>NW_028230457.1:2486912-2828712 GCF_043228905.1 Azolla caroliniana | reverse complement strand
TAGCGAGCACACCAGCACCAGGTACGACTCGACGCCACGGCGGTGGTATGGGACGCCGATCGAGGCTCGAGTCCGTCTCCATCCCTTCTCTCAGGGGTAGTCGGGTGGATCAGCACCCTTCTTTCTCTCTCTCCTTTCTATCTATCTATCTTTTATCCTTATCATATGCTTACTTTAGATCATAACTCTAACATGTTCTTATAGTAGTTATATCACGACTATCAATAGTAAGCTGAAATTGATCATATCCTGAATATAAATCACACGTAGAATATATAGCTCTTCCTGCGAAAGCTTCTACAAAGGCATGTACAATCGGTCCAACACCGACGTTTCAAATAGTAACTCTATGGACAGGCTGTAAATCCTAAATGAACCTTAATGAATCGTTCTTTTTAGGTATAGTAAACCACTTATTCGAGTAGGGGGCATCTAATGGCTCCAAGATACCCATTTCTATTTTTTCCTTAAGCAAAGCTATTACTTGTGGTGTTTGGGCCCAAGGAACAAGGATAGGCCTTAAATTCCAAGGAATATGCGAAACTGTAAATATAATCATTAGCTCCACAATTGTTGGGTCTACACAACCAATTTCACTCGACTCCAATGCAAATGCTTTCCCATGACTAGCAATCATATTTCGAAAACATTGTATCTCAACAGGCAAAAGAAAATCATTCTCACCAATTTTTAGTTGATCTAGAGTAGCATTTGTAAATTTATGATCAATATCCGTAGAATCCTGCAATGTTGGCTCAAACACGACATTCTTTTTCATTTCAGTACTATCCATAGGTAGATGCATGGCCACGGGCTTGACCTTTTTGTCTATTGTTTTATATTTAGTATTAACTTTTATTGCATAGTTATTTTTACTTGCTTTTTTAGCCATTTCATGATAGTTATTGCCAACTATTTCACTATTAGCTATACAACCATTTTTTTCAATAAAATCAGCAATATGAAGGTATATATCAACAGAATTTACATGAACAAATCTCTTGTCGCATTCTTTCTCATTCAAGCAATTTTCTAATATTTTGACTGTATCCACATCTGAATATTCAAGAAACATACCAGAAATTATGACATCCCTTTCAATCATTCCTGAAGTGCACAATGCATCCAACATCTTCCTGCTCCCTTTATTTTGTGCATGACTTTCCACACCAAAGTAACAGGTAAATCTATCCATTGCATTAGAGAAAGTATTGATTGTTTTATTAATTGGAAAACATTTTTGCAAGGAAAGAAAAGCTTTGGGACCATTGTATCCCTGCCCATCAATGATCCTATTTAAAAATCTGACTCATAAGATGACATCTCATGCTCACATGAGTTAATTCGTAATTCTTGTTGAACACAGTGCTCGGTCACCACCGAGGAATAGGATCAACTCACAGAAAACAGGAAATACAAAATGCACGAAGACAATAGAGAGAAGAGTACACAGGATGTTTTACGTGGAAAACCCTAAATGGGAAAAACCACGGGAGTCCTCAAACTCCAACTATCACTATAAACAGAGATGTACAATGGTGAAGCTACAAGGCAACAACCTTGAGCTCACTGCCTTCGCCACAGGCGGCGGTAATACACAGAGGCAACGACCTCTTCGTCTCTCTCTCTCTCTCTCTCTCTCTCTCTCTCTCTCTCTCTCTCTCTGCTGCTCACTTAGCTCCCTCTAAGTGGAAAACCAGAAAAATGAGTAACAACCACTAAACTGTTTGCCCTAAGTCATATTTATACACATATGACTTTCGGGCTATTTACAAGTATAGCCTCGAGGGCCCTTGGCAAACATATTCACAGATATGTCCCCGCATCCGGATCTCTCTCCGGGTACATCCATCATCCGGCTCCGTAGCCGGGGTCTTCATCATCCAGCTCCGTAGCCGGGGTCTTCATCATCCGGATCCGGAACCGGGTCTTCATCATCCGGCTCCGATACCGGGTACTCCTCGTTCGGGTCTTCATTCCCGATTCCCGGACATCTGACCATCCCATCCGGAGGGACCGTAATCCCAACAATTCTTCTTTATTTCTATCATGGTCCTGCCTAACAGTTAGAAATTGAACATTTCGTTTACCATCGGTACTTTGAATCCTAGCATATGCCGAACCATCTTCAAGAACCTTCGTCTCCATCCTAGAAGATGTGATGTATGGTTGACCAAGAATCACTGGGTATGACGAGGTCTTTTGGATAAAGAAATGTTGTTCCATTGGCACATCTCCAATGGTGACTTTGATGTTTGGGCAAGCTCCATGAAGTTGCTCAGTCGTTGAATTAGCCGATTTTACCCTCCACCCATGATTCGTTTCCATTGGCCATCCGCCTTTCCTATAAATATCATAAGAAATTAGATTAATTTTTGAGCCATGGTCAATTAAGGCCACGACCGGATCTTCAAGGTTTTCAATCTTCACGGGTGTCTCAGTTGTTGCTCTTGCCCAATGTTTCTTAGCATAGTAACTTTTTAGTTTGTTCAGCTTCTCTTCAAACGTTGTCGTCGCAATAGCTTGTGTACCAACAACGGAAGAGCTTGGTTCACCTTTGAGGACTTCCACCATTGCTTTCTTTACTTCACTTCCTGGGTTTTCTTTTAATTCCATCTATTATTGCATCATGAACTTCTTTTTTAGCTATGCCCAAAAGTTCCCTCAAGGAAAGTTCCACTTTGCTATCTAAAATTCTTTCTTCCAATACTTTTTTTAAATCAATTGAAGCTTCAATATCATATAATAATTTGAACGAGGGACTCTTCTTATCCTTACCTTTTACAATGTCAGGGCTTACCATTTCCAAACATTCTGTCTCCCTTTTTTTAGCGCTTCTTAGCTCCCTCTTCTTGTTATCTTCATTTTCTACCCATTTCCGTTTCTCGTCCATGATCACTTCATGGGCTTGGGTTGTTGCAACCTTCGCGAAAGCTGAGAGGCCATCCACTGGGTCTTCCCAACCAGTTTTGCTTCGGACAACATCACCTCTAGACTTCAACTTTTCAAACTCGAATTTACCCTTTCTTGCAGCTTTCAAAATACACGGCCAAAATTCAGATTCAGATCCTCCTTCACCAACATGGATGACTGTAGTTGTTGGTTGATAGACAACTTGTGTCCTAGTTATTTCTGCGTCTTTGATGATCCTTCTCATACCACCTCTTCTAAAGTTAGTTCAGAGAGGTAATCGAGTTTCAGAAGAATGAATCTTACCATCTTTGAAGAATATCACGCCTCTTTCTATCGCGTTGTCGTGCCTTACGGCTCCGGATCGTTGCGTGAGTCGGGTGGGAACCGATGGGGTTTTGGACTAGGAGGAAAGAAAATTCTAAGGCAATTAAGAATATGAAATATATTGTAAGAAAGAAAGATATGAAAAACTCGTGAATCCCACAAGTATAGTGTATTAGTGAGTAATCAAATTAAGAGAGAAAAATAGTTAGCAAATTCGTGAATCCCATGATTATATTATATTAATCAACCCTTGTAAAATAATCAACAACCTCTATACATCTTTCTCTCTTCCTTATATAGTGTTGGAAGAGTCTAAGTTTATTACATGTAAGCATCATGCTTTTTCTATTTTTAGTTTTCATGCACACCGCATGTGCATGATTAGCTTTCTATCTCATCTTTTCTTTTTACTCGAGTGTCTATGCATGAATAACTTTTTGTACCATGCATGTCTAGAAATTTTACATGGGATAAAGTTTGGTATAACTTTAAAATTCATAATACGCTAGTATAACGATAAGGCTAAACATTATTAACATGGAGGTGCAAGGTTCGAATCTTGCCCTATGCATGTAATATATATTTTTATACTTTCTTCTATTTACAAATATGTCTCTTCATCCGGTGAGAGACTCTCACCGGCCTTCTTCATCCGGCTCTTTCCGGTTCTGCTTCATCCGGTGCTTGCTAGTTTTCTTTGTCTGGTTCTTGCCGGGACCTCCTTACCGATCTCTTCGTTCGTTTCTCACCAACTCTCACCGGCCTTCTTCATCCGGCTCTTGCCGAGTCTTCTTACCGGTTTCGGTCCTTACCGGTTCCTTCTTCCGGTTCTCACCGGGTACTCCATGCCCTATCCAGAGAGACAAAATATGTCATTTTTCACGTAGTGTGTGAATTACACTACGACACTCGCCCCCTCCTAACCCGCACATCCTCCGGTATGTGCCGAAGTCCCCGATGCTTGCTATTCACCTTCATCTAAAGCTTCCTCCGATTCTCCCCTTAAGTCGACTATGAGTTCTAATCCACTTTCTTCACTTTCCGCATCACCGCGATCTTCGTCCAATTGCTCCTTCTTGTCAGTCTTGTCTAGGATCACATAGGGTTCTTCATCAATCCGCTTCTTGAACATCTTCACCCGTTTCCCGGCTATAGGCACTCATACCAGTGTTCCATCCAACTCGCATAGTCGGTAAGTTCCGTTGTCGAAAACTTTCCGAACCTCATATGGCCCGAACCACCTTTTCGCGAACTTCCGCATCGTTGTATGTTGATGATCCAAACTACTGTCGTAGACAATCACCCAATCTCCTTCTTCAATCTTCCGCGGTCGTAGTCAGTGCTTTGTGTCGAACCGGCTTTTATTCCAGAATCGCGCTTCTTGTTGTTGGCGTATTGCTTCCGCTATGTCTTCCGGTCTTCCCTCCAGTTGTCGTATCCGGACCGCTAGTAGTTCTTCCCGACTCATCTCTTCCTTCCATGGTAGCATTGTCCATGTCGCAACTGCGATTTCCGTCAGCATTACCGGTGCTTGTCCGGTCATAAGTTCTGCCAGCATGTAACCGGTTACAGAACTATGTGTCGTCCAATCCGCCCATAGTGCATACGGAAGCATCTGCGGCCAATCCTTCACCCTTCCATCGCATGCCTTCGCAAGTGCTTTGACAATCAGACTATGTCCTCATTCGATCTTCCCATTGGCTTCTGGATTGTATGTCGTTGTTAGTGTTAACCGAACTCCATGTTTGGCGAAGAATCCCCTAGCTTTATCTAAGTCGAGTTATCCCCGATCCGCAATCACTTGTCCTACGCACCCGTACCTGCAAAACACTTCTTCCAAAAGGAATTGGCATACCGTAGAACACGTTTTCCTCCGTAGCGCTCGACCTTCTACTATCATGATATGGCTCTTGACCATTAGATCATCTATTGTAATACGTAGGATATTATTTTCATTTACATTTTATTATAGGAAATTAGTGTATATTCCAGATTTCTCTGGAACATTCTAGAAGCTTCAGGATTACTCCTGAAAACACTATAAAAGAGGGCACTAGGCATTATGTTGAACCAAATTGGTTCAACGCCAGTCTTAAGCCTTTTAGCCACCATTGTATATTCTCTTCATATAATACATATCTTTCTTATCATCACACTCTCTCTCAATCTCTCAATCTCTCTCTTTCTCTCTGTCTCGCTCACTTCTTCCTTCTCTCGAAGAAGTTCCACGCCTCTCATAGTATTAATCATTCGTTTAGTACTAATTCCTTCTCTGTCTCAGTACTGTTCATGACAGTTTGAACCAATTTCCCTACCTTCTGTCTCTCTCATTTCCTACTAATCTTTTATTCCTCTTTTCTTTCATCCCATGGCCACTGTTAGCGCTGAAGAATATCAATCTGTTTTCTCGGAATTTCAATGCTTGAAGGAGAAGTTCCATGCTTTGGAACAAGAAAACCAACGGTTGCTGGGGGATCTTCAGCAAATCTCCTTAGAAAAGCAGCAAACGCAACAACAACATGGGGAACTTGCGTTATGTGTGCAACAACTCGATGCAACAATAAGGGCCCGGAACACAAGGGATTCATAAAGAACCCAAGATTGGCCTTCCCACGAAGTTCGATGGAACGCGATCGCGTTTAGAGGGTTCCTTAACCAGGTACGATTAGTTATTCAAATGCATCCTTCCCGATATCCCACCGATGCATCACGAGTGGGTTTAGTAGGCACTTTGTTAAGTGGCTCAGCGTTGTCATGGTTCGCTCCACTATTAGAAAAGGAATCTACGTTACTCAACAATTTTGAAGAGTTTCTAGGTGAGTTTAAAACATGTTTCGGAGATACTGACAGCATCAGGACCGCAATCAACAAAATCCGGCGATTACGCCAAGGTGACCGTCCAGCCTCCGCATAAGCTGCAGATTTTCGCCTACTCGCCACTGATATCCCTTGGGATGATCAAGCGTTGATGGAGCAATTCCGTTATGGTTTACGCAACGACGTCAAGGATTTACTATTCACCTTCCCCGAAGAGCCAAAGTCCTTAACAGAGGCAATCAGTCGCGCGGTGAGATGTGACAACCGCCTCTTTGAGTGACGTTCGGAACGATAGCTACAGATGCCGAGGGCAAGATCAGAGCCCACCTACGCCTCAGTGGTAGCAAGACCTTTTCCGAGGGAGTTATATAATGCGCCTCCAGCGAATACTCCGACTCCGATGGAGATTGACACTACACGTCATCGAGGGCCATTATCCGAAGAAGAAAAGTAGCGACGCCGTACAAATCGGCTATGTCTTTACTGCGGTGGACCAAGACATATCGCAATAAATTGCCCCCATAGGCCAAGAAGACAAGTAAACCAAATAGTCACTAGTTCTAATTGTACTAAATCCGAGCCTATTTCAGTAGGGATATCTGATAGTCCTAATAGTACTAATAGTACTAATATCCCAGATCTAGCAAACAAATTTGATGTCCTTAGTCAGTTAGAAGAAGAGTTAAACGACTAAGTCCAGCCAAAATAGGAGCCGTTTGGTTGGACAGCCCTAGATCTGTGCAGCCCATTAGTGGTTCCATTCCCTCTAAGCAAGTTAGTGATGTGTTCGTAGCCCAAGTAATAGTTAGTACTAAAAGTACCCCTCCAGTACATGTCCTAGCACTCCTAGATTCCAGAGCTAACTCTTGCTTTATGGATAAGAAATTTGCTCAAGCTCATAAGATATCCCTAAGAAAACTCCAATGTCCAGCCTCTGTAGTAGTCATTGATGGACGTCCCATTGCTTCCGGAAATATCATAGAAGAATCAAAGCCCATTAATATTGTCCTAGATAACTTAGCATGTGTAGTATCATTTAATATTATTAGTATCCCAGAACATCCTATAGTTTTAGGATTACCGTGGTTCGAGTTACATAACCCAGACATAGATTGGAGAACAAGAGAAATCCGGTGTCGACAAACCCAAGGGTCAACTCAGAAGATGGCAACCATTTCGCTACGTCAGTTGTGTAAAGAAGGGCGCAAGGAGGAAATGTTCCTCTTTGCAATATCAGTAAACCCCTCCAACACCACTAAAGAAGAATCCACCGTTCAACTTCCCAAGAAGTATCGTCATTACGCCGATGTGTTCGATAATGTACAAGCCAACACACTTCCTCATCATCGACCATACGATTGCCCCATCGATTTACAACCGGGAAAAGAGCCGCCATGGGAACCGATCTACAATTTGTCACCAACTGAGCTGGAAGTCCTTCGGGCCTATATAGAGGAGAATTTGGAAAATGGTTTCATTCGGCATTCAAAATCTCCAGCCGGCGCGCCCATTTTTTTCGTCAAAAAAAAAGATGGATCGCTTCGTCTCGTTGTAGATTACTGTGGCTTGAATAAGGTTACAATCAGGAATAGGTATGCTCTTCCCCTTATCTCAAGTCTTTTAGAACGGATCAATGGTGCCAGGTTCTTCACGAAGATCGACTTACGGGGAGCATATAGCCTCGTACGGATCCGACCAGGAGACGAATGGAAGACCGCGTTTCGCACCAGATATGGGCACTTCGAGTATACGGTCATGCCGTTCGGCCTCACTAATGCGCCGGCAGTCTTCCAACACATGGCTAATGATATATTCCGAGATCTATTGGATGATTGTTTGATCATCTATTTGGATGATCTACTGGTTTATTCAAAGACCCAAGAAGAACATGATTCTCATGTACTATTAGTACTAAAATGACTTCGAGAACATGGTCTGTATGCAAAGCTGGAAAAATGTAGTTTCGGGTGCAACCAAGTGGAATTTCTCGGCTACATCATTTCGTCAGAAGGCATCTCCATGGACCAAGCTAAGGTCAAAACGGTGGTAGAATGGCAGACTCCGCGTTCGGTGCGGGATGTGCAATGCTTCTTAGTCTTTGCCAATTTTTACCGGAAGTTCATACAAGATTACTCAAAGATCGTTCTACCTCTCACACAACTTACCAGGAAGGGACAACCGTTCATCTGGTCTGAAGAAACGGACATGGCTTTCGAGAGTCTTAAAAAGGCATTTACATCATCTCCAATTCTAGCTCATGTATCCGGAAAAACCATTCATTATCGAAGCTGACGCACCGGATTTTGCATTGGGGAGCATTCTGTCACAACAGGGGAATGATGAGAAGCTACATCCTGTGGCTTTTCACTCACGCAAGTTTGACGCCGTCGAAATCAACTACGAAATTCATGATAAGGAGCTATTGGCAATAGTGGATTCTTTTATGCAATGGAGGCATTTTCTGGAGGGATCCTCTCATCCAGTCACCGTATTTAGTGACCACAAGAATCATGCCTACTTTCAGGATGCTCGTGTGTTGAATCGACGTCAAGCTCGGTGGGCCCACTTCCTCACGCGTTTCGACTTCAAAATTACATATCGTCCGGGGAGGCACCAAGGGAAGGCAGATGCATTATCACGGCGTTCGTATCTAGCACCCCGTCCCGGCGAGCCAACTTTCGATAACCAATAACAAGTCATCTTGGGACCGGCACGACTACAAGCAACACAGATATTTGACATGCCTATGGATTCCCGCATTATCGATACCATACGTGAAGACTTGAAGACAGATGCGTTCGCCCAAGCTATACTAGCACAAATTGATCCCTCTTGAGCGTCGTGTTCACAGTCGCAACCACCAGGTACGGACTATCGGCAATTCAAATACCATGATGGATTACTCTTCTTTAAAGAACTTTTGTATGTTCCTAATGGTTCTTGCCGCCTTCGAGTAGTACAAAACTGTCATGACACATATACAACTGGGCATTTTGGTAGTACTAAAACATTACATTTAGTACAACGAACATTCTGGTGGCCCTGTATGCGACAATTTGTCGAGGATTTTGTTCGGACTTGTGATACATGTTGCAGAGCAAAAATGCCAAGGCATCATCCATATGGTTTATTAGAACCATTACCAATTCCAAGCAAGTCGTGGCAATCCATTGCTCTAGACTTCATCACAGATCTTCCAGTCTCTAAGGGGTTCAATGCGATTCTAACGGTGGTCGATCGATATACGAAGATGGCTCATTTCTTGCCATGTACTAAGGAGATCTCCAGTGAAGACACTGCCGAAACTGTTATGCGTGAAGTATGTCGGCATCATGGACTTCCCAATAGTATCATCAGTGACCGTGGACCCCAGTTCGTGTCAAAATTCTGGAAGCACCTTTTTAACATGCTCAAGGTCACTTGTAACCTCTCCTCCGGCTACCACCCACAAACCGACGGCCAAGCTGAACGAACAAATCAAACGTTGGAGCAGTATCTACGGTGCTTTCTCAGCTATCATCAAGATGATTGGGCAGATATTCTCCACTCCGCCGAATTTGCCTATAACAACTCTATCCACGCATCCACTAAAGTTACGCCATTTTATGCTTATACGGGATGTCACCCCCGGTGGAGTGTACTTGAAACCCTAGAGGTGTCCACAAATCCGTGCACGGAGGATCGTTTGGAGCAGTTACGCAAGATACAAGCGGATTTATCTACTCATCTCCAGCAAGCTCAACAAACACACAAGGTCTACGTGGATCGTCATCGACTTCCATCAAGTTTTAATATTGGAGATCGGGTGTGGCTGCTACGACGACACATCAAGACTACTCGTCCATGTGAGAAGTTAGATTATTGGCGATTAGGTCCTTTCCGTATTATTGGACAAATTAATGATGCCGCTTTTCGTCTCGATCTACCCCCTCAACTTCGGATACATCCGGTGTTTCATAGTTCTCTCCTCGAACCCTACCACGAGAGCACCATCCCATGACGTCTTATCCAACCTCCACCCCCGATCGAGCTTGAAGATGGGCCGGAGTACGAGGTTGCCGCCATCCTTGATTCCAAGATTGTTCGCAACAAGCTCTACTATCTAGTCGATTGGCTAGGCTATAGCCCCAGCGAACGTACTTGGGAACCAATCGAGAATGTGACCAATGCTCGTGCTCTTCTTGAAGACTTCCATCATCAATATCCACACAAACCAGGTCCTCAATCCAAGACGCCTCGTGACACTCGTCGTTTTAAAGGGGGGATAGTGTCATGATATGGCAAGACTCGAACCCATGACCTTAGGTTATATGGGTCGAGCTCTTGACCATTAGATCATCTATTGTAATACGTAGGATATTATTTTCATTTACATTTTATTATAGGAAATTAGTGTATATTCCAGATTTCTCTGGAACATTCTAGAAGCTTCAGGATTACTCCTGAAAACACTATAAAAGAGGGCACTAGGCATTATGTTGAACCAAATTGGTTCAACGCCAGTCTTAAGCCTTTTAGCCACCATTGTATATTCTCTTCATATAATACATATCTTTCTTATCATCACTCTCTCTCTCTCTCTCTCAATCTCTCTCTTTCTCTCTGTCTCGCTCACTTCTTCCTTCTCTCGAAGAAGTTCCACACCTCTCATAGTACTAATCCTTCGTTTAGTACTAATTCCTTCTCTATCTCAGTACTGTTCATGACATCTACTTGGTTTGTGAGATCTTCCCGAGCTAACACCAAGTACTTCTTTTGTCCGACCCCGGTTGGCATGGCTACAATATCGACCATCCATTTGAAGTTAATTGTTGGTGAGAATGTCGGATGTAACTCATCTCGGTGTCGAACTCCGGAGTAGATTTGACACTTCTCGCAGCTTTCCGTGAACTCCGCTATATCTTTGTACATGTTCTTCCACCAATATTTTTGTTTGATTTTCACAAAGGCTGCCCATGTTCCTCGATGTCCAGCCCAATCGGATTCGTGAAATTCGGACATTATCTGGTTTCGTTGCTCTTTCTTCCCGACTACTCGAAGTGGTATGCCATCCGGTCTTTTCGGCTCCCTCCATAAAAATCCATTTTTCAAGAAGAACTTTCGGACTTGCCGTTTCTTACTTCGGATCTCGGCTCTCTTCTCTTTATTGTCCGATGATTCCTCGATTTCTCGTAGCATTTTCCCGATCAACAAGCTTTCTCCCTCGTATTCTTCTTCCCGGAATTCTTGGATTGCATCCACCCGGCATATGTGCTCCGAAGCAAAGTAGTCTTCGGAAACTTCTTCATTATCAGATTCGGTTATGTCATCTCCGAACCGCGCCTTTGATAGCATATCCGCTACATCGTTGTCTTTTCCGGAGATGTGTCTTACCTCCGGATTAAGTGACTTAACATATGCAATCCATCTTAGCATAGCCACATCCGGTATCGTGTAACACCGCATCATCCCGAGTATCGGAAGACAATCCGTTTCGATCACTACTTCGGCTCCGATGAAATAATCTCGATCCAATTTGATTGCCGACACGACTCCCCATAATTCTCTTTTAACTTGTGCATATCCGCGTTGCCTTTCGTTGAGAACCTTTGCTCCGAATCGGATCGGATATCGCGAACCTTCCGGATCGGCTTGATTAATGACCCATCTGATTGCGGTTGGACTTGTGTCAACCGTTACTATGATCGGTTGGTCATAGTTCGGCTTCTTTAATTCTTCTGCCCTTCGTAGTGATTTCTTGAGCTTCTTCACGGCTTTGGTATCCTCCGGTTTCCATTCAAACTTCTTACCCTTCCACAACAAGTGATAGAGTTGGTCCGCTATATGTGCATAGTGCAAAATCCATATGTGGTAGAATGCACATGCTCCAAGAAACCTTCGAACTTCGGATTGTGACTCACATACTTCTTTCATAGCTTGAATCGCATCGATCTTGGTTGGTGACGGTCTTCGGCCGTAGGGCCCACATAGATGTCCGACTACCAATATTTCTTCTTGTCCGAATGTTGATTTCTCTCCGGAAAGTGTTAGATGCACATCTTCTAACTTCCGTAACACTTTCTCACAATCACGGATATGGTTGACTACAAACCTTCGGCATCCCCGTTCACCCATAGCTTCATCTTTTTCTTCCACCGCACACCCTTTCATCGGAATGTCATCTAGGAACAACATCGTTATCTCCGGTATGCAATCCCGGAGCACCTTGTTCATCGCATTCATCATATGTGCGACTGAGTTCGTTGCGCCCGTGTGCCAACGTGAGACCGGAGAGATGGAAGGTGGTGACGAGAAGACGAAGGCCCAACACAAGGAGGAAGAAGATCGAGGACAAAAGGATATCCCCACACCTATTCTAGAGACGTCGGCGGTTGTGCACATGAGACCGGAGAGACGGAATGTGTTAACGAAAAAGCGGAGGATCGGAAGGGCGATGAGGAAGACAAGGTAAATGTGCATGAGCGAAGGGATTCCTTCACACCGGTTCCGGAGACTTTGGCAGTCGAGACCGTGTGTCGACATAAGACCGAAGATAAAGGAGGTGGCGGAGAGGAGACAATATGGCTCGAGGCGAGCATACACGGAGGGAAGGATGTGGCCGACGAGGAGGCCAAGGATGAAGCCGCGTTTGAATTCGATGGAGAGGCGACATGCAGGAAGGAAGGAAGAGTCGAGAACCGATCGAACCGGAAGACGATCCGGCCGGGATTCCAGCCCGAACGAAGGAAGATCCACATGGGAGATGATCGACTGGAGCCGACCCGGCCGAAACTTGATTCAGAGGAAATCGATCGGATGATCCCGATCCAAAAGGGGGCCGACCAGGCCGGAATCAATCGGTTGAGCCCGACTCGGCGAAATGCGAATGGAGACGAAGGTCAACCCAGCCGAGAAGCGATCGGCGGAGACCGATCCGGACAAGGGCAAACCCGGCCTAATCGGAGATCGACACGAACGATCCACAACACCCAGTTGAAGATGGTGAATGCGAGGAGTGGCCCAGAGTCCAATCGAAGGACACACGCGGTGGACGAAGGAAGAGCGGTCAGATCGACGACATCGTTCGGTAGATCTACTACAACCGACCGGCGAAGAAGGTGTGAGCACCGGATATGGTAGATCGGGTGGCTACGGTGGTTCGGTTGGAAAGATTGGGTATACTCGAAGTGGAAGACAAAGTCAGACGAGGTCGACGAGCGTGCGGAGAAACTCGGTTGATGACCGTTGCCAAAGATCTCACCTCTTCACCTTTCTCGGCACATACCAGAGGATGTGCGGGTTTGGTGGGGGTGGATGTCGTGACGATTTTCGGCTACGGTGTGAAACCTAGTGAGATGAATAAACCAAGGATGTGCAACATTGCACATGCACTTAGCAAATAAGCCTAAGGCCTAGTGGCACTTGAGTTCATACTGACGGGTGCAAGCAAGGTTTGAACCTTGCACCTCTAAGATACAAGATGTTTGCCTTACCATTAGGACAACTATCATATAGTGTCGATTTTATGTATTTCCTTTCTATATACGAATTATAGATGAAACAGCCATAGAAAACCATGTGCACAAAACCATGGTTCTAAACCCATGGTTTGTGCATAACATAAGCAAAACCGTGTGCACAAAACAAAACCATGGTTTTAGCCCATGGTTTTGTGCATGTCACAAGCATGGAAAGACCTATAAAAGCCTCTAGTTGGGCTTGTGTAAGGGGGGCTCAATATGTGATATCACCAACACCACTATCATCAATATAATTATATTTGTCTTTATCTTCTTCATATATTTCTACTTCTCAAGTGTACAATCTTTCTTCTTCTCAAGTGAACAAATTTCATCTAATCTTACATTGATCGTCATCTCTTCAATAATTCTGCGAACATCCTCCCCAGTCCAAGACCCCGGTGGAATCTTCGCGACAACGTCAAGTCAAGATATTGGGTTTCGGACCCACGCCTTTGTCTATGTAGTCAATTAGTTTAGCCAATTGATCAAACATAGAATCATGATGTAAATGCCAATACATATAGGTTCAATATCCCTTTCTGATGTTCCAAAAAGTTATGGAACTTTCTAGAAGCTCATGCACATGTATAAATACAAGGGTTCACCTTGATCTGATACCCAATTTCCGAAGCAACATGGGAGCTGACACAACATCTCAAGCATGCCCCGGACGTAGTTCGGGCATTTCATAAACGATATCCACAGAAACTAAGGCGGAGTTTTCAAGGGTGGCCTTAAAGGGACGATAATGTCATATATATATGTCAAGTCAAGATGGGTTTCGAACCCATGACTTTGTTTATGTAGTCAATTAGTCTAGCCAATTGATCAAACATAAAATCATGATATCTCTTGCTGATGTTCCAAAAAGTTTTGGAACTTTCTAGAAGCTCCTACATGAAACTCCCTCTACTTGCATGCAGAACTCCTGGAATTGTATAAATACAAGGGTTCACCTTGATCCCAATCAAGGTGAACAACACCAGTTACGGAATCAAATATTCAACGTCATCTATCTTCTACTTCTCGCTCATCTCTCAGTATTTTGTCTTCTGCTTCTTACTCATCTCTCAGTATCTTGTCATCTACCCTAGCTTTGCTCTACTTTGCTCTTGCCTAGCTCTATTCTGTTCTACCTTGCTCTACCCGTCCGTGACAAAGATGGGTATAGGACAACATTGAGCGAGTCATCATGGCATATCACGAGAGGGAATCTGAGAATTGGCCATTGCGTGAAGTACAACAATGTGTACCCGCTCACAATAATCAATCCAGAGAAATCATTGAACATAGCCTAAGTGCTGACAACATCGTTGTGGCATGGCCGACTCGGCCATATGGCGTAAGCCGGAGTGGAACGTCTATCGGCAATCGGTTGCATACCAAAACTCTAACATGTTGAAACGGACTTTTGCAAGCATTGTCGATATAGGGAGCAGATCCGAAGTCCTCACTCTTTGCACTACGAGACGGTACAACAACCCCTAGAGCTAATTCATACCAACATCTGCAGGTTGATGCCCAAAAGATCTCTTAGCGGCTCAGGGTACTTCATCACTTTCGTCGATGATTGTACATGAGAAGTTTAGGCTTACTCAATTAAGTCCAAGGATGAAGCGCTTGAGGTTTTCGCTTGGTGAATGACTGAAGTTGAAAACCGATCCGGCTACAAAGTAAAAAACGGGATCCGGCACCAAAGGACCATCCTCTACACATGCAAAATGGTGTGGCCGAACGGATGAAGTGGACTGTACAAGAACTAATGACGGCTATGCTCCAACAAGCAGGACTAAAGCTAGATTTATAGTATACCTGATAAATCTGTCACCATCAAAAGCAATCAAGCTTCAAGTGCCAAAAGCACTATGGTTGAGCCGAAATGCGAGTTACAATCGGCTTCACATATTCGGGTGCGAGACTTATGCATATGTATTGAGGGATAAATGAACCAAGCTGGCACCCCCATTCAAGAAAATACGCCTTTCTTGGATATGGGACGGACGATAACTTTGGCTACATGCTATGGAACCTAGAGAACTGGAATTTGATCCAGAGTGACGTGGTTTTCAATGAATATTCGATCATCTCGGCCTGTAAACAGCCCTGAATCGGTAAGAGAGTCAGTTTTGATCTCTCCCAATCTGATTCTGAGACCAAAATGTCATATACTAAACCCGATTCGGCCATCAACCCCCCAACTGAACCCCAATCGGCAAATGGTTCAATAACCAAATTCCAATCGGCTAGAAAAATGACCAGGGCCGAATCGGCCACAATGCCAAATGACCAATCCGAATTGGCCAAGGTATCAACTCACTGGTCGAATACTCCTAAGGTAGGGGTAGATCCAACACATAAGCAAGATCATGACCAAAGAGAATCCCCAAATAAATCTCCATCGGACAAAAGTTCACAAAATGCAACCGACCAAACTCTTAGGTTGAAGAATCCGAACCTATCAATTTGGCACTAAGGAGATCCGGATGAGTCCGAAAGCTGACAGAGTTCTATCAACCAGGCTTGGACTACGTCCACTTTATGGACATAGGTGAATCGTGGTCCTATGTAGAAGCCATGGCCACGCTAGATGCTGAAACATGGCAGCAAGCCATGCGATCCGAGATGGAGTCAATTCGATAAAATGACACATGGGCGTTGGTCGAACTACCAACCAAAAGGAAGCCCCTACCTTGCCAATGGGTTTACAGGTGTTACCCCTCAACTTGTGTTCTTCCACTCATTTTCATTTTCCCTCTCATTCTATGTGTGTGTCTCTCTCCTTCTCTCCCCCCACACGTAACCCCCACCCAACAACAATGGGCATAATTAGCATATGAGGGACACTTTTGTCTTCCATGGTCAATATGGCATTCAAAGACACATTCAACACTTAAAAAGGTATATTTTTGTATTTTAGTTCTCCTCTAGGAGACGTCTAGAAGGTTGGCTAGAGATTAACCAAATATTTATAGGTCTATAGGAAGGCATGTCCGCCATTTCCATTACCCCATAAGGTAACACGATAAAATATGTTCATTCGGAGGAATTAAGTGGTGAGGGATACAACAGGGGATCAATTTGGGTTCTCTTGATCATTATCAATGGTAGCATTGGAAGCACTATCACATGCGTCGCCTACTAGTTATGTTGTGCATTAGTGAGCACTAAGAACTTAGCTCAAGTACCTTAACCATGGTTAAGTGAGAACTTAACTCAAGTCTCTTAACCATAGTTGGGTGAGAACTTAGCTCAAGTGCCTTAACCATGGTTAATTGATAACTTAACTCATGTCCCTTAACCATGGTTAAGTGAGAACTTAGCTCAAGTGTCGTAACCATGGTTAAGTGAAAACTTAACTCAAGTGCCTTGGCCCTTAACAATGGTTAAGTGAGAACTTAACTCAAGTGTCTTAACCATGGTTACGTGAGAACTTAACTCAAGTGGCTTAACCATGGTTAAGTGAGAATTTAGCTCTAGTCCCTTAACCATGGTTAAGCTAGGGCAACCCTCCCCCGTTGTCTCTGTGTCTATATATTCTGCTTCTTCTCCATAGCCATGGTTTCTTCTTTAGGGTTAAAGAGACAGCAGTCCACCTTGTCCAGTGATACTTCTCTCTGGCTTGGCCCCCTACAGTTTATCATCAAACAGAAGCATTTTAGGGTTTCTGACACACACACTAAGGAATTAGGGTTTCTAACACATTTGTACACAATCTTTCCCCATCTCCATCTCCACTTCTTTCCGTGATTCTATTATTTCTTTGCTGTCTTTCTTGCGACTGTAGCTATGGGGTTTAAGGGGACAAAGGCGGAGAAGAAGGTTCATTATGACAAGAAGATGTGTGAGCTTCTGGAACAATATGAGCGTGTGCTGATCTGTGCTGCTGACAACGTTGGATCTACACAGATGCAAGGTATCAGGAAGGGTCTCCGTCCTGACTCTGTTGTTCTGATGGGGAAGAATACAATGATGAAGAGGACAATTCGTATCTACTGTGAGAAATCTGGCAACACTCAGTGGCTTAATATTCTCCCTTTGCTAGTTGTAAGTACTCTATCTTTATGTGTAAATGTTTGCATGTGATTTTCTGACTGATTATAATGCGGGCATGTTGCTTCTTCGTTGCTGGATTCCTCATATATAATTCCATCGTAATTATTCCCTCGCTTGCGAATTTCTCGCATGAAATGCCCTCATTCCTTTGGTTGGATCGTCCAGCAAAGTCTTTGTTCCTTCGTTTTCATTTTGCACCTTAAGTCTTGTATCTATGCTGTTTTTTTGGAAATCAAATGCTTGCTTTCTCTGTTTAGAATGTTACTCTTTCAGTTAAGCTTTCCCATATGTCATGCTCTTTTGCTTAAGTTTCTCACAGAAATATGTATCTTCACGAAAACTATCCTCTTTTAGCTTCGATTTTCCAAAAAACTTTTTCTTATGCATATTTATTCATACAAATCACGTTCCTCTTCGTTCCATCAGTTTGGCTTTCATGGAAGCCCGTGTTCGGTTTATTAGATTTTCGTTCTAATGCTCACTACTTTGATTATGTTTCCACTGAATTGCTTGTTCCTTTAGTTGAATTGTTGCACCAAAACCACATCTTTTGATATGATTCTTACTTAAATATTTTGCTCTTATTTGCGTTATGTTTTATATTGTATTATTTGTAACCTTGTGCATGAAAACAATCATATGTTCCCCAATCTGCTTCTTGTCCTGCGGTATCATTCGTGGTCTTTTTATGTGGAACATAGAATTTAGGTATGTCCATAATCAGTCCGTTAAGAAATTGGCAATGTGGTTTATGTCCATTCTCTAGACATATGCATGTTTTTTTATCCCTTCTGTAAATGACAATCTTCATCTTTCACTATTCAGGGAAATGTTGGTCTCATCTTTACTAAGGGTGATCTGAAGGAAGTCCGTGAAGAGATTGCGAAGTACAAGGTATGATGCTATTACGCGATCATCTCTATTTGATGGTGTCTCACCATTTCTTTGTGAAATCTTGATAATATATTTATTATCTGGCATTGTGCTTAATTGTTTTTGAACTTGTCGTGTTGCTGAATTTGTGCTATTATATTCTTAAAATCGAATTGTTTTGACGTTATCTATTAATCACATATCTTCGTTTGCCTATCATGTGTGAAGTGCTTTATCTGTGTTTCTTTGTCATGATATTGAGTATTAATACACATTTGGTACAATGCTAGGTTGGAGCTCCTGCTAGGGTTGGTCTTGTAGCGCCTATTGATGTTGTTGTTCCCCCTGGAAACACTGGTCTGGATCCCTCTCAGACATCTTTCTTCCAGGTATGCCTTCTTCAAATTGTTTATTAAGCGGAACTTTGTTTATTTTGTATGGGAATATAAGCATGATTAAAATTCTTAGATATGAAATGAATAGATTTTTCGTAGATTAATGATTTGATTAAGTATTATTTCTTCCCTTTTAAGGATATCATCTCTCTTAGCCCTGATTATGGATTATATCATGATTAATAGAAATAATATGATTAAATCATGATGGACGACTGTAGGATGACTATATATCATGTATTATACTAAGAAGCTATTACCTCTCACCATTATGGCTATTAATGTTCTATATCGATTCAATGCACAATTTGATCGATTTAAAACCAATCATTGTTCTTTGCTAGTTATATGCATGATTATTGTACTTTAGCTCCTTCCTTCAAATCAATTTCCAGATTGCATTGATTAATCTTGCACACTTTCTTAGTAGATATACCTGAGAAATTCCGTAATCTGAATTTAGGGAGCTTTCTAGCACTTTTATTTCATTGTTTACTTTCGATGAATGGGTAAATATCCCATTTTGTTGTAAACCAATTGTCTCATGGGCCAATTTTGGCCTTAGAAGACGTTAATATATCTTTCTTTCTTTCATTCTCTCTCTCTCTTTCAGTCAACATAAATGAGAATTCCTTCAACTGAAACTCTTTCTCATGAAACTAATCTGGAATATTGTCAAGAATACTTTTTGTAAGTATTTAAGGACAAGATGGATAATTCTATTTCCTTATCCCTACTTGATTGTGATTTTGCTTGGCATTTATAGGTCCTTAACATTCCCACCAAGATTAACAAGGGTACTGTCGAAATTATAGCCCCTGTGGAGCTTATCCACAAGGGTGAGAAAGTGGGTTCTTCAGAGGCTGCATTGCTTGCAAAGCTCGCAATAAGACCATTTTCTTATGGTTTAGTAGTCCAGACGGTATATGACAGTGGGTCAGTGTTTGATCCTGCAGTCCTGGATCTTACTGAAGAAGATCTTATCGAGAAATTTGCGACTGGTGTTTCTATGGTTGCAGCATTATCCTTGGGTTTGAGCTATCCTACCCTTGCAGCTGCTCCTCACATGTTTGCAAATGCTTATAAGAATGTTGTATCTGTTGCAATTGAAACCTCGTATTCATTCCCTCAAGCTGATCAGATCAAGGAGTTTTTGAAGGTAAGTGTCTGGTTGTTTTTTGCTTGTTTTGCTGGTCCTTTTAGATGCAATTGAATTCTCAATGATGGATTGTTGGATTTTTTAAAGTAAAATGTGATGCTTTCGTTTTTGTTTTATTTCATTTATAAATTTAGATTATTTTTTAATGTATGTTTTGGCTTCTTCTATCTGCAAATGCTTATCATCAATTAGGTGTTTGATAGTGTTGTGTAAATTTCAATGCTTTTCTTTGAATATTGTACACGATTCTGAAAAGCTTTTCTTTGATTGATCATTTCTGTTTATATCAATTTAGAAGGTCTTTGATGTTCACTGGCTGAATTTTTCTGAATTTCAATGTTTTTTATAGTTGAATCTGTTATAATGTTTTAGAAAAATTGAATGCTTTTGGATGGTTACTTTTGACCCTCTTGAATATTGTATTCTCAAATGTTTTTCAGCAAATGATATTTACTCTTGTATCATAATTTTGTATGACATGCTCTATATAAATTTAAGTGAGTTTTTTATTATTCTGATTTGATTAATGCGTGATTTTGAATGCTTGTTAAATGATTGAAGATCAAAAGCCTTTTTAAATCATTGTTTAAATGTGTGTTTATCTACCTGCTTGTCTTTTTGAATCATCCTTTAAATCTGTTTTTATTTACTTGTCTGTTTTTAAGGAGTGATTATTGAATTTTTTCTATATATAGGATCCATCCAAGTTTGCAGTTGCAGCTTCAGCATCAACTGCAGCTCCTCTTGGTGGTGGAGAATCTTCTGCACCAGCAGCAGCAGCTGTCGAAGAGAAAAAGGCCGAACCTGAAGAAGAGTCAGATGATGATATGGGCTTCAGCCTTTTTGATTAGAACACATCACAATTCAGCGCTCTCCATTGTATTTTCCTTGGATCCACATCCAGGTTCCTTGTTAATGCTACTTTCGTTGAGAAAGAACAACATTTCCTTTTTGCAATTGAGTTTTGTAAGAGAGAACATTGTTCGGATGTCAGTGTAGTTTTATTTGCTTTTTGAAAATGTTATTCGTGTTTCTTTTTC
This sequence comes from Azolla caroliniana, assembly GCF_043228905.1. Classification (NCBI taxonomy): domain Eukaryota; kingdom Viridiplantae; phylum Streptophyta; class Polypodiopsida; order Salviniales; family Salviniaceae; genus Azolla; species Azolla caroliniana. Next base: position 2,807,636 of record NW_028230457.1, on the reverse strand, counting down.
ATCATCAGCTACTGTTCTGTTAGAATGATTTTTGTTACCATAGCTGAATTCAAAATTTACATGTGACCGTAGAAGTGGCTTTTTGCTTTAATGGATGAACTAATGAATAATTGCATACAAATGTATATTATATGTTACCCTAAACCCTTGCTTAAATGCAATCTTTTAGTTGAGGGTTCATCATTGGGATAGGATGGTTTCATGTCTAGCCAAAAAAATTGTGATCCTATTATCACCATAGAACTGAGCAAGTGAGGGTCTCCAATGCATATCTAGTTTTTAGTGTCCAGTTTAGTCATGGCTTTATAGTGGCACACTCGACTACATTAGTTGTGGTTTTTTAGTCTCCACTTTGGCCACCATTCACAATGGCACATTCAGTTACTTTGGTTTTTAGTGTTCACTTTAACCATGGCTTTAAAATGACAGATTTGAGTACTTTGGTTGTAGTTGGTGTATTTTAAGTCCATAAACTTTGGTGGTTAATTCAAATAGATGGCTTTAAATTGCAATACAAGTAATCGAAGGGAAAGCGAATCTTTGGATACAAATCTAGAGCACAATAAAGTTCAAATTGGATTTGGCATGTGCTCGTTATAAATATAGTTCTATATCTATATCAACTTTCATTATTATTACAACATCATGCTTAGTTTGTACAATTTGAAAAAGTTGTAACTGTGAGGCCACAGATGTTTGTTTACCCATTGGATCGAATTGATTAGGATTAGTTGAGTGGAGACCATTAAAAGCTTAGTTGATTTTGTAGTTTAAGAGGGAACATTTGGATAAGATTAAAAAATTAAGATAAAAGTATTTTAAAAAACATAATGCTATGGTATGGATTTGGTGGGTGGTCTTGGGAGGTCTAAACTCTTCCATTTAGACCTATTCTTTGTATGGGTACATCACTTCTCTTCTTTTTCGTCATTGCTTCTTTTACTTTTCAAACTTAGTCGTTCGTCTCAATAGCTTACATTGAGCTTATTGAAGCTTTGAGACACCAAAGAGACAATGGAGCTCAAAGGGGCGCGTTCCTTCAAGCACACATCTTTATTTGACCAATTATTTTTTGATCAAGATCATTGGGTTGCACGATTATCTACCCCCAATATTGTGTTATAAAGCAACAAAATTGAAAATTTCTTCCCATGATAAGATGTCTCTCACCACACTAGTATCGATATCAAAGTTTCTTGTGTAACATGTATGGTGATACTTGAACTTCTACTTTACAATGCTACCTTATGCACTTTCATATATGTTTTTACCCAAGATTGCAATTGAACAATCTTCTTTTGGTATACATTATCTCTAGATGAATCTCTTGTACATGAGACAATTCCAAGCCTTTTGTTTTAAACACAAAACTAGAGTAAATTGTGGTATTTGACCTTCAATCATGTCTTTGGTGTGTGCTTAAAATATAGTATCACTTGTGGTCTTGAAAGCTACTTAACCAACTCTTGATGTGAAAAAGAGTGTTTGTGAATAAATGGTTGTGGGCTTTATGTTTGACTTAGGTCTTGTATTCTCCGATCTAGCACCCCATGAGAGTGTATTTCCAAAAAATCCAAGTGATCTCATATTCAACCAAACCTTCCGAAAGCTTTTTTGAACTTGTTTGAATTCAAGAGATTCATGAATTGAAAGCTCACCATTCACACCACTGTCCACAAGGCTAGAAGCTAACCCCAAAGTTTTGCTTTGCGTGACATTTCGTAATGTTCATAATGAGTGCAATAACTCTCACATTCATAAGTATACTATTCTTATTACATCGACTCATGTATCAACAAAAGGTGGATCAAACATCGAACTATACAAACATATTGATAAATTTTTGAAGATCCAAACACGTGTCAATGTCAAGAAGGATTGTCGAGGCTATTGCAAATCAAACAAATGGCTTTGAAATAGAAGCCATTTTCCCTCTTCTTGAATGTACTACATCTAGAATTGTAGGTCATAGCGAATGAGCTCCATTCCTTTATGCTAACAAAGCATTTTCAATTTGTACTTTGAGAAAGGATCCAACAATGCATCTCTAGGTCCCAAAACGCTTAGTATCCAATAATGTTAGGGGTTGATGGTTATTGGAGAGTAGTAAGGAGTTTTCATTTAGGGTGTATTATCTCGGTGCAGATGAGCAAGCGCTTTGCGCTCTAGGATCACTTACTTATCTACAACTTAAAGATGATATCATATAGCACTAAGGCACAATGATCCAGTCATAGGTTTTTTGGGCCCATGACCACCAAGTTTCCGGTTGCCATGATGTTTGCTTTTTGCCTACATCCAAATTTCCTTGATTTTTTACCTACCTACATACGAATCTATCTATCTGTTCGTCTTTCACATTTTAATAGTGGATATAGACGATTCGAGGAAACATCTGTGCCCAAAAAATGATTGGCTCTCCAAGATAGTTTGATCATATCTCCAACTCAAGGGTTCCTCCGGTTCACCCCAGAAGGTCGACTTTGGGGATGACTTTGAGCCCTATGGCAAGGTTCCCCGATTCCTCGTTTTTTCTGTGTGAAAAACACAACTTAAAATGGGTATCACAATAGAGTATGGTTACGACTATACAATTTGAAATGCTAATAGGCAAGACAAACACTCAACTGAGGAAAGAATTTCTACTTGCTCTAATAAAGAAAATTGCCACATTAGTACTCCCTTCAACTTACGTAGATATGCTTTGATTCCATACCTACTATCAAATACAGAAGTATTGTGCATATCCCAATTATGATACAATCCCCAATATCTCTAAAATAGGAAAATTATCTCTGTATGTGATTTTGGGTCAACCTATGTGAATTGTGCAAACACCCATTGTCTTGGCGTCCAAATAACACCATGACAACAAAACATGCCAAATTTGAGAACCGTAACTCCAAATCTAACAAGCAATTGAACATTACATGAAACGATGAGTATTATCTTCCACTTGAACATTGCAAAAGAAGTAATTGCCTGTTGGTAGCCCACACAACATTAGAGATAATCCCAAAAGGAATACCCCTAATCAAAATTGTCCAAATGAAGACTTTCGCTACAAGTCACAATCTAGAATGCCAAACGATGTTTTAAGATCTGCGACTATCTCCATAAGTAGAGTTATGTACTTTCCATTCTTGTTCAGCCTTAGATGTTGGCCTTTGCAGAGACTCAATGGAGCAACGATGATACGAGCGATTAGCAATCGCTTGTAAAAGCAACGTCCAACCCTATAAATGCTAATCAACCCACGATTTTTTCTTTTCTTTTCTTTTCTTTGGCTCGCCTGAAGGCTACAACTCACACGAAGTCATGTTTTTACATAGTCCATCAAGGGGTGTACCGAATGGTACGAGTGAGATACATGTATGTTGGTGCGGGGAGACTCGAACCTCCAACCTGGCGGTTGGAGTGTTCCCCCATTACCATTACACCAACACGTCATGGGTTTGATCAACCCACAATTTCTCTTCTATTTGTAGAGATAAAAGGGCCTTGCTGATGAATGAACCCATAATTGGGGTGGGATGCATAATAATCGTCGCGCTTAAATGAAACTCCAAAATTCTCTGAGATCAAGACCGTTAACAATATATATGTATATATATCCCATTTCCATTTTCTTTTGAACTACTAGCACTACGTCTTGGGTTCGAAACCAAATTATCTTACCGCTCTAATAATGTACTCTGTACCGTACATATTCTCTTAATTTAATAGACTAAAGAATGTAGGGGGTTGAGCCCATGACCACTTGGTCTCTATATAGGGTAATTTGGACATCTCTTTCTCTCTCTCTCTCTCTCTCACACACACACACACACACACACACACAACTTAAGTCCTCATATAACCATGGTTAAGACACTTGAGTTAAGTTCTCACTTAACCATTGTTAAGGGCACTTGAGTTAAGTTCTCACTTAACCATGGTTAAGTCACTTGAGTTAAGTCCTCACATAACCATGGTTAAGACACTTGAGTTACACAAGGAAGGAAGGATGCCTTTGTGCCACATACATACCCACATGTTTCTGCTTCCTCACAAGACTCTCTCCTTCCATTTCTTTCATTTCTTTCATTCCTTTCATTCCTTCTTCTTCTTCTTCTTCCTGTCAAGAACAGAGACAGAGACAGAGACAGAGACAGAGACAGAGACAGAAAAGAGAGAGATGGAGTGAGAGAGAGAGTGAGTGAGTGAGCCCATTATCAATCACTCCATCTCCTCCTCTCCCATAAACCCCACTGCCCATCATCTCCATCTCCATGGCCATGGCCATGGCCATGCCCTCTTCCTCCTCCACCCCCTACTTCCTCAATTCTGTTCATCTCCCTGAAGCCTTTCGGCCTCTCGGAAGACCCTCCATAGCTTCTTCTTCTTCTTCTTCTTCTTGCTCCTTGTCTCTCTCATCCAGAAAACTATGGATCCGTTCCGGCAGGAAGAAGCATCGCCTTTGCCATGCCTCTGGAAAGCGCTTCCTTTGCCGTGCAGATATCAAAGACGACTCTTCTCGCATTGCATCCGCGGTGGAAGAAAGACCTTGTAAGTCAAAACGTTTTGTATCTCTTTAGCGCTCTGTTTCTTCTTTGCTTCTTCTTCTTTATTATGATGTAGTCTAAGCAAAAGATTAGGGATCTTCAGCTCCTATTATTTGTTTATGATGCCTTGTAGAATTGATTTGATTTATTAACAAGAATTTCCTTCGGCATACCTGTAGAATGATTTGATATCTTAGCAAGAAGATTTTCTTTTGTAGAACCATAGAAGGGTTGCTTTGATGAGCAAAGATATCCTCTAATAGAGCTCCATGGTAAATCGATTTATTAACTGGCTCTTCGTAGGATGATTGATGATTCTCTTGTCTATACCTGCGGATTGATGGGTTTAATAGTAGGATTGTTTTTTTTCTCTTTAGAATGCTTATAACAGGTGTTCCTTTAGAACTGATTGGTTTATTAGTAGGATTTTTCTTCGAAATGATTTGTTTCTTAGCAGCAGTTTTTTTTCTTAGAATGGTTTGCTTTATTAGCAAAAATTTTATTAGAATGTTTGCTTTTACTAGCAGGATTTCAATAGAATGATTGCCTTATCAATAGGGTTTAGTTATGGTTTCCAGATTTGGGTTCTGAAGATGGATGAAAATCTAGATGTTTTCCGTTTGGGCCAGTATGCCACCTGATAGAATCATTTTCTTATTAAAAGAATTTTGCTGATAGTGAGGAGTTTAGGGGAATTCTCTTCTTTCCAAGAGAATTAAAAAATGATATTGTGGAGAATTATAACCTCTTTCCTAAATACCTGTGGGTTTTTTTATTTATTTCTTTATATGCCCTGGCAAACCTTCGAAAGAAATATGAAGGTGATGAGTTGACAGTATAATTTCTCAAGGGGTAACACTTGTACTTGATAAAAAGGTGATGAATTGGCCATATGCTTACTCAAATAGTGCTTATCGTTGCTTGAGATGGGGCTGACAAATGGTATTTGGGGAATTACTGAAAACTCTAAGGCATCTGGGGAAATCAAGAAAACCTTAAAGGTATTTCAGAGTTTTTCCTATGAAGAAATAGACTTAAATAGACGATGTATGCTTCGATATCAAGATGTTTAATGGATAACATTTCATATTTCTAGATTTATAGTGTATTTCAAATGTTGGATTCTTAGTGTGGAGATGCCAACACATATTTCAGAATCATATTTTGTCTTGTTTCCCAGAGAACTAAGAAAAGATCTTGTGCAGACATACAACCTCTTGAAGCGTGCTGTTATAAATGCATAAAGATAGTACTCCTGAATAGGGTTGTTTTATGTATCTTTAGCTTAAGAGAGAAAGCTATGGTTTCATGGGTGGGGTTCTTAATATGGGGATCATTGTGAGGAGTTTTATGATTGAGGGGCTTTCAAGGGTGGAAATTTGTATGTAATGTGTGGTGAACGTCTCTTGTAGGGCTGAGTTCTTACCATGGAAATTATCATGTATTTGAGCTACATGAAGGGAAGGATTCGTGAATATTCTATGGCCAACATATCTTGTAGGGTTGGCTGATAACAAAATATTTTTCTTGAAATATTACAGGGAGTGAAATGTAGATTTATATCCATATCAAACTAAAGAAAACTCAATGTATCTTTTTATCTCTTTCTCACTCTCTCACTCTCTCTCTCTCTCTCTTCCTTCCACACGCACAATAGTTAATGTATGCAAACGTTGTACTCAAGTGGTATCATTGGCTTGGGTCTGTAAAGCTAATGGAACTTTGTTTCCTCGCAATTACTGAATTGATTGTGCATAGATAACTGTAGTCCAAGAACAATTTGTTTCATATGAAGGTATATAATTAAAATTTATGATGTATGTTTTTAGTTGAGACAGTGGAAGATGAGGTGGATGCAGTTGAACCACCATCACTCGGAAGCATAACCTCTTGGCTTTATCCTCCAAAAACTGAACTTCCAGATGATGTGGAGATGAGCCTTTTTGATCATCTAAATGAGCTAAGGGATCGAATCCTCGTATCAGTAGCAGTTGTTGGTGTTGCTATATTGGGATGTTTTGCAGTTTCAAAAGATCTTATTGTGTTTCTAGAAGCACCTGTATATTCACAGGGTGTTCGTTTTTTGCAACTCTCTCCGGGCGAGTATTTCTTCACAACCATTAAGGTATTTTTTTATTTTGAAAAACTGGTTCATAACAAGATATCCTACCAGAGTATGTGATGCACAATTTCTTTATCATAGTGATATTATGTAGGGCAAGACATCAAAATACCCCTAACTTGTAGGGTATTTCACTAGAGTATCAAGTTCTTGAAAAGTAGAGTTACCCTGAGATGTAAAGGTTAAATACTGTTTCAAAATTGAGAAATTTACCAAAATATCACTAATTATTAATACATCTCCCAAAAGTATCCTTGAAAAGATTTGAATTACCAAATTACCATTTCTCTCTCCTCTGTCTCAAAATTTAAATAATAAACCTCTCTCCTGGTAGGTTTGTTTCTTTAAAATTTCCAAAATACACCCTTTCTTTCCTTCTAAATTGAAGAGAAAGATAGAGGAAGAGGAGTAAAGTAGGGTCTGGAGGAGTAAGAAGGGAGTAGAGTTTGATTGGGGATTGGAGAAGGAAGAAAGAAAGATACATCAACATCTATTAGAGACTGAAATCAGCCTATGAGAGAAGTCGCAATTACAAATATGGTTGACTTCAGGTCATCCATACTGAAAAAAAAAATGGAAGCTCTGAATGTGATGATTCTTGAGAAGCATTTTGGGAATTGGAAAAGTACGAGAGAGAGAGGAGCTAGTAAGGTAAAGAAAGTGGAACCACAGGAAAATTTGGAGTATTTGTGAATAATTAATTATTTTGGTAGATTTTCTCTAAAATCTTTTAGGCTGTCTTCGGAAAAAAATAATAAGAAAAAGAGAAGGAAGAAAGGCCGAAATGACCAATGACCTATGAAAAAGAAAGATTTATTAAGGTCTCTAAAAGACCTGCATGGCCTATGAGACCTAATAAAAATTAATGTGAATAAGAAAAGGAAAAATGTTTTCTACTCTAGCATCCTGAAACTAAAATCTGTCTTCCAGGTGTCAGGTTATTCTGGTCTTCTACTTGGAAGTCCCGTGATTCTCTACGAGATAATTGCATTTGTTGTCCCTGGATTGACTCGAAGTGAGAGGAGATTTCTTGGGCCTATTGTATTCGGCTCATCTATACTCTTCTACACAGGACTTGTGTTTTCATATGGAGTGCTGGCACCAGCTGCCCTCAATTTCTTTGTAACATATGCAGAAGGAGCAGTGGAATCTCTTTGGTCTATTGATCAATATTTCGAGTTTATCCTTGTTCTTATGTTCAGCACTGGGTTGTCATTCCAGGTATAATAAATGTCCTACTCTCTGTACGTTTTTTTTTTATGTACCTTCCAATTAGGAACCAAAAATGTAGATGCATCATGTCATCCATCAGATAAAGATCCCTCATCTTGATTGCATATTCGTGAAAGATTTGCAATTACGAAATTCATCTCGCCATAATGGTTTATCTATTGGTAAAACACGCTATTCAAGCAACTTTTAGTATATTTGCTGCCGTTCAGCTAATATCCGTTTCACTATCTTTGTTGTTGCGCGTTTCATCTTCCCAACATTAATTCCCAGATTTCTCAATTTTCTATAACGAACGTCATTATCTCTAGTGCCTACTGTAGTTTTAGAGGTTTTTGTGACCTTTCTAGACAGGCCATTTGTCTCTGATCGACTCTAATCAAGTTAAATAAATCAGAGGATTTTGGGATTGAAAATTTAGAATTTGTTCACGATATTTGGGATATTTTATTGGTTGAAATTATAGAGCGAATATGAATTTGGTGGATTGAGTGAGACTCACATCTTAGTTGTGATGAAGACATGATTTCTGCTGTATGCTAATGTCTAACCCTCGTAGTCTTCAGAGGTTATGTTTTCCTTGTTTTTTGGAACAATTATGCGAGCTTATGCGGTAAACTTTATGGGTAGATATCCTTAAAGTTGGGAGTGTTTTGGGAAAGTTAGCGGTGTTTTGGGGCTTTCTTCAAATCTACTAGAACTTTTAAATGTTTATATTGTTTGGATTTTGGGGTTTTAGGTACCAATTATACAGCTATTGTTGGGACAGACAAGGTTGGTTTCCGGGGATCAAATGCTCTCTGTGTGGCGATATGTGGTTGTCGGTGCAGTTGTGGTAGCAGCGGTATTGACACCTTCAACAGATCCTCTGACTCAAATGCTTTTAGCTGGTCCATTGATAGGGCTTTACTTAGGTGGTGCTTTCCTTGTAAAATTTTTAATTCCCAATCAAGAAACTGCCTCTTGATGTGTTATGTATCATCACAAGGTTCTTTGTAAAGATTATAATATTATATCAATATCATTGCTTTGGAACTTAACTCTTCAAAGCATGCATATGGGTCACAATTACTGATCAGGCTCTTGTTCTTTTGATTGAAAGCCTATTCGTGCTATATATATTATAGTTGTACTAAGCATGAAAGATAACACTGGTTTTCATGGGTCATTGGTGTGATATATTTCTACAATGCTAGAGATGCTTGAAGTTGAATCTTTAAAAGTAGATATGCTCGGACCAAACTTAACATGAAGAAAGGAAAATCTTGATAACAAATAGTGTAAATTGAATGTGAGACCATCCTCACTTTCTTTGACCTCCAGAGGACAGGAATGGAATCCATCTAAATTCCAAATATTCATCCAAAGAGCTGAAGAACAGAAATGTCGAGGAACACAAACCTAGTATGAAGGACTAATTTGAGATGCTTGTAAGTATATAAAGAAATTCTTTGATACATTAGCCTTTCCTTGAAAGTGGGAACTTTAGATATTACAATTAGAGGATGAAGGATAAATTTGAGATACTCCCGAGTGTTGTTTTTCAAAATTCTTGTGGGCAACCCTTGACAAAGCAATCACATATACTCAATTCATCTCCTTTGTCTAAAGTATGTGTTATTGGAGTAATTGTATGATCCAATTCAACCTCCTTTTCTTTTTCAAATGTTAATTGATAAAGAAAACCCTAGAATTTGGTGAATAAAGAAAAACATAGGGGTATTTCTGAAGTCATATTTGTCACATTTGGGGGATAAATGCGTACGTTAGTTGACTATCAATGCTTTGACGAGCCTTCACAATTTTTTGCATATGGATTGTGGCATGATCCATTCTTGGCCGTCCAACAAGGGATCCATATTTTAGACAAATAAGAAACATATGTCCAACAATTTAAATAGTTAGAACTACATGAAATTAAGTAGGGCTATAAAAAATGGAAATTATTAAGGGTATTATTGTGGGAATATGAAGAGTTATGAAAGTTGGGGGGTAAGGTCATGAATAATGTGTAAGATGAAGTAGAGAGTGGTTTTAAACTTTTATGTGAGAGACTCGTCAATGTAGCCTCTCCCTCCTTTTCATATTTAAACCTTAGTTAGATTTTGCATTATATTCTTGTTCCTTTTTTAGAATATTCGTTTGTCATAAACCTTAAACCCTAAAACCAAATGTAACTCCTACACTCGTTAATTGATGCAATTATGTGAATATGGTGTGATACAAAAGTAATGATTTGGTTAATTTGCATAGTTTATGTGATCGCTTGAATATGGTGTGATACAATTGACAAGGGAGATATTCAAAGTTGCAAGCTTGGACATCTAATATGACAAGAAGACAATGCATAAGATAAAAGATGGAATACTAAGATATTACCACGCTAGACATGGGAGAAGACAATAGAGCGAAGAGCTTTGGCCATTTGGGAAGAGTGTATGAGTATATGGTAGTACATAGTGTAGAAAGAGATATCTCAAGTCATAAGATAAGAGAGTAGGCATGCCAACATGGCATTAGATTGGGAAACCAACACCTACAACGGGACCCAAATACACTCAAGAGAAGGGCAAATATCCATTCGGAAGGGCATATGCATAACGAAGCATCGTGTTCTTTGAAAGAGGAGATGTCTTGAACCCCAAGACACGGGGAGGGCGAGCACGATTAGCAAGACATCAAACAAAGAAAGATGCACAATAGAGGGGAGGGGTTGGGGCCAAAATATGGAGCGTGTGGGTAATAATGTTAAGGTTGAACAAAGCCGTATATGGCGGGGAGTCCGGAGTCGTGAGACAGGGCATAGGACATGGCAGAGCGGACAACAGGGTAGGACACCCTGGCAGCACCAACAGCGTAGGACACATATGGAGAGGAGAGAGGACACACCCACAAAGCCAAACCCCAGACCCTTTGTTACGGGCATGACCATAGAATATCCCATGGTGAGAATTTAACGTAGTATTCTATACACGTGGATAAGTGTTATGTTACGGGCATGACCATAGAATATCCAATGGTGAGAATTTATGGTCATGCCCATAACACCCTTAGAGCCGGAGCCAGACCCTCGGACCCCAAACCCAAACCCAAACCCAAACCCTCAGACCCCAGACACCAGACCCAGAGATTGGAGGGAAGGAAGGGCTTTAGAGGAGGCATTTGGGGGTTGTGGGCACTTTGATATGAGTCTGCATTATATATGTGTAGAACAAACTGAGACAGAGAATCATCAGAGAGAGGAGATATGGAGAGTGGAGGGGCCATCTTCAGGGTCTCCACTTTCTCCTTCAGCCCTTCTTCTTCTTCTTCTTCTTCTTCTGGAAGGAATCTTCTGATGAAGAAGAGATGGCCCACGAATCTTCTATCTCGCATTAGCCACAACAGATGTGAAGCAAAAGGTGGAACTTCTTCTTCTTCTTCTTCTTCATCTTCTGAGAGTGATCATCAAGACCAGTATAATGAACGGGTAAGAGAACAGACCTGTGGTTGTGTATGATATATATATATATATATATATATATATATATGATGAAATGTGGTGTAAACTTTGTGCAAAATCGGCTAGGAAACAAGCATTCATTCAAGTGTTTTGGAGAAGAGAGACTCTAGGAAATGTAGTAGTTTAAGCGTATAAATGATGACCCTAGGAAACAAGCATTCAAGTACAGCTTATAGAGATGGAGGAGACTCTTGAGCTTAGAGTGTTTTTGAGTTGTTTTGTTTGGGGGGCTGAAAAAAAGTATATTCCTTTCAATGAATCTCATAGGTCTCTCTCTCTGTCTGTCTCATGGCATTGCTATCCATTCCCCCGAACATGGTCTTTATTTTTATGTTGACACGGTGCCTCGTGAGGAGTCCAAGAGTCATGGATTTAACGAGTCGAGTTATTATCTGCAAGAGCCTCAAGGAGTGAAGTAATTGATGATCATTATATACATGCTTTTTCTGGTATCGTTTCTACCTACTATCACCATATGATATGTTGCGAATTCATTCATACCCTGTGGACTTGGAAGGTATGAATTTATGGAACCTCATGGATTTCCTAAATGGGGTTTAGGGGCTCGGGAGGGTATGAATTTAAGCAACTGCATGGATTTCCTAAATATGGTTGGGTTATGAAACCTCTAACGTGATTTCTGATGCTATTGTAAATGTGGGTTACATTCTCAACGACTTGGTCATACAATATAGACCAAAACTATCGAAATCCTTCAAAATAACCATTTGGCCATAAAAAGCTCCTAATTATCTTCCTATGGGAGTCACCCTGCAGCCTCATATTATGCATTGGCCTTGACCAAGTTCCTTCAGTTGGCTATTGTAGCAGATACATATATTGCTTTTGTACTCCCTTAAGAGTCAAGCTATCTATTTGGTTTCTTACGGTAGAAAAAGCTATGTATCATTTAGACATCACCATTAATGGTTCCTGACAGCTCTACGATACTATTTGGGCGATAATGCTTAAAATAGCCTCATATTGGGTACTTGGATTCTTCTTTTTGAATTGAGGTAAATGTAGTATCTATTTGGTTTCTTACGGTAGAAAAAGCTATGTATCATTTAGACATCACCATTAATGGTTCCTGACAGCTCTACGATACTATTTGGGCGATAATGCTTAAAATAGCCTCATATTGGGTACTTGGATTCTTCTTTTTGAATTGAGGTAAATGTAGCCAGAAACTTCTATGCAACATGACTGTTCTTTATTCAAACTGTGGGCACGTACATCATAATAAATTGACAGTGTATATTCATATTGAGAACTAAAACCTTGAACTCCATCTCAGCAAAAAATATTAGATGCTGCAATCGCTGACATAAACAGCTCATTTGGTAGAGGCAGTGTAACAAGACTTGGCAGTGCAGGTGGAGCTTTTGTGTAAGGATTATTTGCTTCATGCTTAATATCCATGTTTGTTTTGTATTGTCTTCATTTATTTTCTTTTTACCTGATAGATTTTTGTAGCATATAATCATCTGTCATTTCTTGTGGTAGAGAGACCTTTCCAAGTGGCTGCCTGACGCTTGATTTGGCTCTTGGAGGCGGCTTGCCTAAAGGGCGGATTGTTGAGGTAGATTTCTTTTTGCTTATGTTTCTTGTTGTTTCTGAAAATGCTGTGTTGTGAATTTGCACATATCAATCTCTGCTTGCATTTGATGTGATTTATGGATTCATGTAGCATGCATATGTGTGTCATTGTGCACACATCCTTAGGAAGTTCAAGGACATTTCTATATGTTTCTTTTAGCAAAGGGGGATCACTTCTTCAGTACATTATTTTGTGGGTTTTAACCTGGCATTGAGGTTTTAGACTCGTAAGTGCATATGCATGTCATTATGTATGGCACATGGCTTTCGTAGGATGTTCAAGAACATTTTTATTTGATTCTTTTTAGTAAAGGAGAATCACTTCCTTGGTACATTGAACTTTAGGTTATCATTGAGGTTTACGAGTCACGCCTGATAATGTTCCTGAACTGAAGCCTCTATATTCATGTATGCACTTATTTTTGGGTTCTATATTCATGATTCACGATTGGGTGTATGGAAGATGGTACCTTGACTTCTCTTATGTACCGACATGATTCTTCTACTATTATTTATGGACAACTTGTTTGATCTGTCTGGGCAATGGCCTGACAAGATCAATTTATTTGTGGGTGTATATATTGTGACATTTAATGTGTAACCATCTTGTTTGTAGGTTTTTGGCCCAGAGAGTAGTGGAAAAACAACACTGGCTCTCCATGCCATTGCTGAAATTCAGGTTTGTATTGTGTGAAATCTGTTGTTCTCTTTAAATATCGATCCTAATAAAATACCTACAATAGTGATGTTAAAATTTGGCAATGGGTTGAATCCAAATCCGCACTACAAAATTATGTGAATAATGTGGAATGTCTGTTTGCTCAAACAAACAGATTCTACCCATCATAGACATTGCTGAAGGATTGAAAGGCTATCCCATTACTGCTTGTCCTAGTGAATATCAACTAAACTAGGGGCCATTCAGCAATTATCATGTCTTTAGTGATTCGTTTTCTGTCATAAATATCTAAGTCAAAGATTTTGCAATGCTTTGACTTTAAAATCTATTTTAGTGGCAATACTTGCCTCCCACCAGGATGAATGAACCATGATTCTTACCGAAGACTTTGCATCTTAAACCCTACTAGAATCCCGGAGGGCATTAAAGGGGACTGATGTTTTTTCATGCCCATGGTATCATATACTATCTTATAGTATTCTATGTTTAAGTGGTGTGATTTACAGCTTTTAGTTGGTTAGGGTAGTTTGTTTACTTCCAAGTTTGGCACTCAAAAGTTCTAGTTCGTTTTTGGAAACTGAATCAAACTTCCATACATCCATCAACTTTTTTTTTTTGCTTCTTGCGCTTAGTTGTAACTCTTTATTCATTGACAGAAAAGAGGTGGAAATGCAGTACTGATTGATGCTGAGCATGCTTTTGATCCAACTTATTCCAAGACTGTGGGTGTAGATGTGGATAATCTATTTGTCTGCCAGCCTGATAATGGGGAGATGGCTTTGGAGAGTAGGTGTCCACTTTACTATATTTCTCTCACTTGAATGATTGTGATATCCTTGCATATCCTGACTATGCCTTGATGAATGATTGTGGAACCTGTAATAACACTTTGTTGTTCAGCTGCTGATCGACTTTGCAGATCAGGTGCAGTAGATTTAATATGCATCGATTCAGTCTCTGCCTTGACACCAAGGGCTGAAATTGAGGTATATATATATTTATATTTTTGTTCAGGTTCTGATAGCTTGGAAGCATGCAATTTACACACTCTTGGTTTTCACCTCTTTTCTAGGGGGAAATTGGGATGCAGCAAATTGGGTTACAAGCGCGTCTCATGAGCCAAGCTCTAAGAAAGATGGCAGCAAATGCCTCAAAAGCAGGCTGTACTCTTCTCTTCATCAATCAAATTCGGTATAAGGTGTTCCTTCAACCTATTTCTTACTTATTTCTTCTATTAGGATATGCTCTAAGCTAACATTATTTGTGTTATAGATAGCAGTCATGTATGGAAATCCAGAGGTTACAAGTGGAGGACTTGCACTCAAATTCTTTGCTTCCCTACGACTTGACATTCGGTCAATTGGCAAAGTCAAATCTGTACGTTTAAATTGCTCTCAACTGTGAGTTTCTATATTTTTTATAAATAGTGCTGATGGAATTAGAAACGCACAGCCAAAAGGCGACGACACAGGCCTTAAAGTTCGGGTGAAGGTAGTAAAGAGTAAGGTGTGTTTATATTTCCGGAGACTTTCAATAAGAAACTTAATAATGCTCATTGCAGCTGATTTTGCTGAATATCTCATAATAGTCTCCCTTCAGATAACCTTGTTACTGTGTCTTTTTTTCTTTTACAGGTCTCAAGACCATACAGGCAGGCAGAGTTTGATATAATCTTTGGAGATGGCATCTGCAGAATGGTAAATTTTATATCAAGCATTGGGGTAAGGAAGCAAAACTGGAATAAATATTGTATTGCTGTGTGTTCTTTTATAGGGATGCCTGTTAGATTGTGCTGAAATGAAAGAAATAGTCCTAAGGAGAGGTTCGTGGTACAGTTATGGTGACATAAGGTCTGTCATTCTCTCTATACTTATATATAATAATACACTTTTTGATGCATTATTTGCAAAGTTGCATGACTCATTTATAGTAGCATTGATTCCCTGCTTTTTACATGCTATTGCATGTACTTGTGCTCTGGATAGTCAAAGCAGCCAGGGATATGAGTCGTTTCTCTCTATACACTTATGTTTAATAATATACTTTTTGATGCATTATCTGCAAAGTTGCATGATAATTTTGTAGTGTTAATTCCTTGCTTTTACATGCTATTGGATATTCAGAGCACCTAGGGATAAGATAAAGTTCATGAATCATATTGACATACAGTTTTGTTTGCTTCACTCTAGAAAGTTTGTGTAAAGTTGTATTTTTGCGTAATTATTTTGACATGGGATAATTGTCAATGTTAAATAGCTATTTTGTTTTAGCCTTCGATATTTGGTGAATGTATTGGCTTTATGCATCTGCAGCTTTGTATATATCTAGAAATGCCTGAAAAGCAAGAAACACTAATTTTGAGAATGTGTTTAATGTGCTTGCTACATAAAATAGTCTCTCATGTGACTTTCTTTGCAGGTTAGGACAAGGGAGAGACAAAGCTGTGCAGTACTTGAGGGAAAACCCTTCTCTCTCTGATGCAATTGAGAAGGTCGGTTTTCTTTGCTAATTGATGTACAGATTGTAGATATACCCAAATAAGCATTATGCCTATACCTGAAACTGAAACATTTTCAGGATGTACGTAGCCAAATGTTTGATGGAAATGTTAAGCTAGATGCCGAGGATGAATCAGCTTTTCTATCAGATTTGCCATTGTCATTTAAAGAAGACGATGAAGAAATTCACTAGCTAGGATCCAAATTCATATTATGTAGAAAAAAGGTATTAACAAATTGAGAATATTATCCAACTCTTTGAGGCAAAATTTTGAGGATCTTAGTGATGATTCATTTGTTCCTTTTTGGGAAGCATTTGTGTATTGATGATAACTTCTCAAGAATGAAAAGAAAATTTCGAGAGTTTGATTGGAATTTATCCATGATGACAAGCTCTTTTAGATTCAATAGAGGGAAGTAAAATGCTTATGCTTGGACATACAAGGATATTGTATGATAGATCCAAACTCCATTTCAGAAGGTTGAAAAGGAAATTGTAACAGTTTATAGATGTGTGTTGGTCTCATTTTTGCAAAATGAGTTTAGTGTGGAGATATTGACGATCAAGTGTGGTTATCTTGTATATTGCTTTTTGGATCGTGGATCTCAAATGGATGCGTATAGGTTTTATGGCTCTTGATTGATTGATTTTAGGGGTTTACCGCTAATCATCTGTTAAAGAATATTTATGTTTTTTGGATGTGTTGTAGGATATTTAGGTGTCAGAGTATGAAGGTTCTTAATTTCAATGCCTTTAGGGTTTGGTGTTTATGATACATCTTTTAGGACTTTAGCAACTAGGGTTTTATGTTTGATCTTTCTGCATTTAGGATCAAGAATCACGTATAAAATTAATTTTTGGAGTTTGAGCACATAATAGTGAAGCCCTTGTATGCGCCATCACCAATCTATGTGTGACCAACCACCTGGTATCACAGTTGACATTCTTGAACATCTATTACGAAGTACCAAAAATCTATGAATGTTGTCTCATGAATGAAACTTACTTTGACTGATGTATGTCAGAGCCAATCATTCTGCTTGAAAAACATTGATGCAAATCGGGGTGACCAATCATTTATATGTAGCACAAAAGAATTATGTAATAGATGGGTTCTAACTTTTTGGCAATCAAGTTGGCTGCCATTCTTTCCTCTACTATAGTTTTAAGCAATGAAGTAGATCTATCCTTTTTGGGTAGGCTAGTTAAATAATCACCTTGGAATTGAAAGAAAGCGATTTAAGCAAAGTGCAATTAATTAAGTCTCTGTGATTACAATGCCATTGTTGTATAATCTGTTAGTCTATGCAAAGTGCGAGGAATAGGTTTGGAATCAAGGGAAGTGATTAAGAAAGCAGTAACAAAGAAAGTATCAATGGCGTTGATGACATTACACACGTGTTGGTTTACATACATATAGTATGGGAAGGGAGTGTGCATACATCCAATCCAAGGAGATTACTCTGTTTGCATTCGCGGGGCAAAATTACTCTGATTTGTGAAATCCGATCGATTTTGTGCATAAATTACTCACATTTCTTCGATTACTCATATTCTAAGCGGCATTTAAAAAAAGAGATGAATTATTTAGGTCAAATGTCAACATTGTAAATACTTGTAATTACCCCCCCCCCCCCCCCCTCCCCCCCAACCCAACAAAAGAAACAGAGTAATCTTGTGATGTCAAAACAGGGGAATTTTCCTTTGAGAATAGAGTAAAATTGGAGCTTGAAAAGACAAGAGACATTGATTCTTGTGTAAAACAGTCAGGAATTGAAATTGAATGAAATTCTGATGCCTTCTTTTTATGAAAATGTCATGTCAATTCATTTCTGTTCCGTCTGAAACTTCATTCATTGCGTCTGAATGGAATCGGAGGAAGCTTAATGAAGAACAACGTCATCGATTCAATGCTTTTTGAATGGGAATTTGTGATGTTTGATCCTTTTGGAAAACCCAGTTGGTGGAGCATGTGTTTCCAGATCTGTGTTGTGTGAATACATAGATTGCTTCGGTTTCTTGTCCATGAGACATTCTTCCCATATCAAGAGTTTCCTTTGGTAAGTGCTCATCTTTCTCTCCATGCTAGTTTTGGTATAGCTTTTCCATATCATGTTTCTTGTTTTAGGTTTCTTATGATAGTTCTTTCCTTTTTTCTGCAGCTCTTATCTTACTTCTAGAGGAAGAGATAATACCCACAGAAACTATGGCTTCTACACACATCTTCAGCATCGCATGTTTCTACATGGTTCGGATCCGCAAGAAGAGAAACAATGCAATATTGGGATAAACAAAGACCATAAGGATGAGGAGAGTACGAATGGGACAAGCGAGTTTCTAAAGGATCGTACGATTAACAAGTTGCTTCTAGATCAGATAAAAGTTCCGAGGAACCAATCTATCTTGCCTTCTCTTTTAAGATGGATAGAGATGGGTAATGAACTCGGACAATATCAGATGAAAGCAATCTTTACAAGATTGGAAGTAGAGAAGAAATATGCACAAGCTTTGGAGGTACGCCTTCTCTCATCCCCCCTCAAAAAAGGACACATTTTAGTTAAACTCGTAAAGCTAGTAAATTTATAAGTGAATCTAGTTGAAGAATCCAAAATTTGACCATTTGGATTGTAGTTTTATCTCTTAAAACAATGATAAGAGAGTTTGTAGTAATTCTATCGAGGGTTTGACATTATGTGATAATGGTGGACAACTTTTGAAGCTCAAGTAAATGCAATAATGCCTTCAATTTCTATTTTAGATGGATAATGACATGCATATAATGATTATATTGGTGCTTGATTTGTTCTCATTTTCCTTACAATAACATGCTATCTTTTATAAAAAACCCAGTATTTTTATATCCGAATTTGATTTGGTGATGTTCTCCTATTACTAACATGCTACCTTTTATCAAAATCCAGCATGTTTATACTGTGTTTTGGTGGTGTTTATGTTTCCTATGCAATGGAAGTCCGTTTTCTCTATTTACACTAAACCGGTTTATGACTTACTGTTGTAATAGGTGTCCGAATGGTTATTGAAAGAGAAGCCTATACAACTAGTGGAAACTCATTATGCTCGTTGGCTTTACTATGTGGGTAAAGTCCATGGTCCCGAAAAGGCAGAAGCATCCTTTGCACTTCTACCGTCCAAGTTTCAAGGAGAAGTCTTGTACTGCAGACTCTTTGATGTATACCTAGATCACCATAAAGTTGAGAAAGCATTGCATATTATTGATATAATGAGAGTTCATAATCTACCTTTACCAGTCTATATATTTAACAATCTTATCACATTCTATGAGAAGAATAACCTTCAAAGTAGGATTCCAGAGCTATTGAAGATGATGGAGAAAGAAAATGTAACATTCAATGTGTACACATACAATATCCTGTTGGCATGGAGTGCGAGAAACTTGGATATGGAGAACTTGGAGAAACACTGGGCAAATATGTTGAGAGATGATTTGGTGAAGCCTGACTTTGTATCATATTCTACTCTCGCATCGGCATACCTCTTATCAGGCCTGCACGAGAAGGCCATATCTAGCCTGCGTATCGCTGAGCATCATCTTTTGGGTCGTTCGCTTACACCGAAAAGGCTCATGAACTTAATCTCCTTGTATGGATGGCTTAAACAAGGGGAGGATGTGAATCGTGTATATAAAAAGCTAAAAGAGATGCCGGGGCAGAGATCTATTTCAAGCTATGTTTGCACGATAGAAGCCTATGGTGAGGTTGGATTGTTTGAAAATGCTGAATGTGTTGCTATGGAAATGGAATTACAAAGGGGATGGCACCATCTTGCCCAATACAATTCCTTGCTTGGAGTGTACTGTAAACAAGGAAAGATAGAGAAAGCAGAGGAGGTTCTGAAGAAATTGCTAGCATTTGGTCATAGACCAGATACAATCACATATACTTATCTTCTTTTGGGCTACTTGAAAGCAAATGAATTAGAGAAGGCCATGGTAAATTTTGATAGTATTGTGGATGCAATCAAAGGGATTAAATTCAATTGGGAGGCATTTGTTTCGAATGAGTGGTTACATACTGCAAAGAGTGTGATTGATGTGCTTGCAATGAGAGGTGATAAGAAACATGCGGAATTGCTCATGGATGAGCTTGAAGCTGTGGAATTTCATCTGATTCTTCCGAGGGCATATCGCGTCATTGAGAAAGCATATGCTACATCATTTGGGAATCGATGTTTTGAGCAACACAAAAGCAAGTGAAACAAGAATATCTGAGGGCTGAAAAATGTTGGTTTTGTTTTTGTATTTCGGAAGAATCCGATTTCAAGCAATGATTCCTTGTCACCCAAAACAACATAATGGCATCTCTCAATGAAGATGCTATCTGTTTCGGATAGGCGGCCTACTTTCAGATGTTTTAAAATCCACTTGCTTTATTTCAGCATGTCTTATAATGTTAAGCAGTTGATAATTTAATATCCTATATAGGCTGCGAAATACCTTGGAGCTATATGAGATGTGAAATTTTAAGCGATTGTATTTGGGTTGTTTAAACATATCCATTTGCTGTGACCGTGGACTTGATTTTATAATGTATGACTACTCTTTATGATATGAAAGCATTTTTGGCAGTTCTATGCTGCAACACGGCATAAGGGATGAATTTAACCCATAAGCGAGGTGCTGGACTTCGTTTGAATGATGAACAAATTCTACAAATTTTAGATTTAGTGGAACAACCATCATCTCCTTCTCTTCGTAACATAGATATACAATTTGGTGTAAGTGAATCCGCTATTAGAAGTTTGATCAAGAAGAAAGACGGCCATTTGGGACATAGGTATATTTTATAGACGGTATTTTGGTAAGGTGGAGTGGTTCTACTCAACACCAAAGTGTTTATTCAAGCCAATGGTTAGACTTTAGAAAAATATAGGGGATTGGTATAGCTTGTATGTTTAGCCTTATGGCGGTTTTCTAATACTAATGTAGTATCTTTTTTTGGAAAAAAAAAAGAAAGACGAGATACGATTGCGTGCTCGACAAAAAGATCACAATGCAAGAAAAAAAACTTTTAGAGGATCAAAAGGAAAATATCTTGAATTAGAGGAACGCTTGTATGCTTGGATTGATGCATCTCGTCGATTGTCAATTGTATTGCCTCCATTTGTTATTATGGAGAAGGCTCGATGATTGGCATCAGAAATGAATATATTCATTTCTGATGATGACTTCAAAGCAACTTGGGGTTGGTTTAGGAAATTTCGTCATCATCAATGTTTGAATACTATTAATTTATATGGTGAAGGAGGGGCAGTTGATAGAAATGATCCTGAATTGTTGCCTTCTTTGGAAAGGCTTTATGCTATAGGCAATGAGTATGATCCTAACAATGTTTACAGTATGGATGAAACTGGTTTGTTTTTTCGATTAGCTCCAAGATACACAGTGCTTTTGCCTAGTGAAGATCGACAACAATTCGAGGTAAGAAAAAATTGTTAGATAGAGTTACCTTAGTTGTTTGTTGTAATGCAATTAGAACTGAAAAAGTTCCAATTACTATGATTGGAAAGGCTAAAGAACCAGCTTGTATTGTTGGAAATTCATGGCCATTGCCTTATGTAGCGCAAAGAAATGCTTGGATTGATATCCCTTGCTTTAATAAGTGGTTTGATCAAGTGTTTGTGCCATTTGTTCATTCTCAAACTAATCGCAAAGTGGTTTTAATCCTTGATAATGCACCTGGTCATGCCGAAGCATTTGAGCGTGATGCTATCAAAGTGATTTTTTCCCCAGCAAATGTCACATCTTGGAAGCAACCGATGGATATGGGAATCATTGCAGCTTTGAAAAAGAGGTATAAATATCATTTGATAAGAGAAATCTTGACATATCATGATAGTCCAGATTATGTTAAGATTCATTTGGAAGATGTCGTTAAACGTATGAGAAGAGGCTCTATTGGTTTAGCTTTTGGAAAGTCACCACATTTGCTAGATGCCGCAAATCTCATTGTTATTGCTTAGAATGAGATCAAGCAAGATACCATTTTTAATTGCTATAGAAAGGCAGATATTATTCCATCATTTCGTGCTAATGATGTTGATTCAGAAGACGGAGAAATGGAAGATCAATGGATTGATGATCTTGTTGCTTTGCTATGCAATTGCACTTTGTTTGAAAATGCACATGTAGAAGAAATTCGAGATGAGATCATGGAATGTGTAAATGCAGATTCAAATGAATCAGAAAAACTTAATCAAAATCTCCTTGAAGGGATTGATGAAGTTATAACACAAGCTTCCAATGCCAATGAACCACTTCCATATGATGAAAACAATTCAGATTCCGAGTTCGTTGAGATTCAAGATATGCATGGATGCTTAAAGGAAGAAGATGTGATTATTCCTGAACTCTTGAAAGATATTGTTGATTGTGAACTCAAGCTAAATTCAATCAGAACAACAACTTACTTGAGTTCCAAAAAAGCAAAGCAAGTACAATCAACTTTATCAAGTGCTCGTTGAATCATTCAAGAAACAAATTCTGCCATTGTTTCTAAGCGTATCGCTAAAAGTAGGCAAATGACCTTACGTGATTTTGGTATGAAGTAGAGAAAGATTGAAAATCATATTTTTGTTGATCATTTTGTTGTTTTCTAAATGATTGGAACAAATTTCTATTTGGTCAGATGTAATTTCATCCTAAAATAATGGAATTTATTTGATCTAGATTTTGACCTCTAAAAAAAGCGCACTTAATAGAATGGTTTACTTAAGTGGATACACACTTAACCGAATGTTTATTGTAGGTGAATTGGTGAGACTTTGGTCTAATAACCTGGGGGATCACAGGTATAACAGAAAAAAATCTTATCCTTTTGAGTACTGGTTGACTTAAAAGTTCTCTCTCTATCTTGGGTCTTATTTCTGCCAACACAAAACTTGCATGTTCACTTGTGTCTAACCGGAGTATTACTTTGATCAATGTTGGAAGTAACATTGATTGGTATTAAGATTCTCTAGTTGAGTTGGTTATAGCAATTTGCTAATAACATGTAGGTCGTAGGTTCAACACCAACACTAGCCATAAACAACGTAGGTATTAAGATCTAATGAATAAGCAAGGCAATAAATATGAATTCATGAAAGTTGATATATTACGTTCGAAATTAGAAATTTGTACCAGTGCATGACTTGTTGGTTATCATAAAAGGTCTCTCAACCGAGACCTATTTGTGGCAATTTTAGAAAGAACATTACACAGGATTTCAAAATCGGAAATTGGATCAACTGGGTGATTTGCCGACGCTTTGGTGGAATAATGTGAATGTTCATATATACATATTGGAAAAATTCTTCACCTATTTAGTTCTTGTGAAAGATACACTCCAATGCATGGATTGCTGGTTACTATAGAAGGTTTCTTAACCGCAACCTATTTATGCCAATGTTGGAAATAACATTCAGTGGGATTAAGATTTTTTAAAGTAGGTTGTGGAGGTAAAATTTAAAAGCCACGTAACATCATTTAGCTTAGTTGTTTAGAGCATCATGGTAATAATGCGAAGGTTGTAGGTTTAGATTGGCCACGATAAGCATCGTTAGCTACATGGCATCGTTAGCTACATGGCATCGTTAGCTAGAGGATCATTTTTATGTCAATATTTAAAGAATAAGCAAGGCAAAGAATATGAATTCATGAAACTTGTGGACATATTCCATTCCAAAAAAGATAAAGTAGATGAATGTTTGGTCTATTAACATAAGCGATCTAAGTTTTAGAGCTAGACTGGATAAAATGTCATCTAGAACTTAAGACTCAAAGAATAAGCAATGCAATAAAAAAAAGAACATGAAAGTTGAAATACTACATTCAAAATTTCATGAAGTAGGTGAATTGGTGAGACTTTGGTCTAATAACTCGGGGTTCAAAGGTATAATGGAAAAAAATCTTCTCCTTTTGAGTACTGATTGACTTAAAAGGTCTCTCTCTATCTTGGGTCTTATTTCTGCCAACATACAACTTGCATGTTGACTTAAATTGTGTCTGTTACGGGCATGGCCATATATTATCCCGTGGTGAGAATTTACCGTAGTATTCTATACACATGGATAAGTGTGAGGGTTAAACGAGAGTGTAAAGAAGGGGATGATTACTTTTAATCCTCTAGATTGAGATAACCCATTAGGCCAAGTGTGAACTTTCCTGGAAGCCTTGGGTATTATTATAAATAATAGGCCAATTAGCTTAATTGGTTAGAGAGTCATGCTAATAACGCGAAGGTCATAGGTTCGAGACCTATATTAGCCATCATCAACTTTTTTGGTTAAAATATCATCTAGAACATAAGACTCAAAGAATAAGCGAGGCAATAAAAAAAGAATCTACTTGAAAGATGAAATACTACATTCAACATTTTATGAAGTAGGAGACTTTAGTCTAATAACCTGGGGGTTCAGAGGTATAACGGAAAAAAATCTTCTCCTTTTGAGTGCTGGTTGACTTAAAAGATCTCTATCTTGCATCTTATTTCTCCCAATGCACAACTTGCATGTTGACTTAAATGGTCTCTAACCGTAGTGTTATTTCGACCAATGTTAGAAATAACATTCGTTGGGATTAAGATTCTCTCGTAGGTTCAGGGGGATAGAAATTTAAAAAGACATACGGTGGATTAGTTGAGTTGGTTAGAGAATTATGCTAATAACTTGTAGGTCGTAGGTTTGACACCGACACATGCCATAAAAAACGTAGTTGGTTAAGAAGGTGGTGTAGGTATTAAGATTTAAAGAATAAGCAAGGCAATAAATATAAATTCATGAAAATTGAGATATTACGTTCGACATTAGAAATTGGTACTGCTTGTTCCAATGCATGACTTGCTAGTTATCGAACAAGGATGATTTGCTAGTTACCATAAAAGTTCTCTGAACCGAGACCTATTTGTGCCAATGTCGGAAATAACATTACACAGTATTTCAAAATCGGAAATTGGATCAACAAGGTGATTTTCCAACTCTTTGGTGTAATAACATGAAGGTTCATATCTACATATTGGAAAAATTCTTCACCTATTTAGTGCTTGTGAAAGATATACTCCAATGCATGGCTTGCTGGTTACTATAAAAGGTTTCTCAACCACAACCTATTTATGCCAATGTTGGAAATAACATTTCGTGGGATTAATACTTTTTAAAGAAGGTTGTGGAGGTTTAAAATTTAAAAGCCACATAACACCATTTACCTCAGTTGTTTAGAGCGTCATGGAAATAATGCGAAGGTTGTAGGTTCGGACCTACATTGGCCACCATCAACATCGTTAGCTAGAAGGTCATTTTTATGTTAATATTTAAAGAATAAGCAAGGCAAAATATATGAATTCAAGAAACTAGTTGACATATTCCATTCAAAATAAGATCAAGTAAATGAATGTCATTAATGGAAGAATATAGTCATGATATCTTATATTTTTGGAAATTGCAAGTTTACTGATCCAAACTAAAGGTTTTTGGGTTTTGGTTCTTGAGAATCACCCAATTGGAGAAACATTCCTGAGTACTTGGTGATTTAATAATGGTAATGGGAGTATTGTCAACACAAGCAATTGGAACGATCAACAAAGGAACTTCGGTAATCTTTCTTGTTATTTTATTTTATTTTTTCTTCTCCATTCTAATCATGTATATGATCATATGTAATTCTTTTTTTACATTAATTCAATGATGTTGTAGTGGTAATTAATTGGTTATATAAAAGGTTTACATATGTGCACGAGCTCAATACCTCATTTGACATATATTTAATATGTGATTAGCGTCGTATGCGTACGAGGTTAATACCTCAATTACGTATTACGTTCACAAACATATAAAACGTTTGCGTATGAGGTCATTACCTTGATTTGTATGTAAATCATATGCGTTTGGTGTCGTATGTGTATGAGGTCAATACCTCAATTGTGTATTACGATTACATCATTTTTGGCTATTTCATATTACGATTTCTTTTATATATGCAGGTGGTCACATGTATACATATTTGATCGTATATATGTGATAATATACATATGTGTATATAAGTTATTATGTGATTTCAATATCGAATGTTTTCCTTTTCGGGGAAAGGATCTTGATGGCCGTCCTAACATTTTTGTATTGGCCTTAGATGTCAGTTAAGTTAGATCCCTCAAAACATCATTGGACTATCAGTGCTCGGCCCCAACAATTGGCTCCTCCTAGTTTTTGACTGTCGGCACATCTTGGCCTCAACAATCAGCTCCTCCGCTATAGAGGGAATTATTCCTAACAAATAGGTCTCGGTTGAGAGACCTTTTATGGTAACCAGCAAGTAGCAGTACAAATTTCTAATTTTTAACATAAAATATTAACTCTCATGAATTCATATTTATTGCCTTGCTTATTCATTACATCTTAATAACAACACGACTGTCTTAACCAACTAAGCGTTGTTTCTGGCCAATGTCGATGTAAAACCTACGACCTACGAGTTATTAGCAAGATGCTCTAACCAAATCAACTAATCCACCGTATGTCATTTTAAATTTCTATCCCCGAGAAGCTACAAGAAAATCTTAACCCCAATGAATGTTATATTCAACATTGGTCGAAATAATACTCTGGTTAGACACAGTTTAAGTCAACAACCAAGTTGTGCGTTGGGAAAAATAAGACGCAAGATAGAGACCTTTCAAGTCAACTAGAAAAATAAGACACAAGATAGAGACCTTTGAACTCAACCAGTATGCAAAAGGAGAAGATTTTTTTCCGTTATACCTCTGAACCCCCAGGTTATTCGACCAAAGTCTTACCAATTCATCTACCTCATGGAATGTTGAATGTAGTATTCAATCATTCACGGTTTCTTATTTTATTGCCTCGCTTATACTTTTAATCTTATTTTCCAAATGGCATTTCACCCAAGAATGTTTATAATGGCCAATATAGGTCTCGAACCTATGACCTTCGTGTTATTAGCACAACGCTCTATCCAAATGAGCTAATTGGCCTTAAATACCGATTAAGTTAGATCCCTCAAAACATCATTGGACCATCAATGCTCAGCCCGAAGAGTCAGCTCCTCCCAATAGAGGGAAATATTCGTAATAAATAGGTCTCGGTTGAGAGACCTTTTATGGTAACAAGAAAGTAGCAGTACCAATTTCTAATTTTTAACATAAAATATCAACTCCCATGAATTCATATTTATTGCCTTGCTTATTCATTAAATCTTTATAATTACACGACTCTCTTAACCAACTAAGCGTTGTTTATGGCCAATGTTGATGTTGAACCTACGACGTACGAGTTATTAGCACGATGCTCTAACCAACTCAACTAATCCACCATATGTCCGTTTACATTTCTATCCTCGAGAAGCTACTAGAAAATCATAACCCCAACGAATGTTATTTCCAACATTGGTCGAAATAATACTCCGGTTACACAAAGTTTAAGTCAACATGCAAGTTGTGTATTGGGAAAAATAAGACGAAAGATAGAGGCCTTTGAAGTCAACTAGTACGCAAAAGGAGAAGATGTTTTTCCGTTATACCTCGGAAGCCCCAAGATATTCGACCAAAGTCTAACCAATTCATCTACTTCATGGAATGTTGAATGTAATATTTCATCTTTCACGGATTCTTATTTTATTGCGTCGTTTATACTTTAAGCCTTATATTTTATATGACATTTTGTTGGGAGACAGGTCCCTCCGGATGGGAAGGGAGAAGAACAATGCTGATAAGCAAACTCAGCCGAGGCCGATAGGCCGAGGCCGAAACTGGATGAGGAGTACCCGACTATGGAGAGCCGGATGGTGCAGACCCGGTGAGAAGTGCTCTCCGGATGAAGAGACATATTTGTAAATATGTTTATGAGAGTCCATCGTGGCTACATTTGTAAATAGCCGAAAAGTCATATTACTATAAATATGACTTAGGGCAAACTTTTAGTAGTGGTTGTCATTCTTATTGGTGCAAGAAAAGAGAGAGCGCATAACTACAGAGAGAGAGAGAGAGAGAGAGGTCGTTGCCTCTGTTGTAACCGCCGTCTGTGGCGAGGATCGTGAGCACGAGGTTGTAGCCTCCGTGAACTCACTGTTGTACATTCTAACATAGTGATAGTTTGTCGTGGGTTTTCCCCTTAGTTTGGGTTTTCCACATAAACATCCTGCGTACTCGTCTCCTCTTCGTGTCGTTCATTATTTCCCATTTTCTGTGTATGATTCTAAGCTCGGTTGTGGCCGAGCATCGTGTAGAAGGAGCGTTTTAGTTCCCGTCACATTTTAACCTAAAGTGTTTATGATGGCCAATATAGGTCTCGAACCTACGACCTTCACGTTATTAGCACGACGCTCTAACCAACTTAGCTAATTGGCCTTAGATGTCGGTTAAGTTAGAGCTCTCAAAACTTCATTGGACTTCGTGATATGAATGATGAATGTAGTATTTCATCTTTTACGTATTCTTATTTTATTGGCTCGCTTATACTGTGAGTTTTATTTTGTAAATGACATTCTTGCGACGAATGTTTATAATAGCCAATATAGGTTTCGAACCTATGACCTTCGTGTTATTAGCACGATGCTCTAACCAATTAAGCAATTTGGCCTTACATGTCGGATAAGTTAGAGCTCTCAAAACTTCATTCGACCCTCAGTGCTCGTCCTGAACAATCGGCTACTTCCAGTAGAAACAAATAGGTCTATGTTTAAAGATTTTTTATGGTAATAAAGAAGTAGCAATACCGATTTCTAGTTTTTAACATAAGATATAAACTCATCCGACTTCCAGTAGAAACAAATAGGTCTATGTTTAAAGACTTTTTATGGTAATAAAGAAGTAGCAATACCGATTTCTAGTTTTTAACATAAGATATAAACTCTGATGAATTCATATTTATTGCGTTGGTTCTTCATAAAATCTTAATACTACACGACCGTCTTAACCAACTAATAGTTGTTTATGGCCAATCTCGATGTTGAACCTAGGACCTACGAGTTATTAGCAGGATCCTCTAACCAACTCAACTAATCCACCGTATGCCATTGTAAATTTCTATCCTCGAGAACCTACTAGAAAATCTTAACCCCAACGAATGTGATTTGCAACATTGGTCGAAACCATACTCCGGTTAGAGCCAGTTTAAGTCAACATGCAGGTTATGCGTTGGGAAAAAGAACATGCAAGATAGAGACATTTGAAGTGAACCAACACGCAAAACGAGAAAGTTTTTTTTGGTTATGCCTTTGATCCCCCAAGTTATTCAACCAAAGCCTTACCAAGGTTTATGATGGCTAATATAGGTCTCGAACCTACGACCTTCGCGTTATTAGCACGATGCTCTAACCAACTGAGCTAATTGGCCTTAGATGTCAGTTAGAGCTCTCAAAATTTCATTGGACCATTACTGCTCGGCCCGAACAATCAGGTACTTAGCCATTCCAAGCAAATAGGTCTCGGTTTAGATTCCTTTTATGGTAACAAACAAGGAGCAGTATCAATTTCTAATTTTTAACATGAAAGATAAACTCTCATGAATTCATATTTATTGCCTTCCCTCTTCATAAAATCTTAATACTACACGACCGTCTTAACCAACTACTGGATGTTGAACCTACGACCTACGAGTTATTAGCAGGATCCTCTAACCAACTCAACTAATCCACCGTATGCAATTGTATATTTCTATCCCCGAGAACCTACTAAAAAATCTTAACCCCAACGAATGTGATTTGCAATATTAGTCAAAACAATACTCCGGTTAGAGCAAGTTTAAGTCAACATGCAGGTTATGCGTTGGGAAAAAGAACATGCAAGATAGAGACATTTGAAGTGAACCAACATGTAAAAGGAGAAGGTTTTTTTGGGTTATGCCTCTGATCCCCCAAGTTATTCGACCGAAGCCTTACCAATTTATCTACTTCATGGAATGTTGAATGTAGTATTTCATCCTTCACGTATTCTTATTTTATTGGCTCGCTTATAGTTTTAATTTTATTTTCCAAATGGCATTTCACCCAAGAATGTTTATAATGGCCAATATAGGTCTCGAACCTATGACCTTCGCGTTATTAGCACGACGCTCTAACCAACTGAGCTAATTGGTCTTAAATGTCAATTAATTAAGATGCCTAAAAGTTTCATTGGACAATCAATGTTCGGCCGGAATAGTGAGCTCCTCCCAATAGAGAGAAATATTCCTAACAAATAGGTCTCGGTTGAAAGAACTTTTATGGTAACAAGAAAGTGGTAGTACGAATTTCTAATTTTTAACATAAAACATCAACTCTGATGAATTCATATTTATTGCCTTGTTTATTCATTTAATTTCTAATTTTTAACATAAAACATCAACTCTCATGAATTCATATTTATTGGCTTGTTTTTTCATTTAATCTTAATAACTAAACGACCGTTTTAACCAACTAAGCGTTGTTTATGGCCAATGTCGATATCGAATGTACGACCTACCAGTTATTAGCACGATGGTCAAACAACTCAACAAATCCACCGTGTGTAATTTTAAATTTGTATACCCCAGGTTATGGCTTTAATCCTCCAGGTTATTCGACCAAAGTCATACCAATTCACCTACTTCATGAAATGATGAATGTACTATTTGCTCTTTCGTGGATTCTTATTTTATTGCGTTGTTTATACTTTAAGCCTTATATTCTAGATGACATTTCAACCTATAATGTTCATGATGGCCAATATAGGTCTCGAATCTACGACCTTCGTGTTATTCGCACGATGCTCTAACCAACTGAGCTAATTGGCCTTAGATCTCGGTTAAGTTAGAGCTTTCAAAATTTCATTGGACCATTACTGCTCGGCTCGAACAATCGGTTACTTAGCCAATCCAAGCAAATAGGTCTCGGTTTAGATTCCTTTTATGGTAAAAAACAAGGAGCAGTACCAATTTCTAATTTTTCACATAAAAGATAAACTCTCATGAATTCAAATTTAATTTCTAATTTTTAACATAAAAGATAAACTCTCATGAATTCAAATTTATTGCCTTCCTTCTTCAGTAAATCTTAATACTACACGACCACCTTAACCAACTAATAGATCTTTATGGCCAATCTCGATGTTGAACCTACGACCTACGAGTTATTAGCACGATCCTCTAACCAACTCAACTAATCCACCGTATGTCATTTTAAATTTCTATCCCCGAGAACCGACTAGAAAATCTGAACCCCAACGAATGTGATTTGCAACATTGGTCGAAACCATACTACGGTTAGAGCCAGTTTTAGTCAACATGTAGGTTATGCGTTGGGAAAAAGAACATGCAAGATAGAGAGATTTGAAGTGAACGAACACGCGAAAGGAGAAGGTTTTTTTAGGTTATGCCTATGATCCCCCAAGTTATAAGACCGAAGCCTTACCAATTCATCTACTTCATGGAATGTTGAATGTAGTATTTCATCTTTCACGGATTCTTATTTTATTGGCTCGCTTATACTTTGAGTTTTCTTTTTATAATGACATTTCACCCAAGAATGTTTATAATGGCCAATATAGGTCTCGAACCTATGACCTTCGCGTTATTAGCACGACGCTCTAACCAACTGAGCTAATTGGCCTTAAATGTCGATTAAGTAAGATCCCTCAAAGTTTCATTGGACAATTAATGCTCGTCCTGAATAGTCAGCTCCTCGCAATAGAGAGAAATATTCCTAACAAATAGGTCTCTGTTGAAAGAACTTTTATGGTGACAAGAAAGTAACAATACGAATTTTTAATTTTTAACATAAAACATGAACTCTCATGAATTCATATTTATTGGCTTGCTTATTCATTAAATCTTAAAAACTAAACGACCGTCTTAACCAACGAAGCGTTGTTTATGGCCAATGTCGATATCGAATGTACGACCTACGAGTTATTAGCACGATGCTCTAACAACTCAACAAATCCACCGTGTGTAATTTTATAATTGTATCCCCGAGGTTATGCCTTTGATCCCCCAGGTTATTCGACCAAAGTCTTACCAATTCACCTACTTTATGAAATAATGAATGTACTATTTCATCTTTCATGGATTATTATTTTATTGCGTCGTTCATACATTAAGCCTTATATTCTAGATGACATTTTAACCTATAATGTTCATGATGGCCAATATAGGTCTCGAACCTATGGCCTTCGCGTTATTAGCATGATGCTCTAACCAACTGAGCTAATTGGCCTTAGATGTCGGTTAAGTGAAAGCACGCAAAACTTCATCGGACCATTAGTGCTCGGCCCGAACAATCGGTTACTTCCAGTACAAGCAACTAGGTCTCGGTTTAGATTCCTTTTATGGTAACAAACGAGAAGCAGTACCAATTTCTAATTTTTAACATAAGAGATAAAATCTCATGAATTCATATTTATTGCCTTGCTTCTTCATAAAATCTTAATACTACAAGACTGTCTTAAGCAACTAATAGTTGTTTATGGCCAATGTCGATGTTGAACCTACAACCTACGAGTTATTAGCACAATGCTCCAATCAACTTAACTAATCCACCGTATGTCATTTTGAAATTGTATGCCAGAGAAGCTACTAGAAAATCTTAACCCCAACGAATATGGTTTTCAACATTGGTCGAAACAATACTCCGGTAAGACGCAAGTTAGAGACTTTTGAAGTCAACTAGTACGCAAACGGAGAATTTCTTTTTCCGTTATACCTGTGATCCCCCAGGTTATTCGACCAAAGTCTTACCAATTCACTTACTTCGTGAAATGAATGATGAATGTAGTATTTCATCTTTTACGTATTCTTATTTGATTGGCTCGCTTAAATTGTGAGTTTTATTTTGTAAATGACATTTTTGCGAAGAATGTTTATAATAGCCAATATAGGTTTCGAACCTATGACCTTCGTGTTATTAGCACGATGCTCTAACCAATTGAGCTAATTGGCCTTACATGTCGGTTAAGTTAGAGCTCTCAAAACTTCATTGGACCATTAGTGCTCGTCCTGACCAGTGGGCTACTTCCAGTAGAAGCAATTAGCTCTCGGTTTAGAGACTTTTTATGGTAATAAAGAAGTAGCAGTACCGATTTCTAATTTTTAACATAACATATAAACTCTCATGAATTCATATTTATTGCCTTGCTTCTTCATAAAATCTTAATACTACACGACCGTCTTAACCAACTAATAGTTGTTTATGGCCAATCTTGATGTTAAACCTAGGACCGACGAGTTATTAGCAGGATCCTCTTACCAACTCAACTAATCCACCGTATGGCATTTTAAATTTCTATCCCCGAGAACCTACTAGAAAATCTTAACCCCAACGAATGTGATTTGCAACATTGGTCGAAACCATATTCCGGTTAGAGCCAGTTTAAGTCAACATGCAGGTTATGCGTTGGGAAAAAGAACATGCAAGATAGAGACATTTGAAGTGAACCAACACGCAAAACGATAAGGTTTTTTTCGGTTATGCCTTTGATCCCCCAAGTTATTCGACCAAAGCCTTACCAATTCATCTACTTCATGGAATGTTGAATGTAGTATTTCATCTTTCACCGTTTCTTATTTTATTGGCTCGCTTATACTTTGAGTTTTATTTTTTTAATGACATTTCACCCAAGAATGTTTATAATGGCCAATATAGGTCTCGAACCTATGACATTCGCGTTATTAGCACGACGTTCTAACCAATTGAGCTAATTGGCCTTAGATGTTGATTAAGTAAGATCCCTCAAAGTTTCATTGGAGAATTAGTGCACGGCCCGATCTCTTACCTCCTCCCAATAGAGAGAAATATTCCTAACAAATAGGTCTCGGTTGAAAGACCTTTTATGGTAAGAAGAAAGTAGTAGTACGAATTTCTAATTTTTAACATAAAACATCAACTCTCATGAATTCATATTTATTGCCTTGCGTATTCATTAAATCTTAAAAACTAAACGACCGTTTTAACCAACTAAGCGTTGTTTATGGCCAATGTCGATATCGAATGTACGACCTACGAGTTATTAGCACGATGCTCTAACAAACTCAACAAATCCACTGTCTATAATTTTAAAATTGTATCCCCGCTTTCTTGGATTCTTATTTTATTGCATTGTTCATAGTTTAAGCCTCATATTCTATATGACATTTCAACCTATAATGTTTATGATGGCCAATATAGGTCTCGAAGTTACGACCTTCGCGTTATTTGCACGATGCTCTAACCAACTGAGCTAATTGGCCTTAGATGTCGGGTAAGTTAGAGCTCTCAAAATTTCATTGGATCATTAGTGCTCGGGCCGAACAATCGGTTACTTCCAGTACAAGTAAATAGGTCTCGGTTTAGATTCCTTTTAATATGGTAACAAACAAGTAGCAGTACGAATTTCTAATTTTTAACATAAGAGATAAACTCTCATGAATTCATATTTATTGCCTTGCTTCTTCATAAAATCTTAATACTACATGACCGTATTAACCAACTAATAGTTCTTTATGGCCAATCTCGATGTTGAACCTACGACCTACGAGTTATTAGCAGGATCCTCTAACCAACTCAACTAATCCATCGTATGCCATTTTATATTTCTATCCCTGAGAACCTACTAGAAAATCTTAACCCCAACGAATGTGATTTGCAACATTGGTCCAAACAATACTCTGGTTAGAGCCAGTTTAAGTCAACATGCGGGTTATGCGTTGGGAAAAAGAACATGCAAGATAGAGACATTTGAAGTGAACCAACACGCAAAAGGAGAAGGTTTTTTTGGGTTATGCCTCTTATCCCCCAAGTTATAAGACCGAAGCCTTACCAATTCATCTACTTCATGGAATGTTGAATGTAGTATTTCATCTTTCACGGATTCTTATTTTATTGGCTCGCTTATAGTTTTAATTTTATTTTCCAAATGGCATTTCACCCAATAATGTTTAGAATGGCCAATAGAGGTCTCCAACCTATGACCTTCGTGTTATTAACACGACACTCTAACCAACTGAGCTAATTGGCCTTCGATATCGATTAAGTTAGATCCCTCAAAGTTTCATTGGACAATCAGTGGTCGCCCCGAATAGTCAGCTTCGCCCAATAGAGAGCAATATTCCTCACACATAGGTCTCGGTTGAAAGACCTTTTATGGTAACAAGAAAGTAGTAGTACGAATTTTTAATTTTTAACATAAAACATCAACTCTCATGAATTCATATTTATTGCCTTGTTTATTCATTTAATTTCTAATTTTTAACATAAAACATCAACTCTCATGAATTCATATTTATTGGCTTGTGTTTTCATTTAATCTTAATAACTAAACGACCGTTTTAACCAACTTAGCGTTGTTTATGGCCAATGTCGATATCGAATGTACGACCTACGAGTTATTAGCAGAATGCTCTAATGAGTCAACAAATCCACCATCTGTAATTTTAAATTTGTATCCCCGAGGTTATGCCTTTGATCCCCTAGGTTATTCGACCAAAGTCTTACCAATTCAACTACTTCATGAAGTAATGAATGTACTATTTCATCTTTCATGGATTATGATTTTATTGTGTTGTTTATATTTTATGCCTTATATTCTAGATGACATTTTAACCTATTATGTTTACGATGGCCAATATAGGTCTCGAACCTACGACCTTCGCGTTATTAGCACGATGCTCTAACTAACTGAGCTAATTGGCCTTCGATGTCGGTTAAGTTAGAGCTCCCAAAACTTCATCGGACCATTAAGTTACACCTCAACGGTCATGAGTCACCATTATATCACCACTTTGTATTCTAGCATTTAATATGAGTCATAGAATCATATTCTATGACACATAACTTATGAGCTTTCACATTCCCCATGCTCCATGAGCCTTGTAGTTAATGAAGAGAGAGGGTGACTACATAAAGCACCCTCCTCCCACCTTGTATAAGGTTGAGTCTTTCTCCTTTGCTAATATACTTAACCTTGCGTATACTCTCTATCTCTCTCTCTATCTTATACACACATACGCACAGTTCACACCTATTCTACTTCACAAGAATCCATCTCTTTATTCTTTACAATGGCCAATCTCGATGTTGAACCTACGACCTACGAGTTATTAGCACGATGCTCTAATCAACTTAACTAATCCACCGTATGTCATTTTAAATTTGTATGCCAGAGAAGCTACTAGAAAATCTTAATCCCAACGAATATGGTTTCCAACATTGGTTGAAACAATACTCCAGTAAGACGCAAGTTAGAGACCTTTGAAGTCAACCATTACGCAAATGGAGAATTTCTTTTTCCGTTATGCCTGAGATCCACCAGGTTATTCAACCAAAGTCTTACCAATTCACCTACTTCGTGAAATGAATGATGAATATATTATTTCATCTTTTACGTATTCTTATTTTATTGGCTCGCTTATACTTTGAGTTTTATTTTGTAAATGACATTTTTGCGAAGAATGTTTATAATGCCCAATATAGGTTTCAAACCTATGCCCTTCGTGTTATTAGCACGATGCTCTAACCAACTGAGCTAATTGGCCTTACATGTCAGTTAAGTTAGAGCTTTCAAAACTTAATTGGACCATCGGTGCTCGTCCTGAATAGTGGGCTACTTCCAGTAGAAGCAAATAGCTCTCGGTTTAGAGACTTTTTATGGTAATAAAGAAGTAGCAGTACCGATTTCTAATTTTTAACATAAGATATAAACCCTCATGAATTCATATTTATTGCCTTGCTTCTTCATAAAATCTTAATATTACATGACCGTCTTAACCAACTAATAGTTGTTTATGGCCAATCTCGATGTAGAACCTAGGACCTACGAGTTATTAGCAGGATCCTCTAACCAACTCAACCAATCCACCGTATGGCATTTTAAATTTCTTTTTATCCCCGAGAACCTACTAGAAAATCTTAACCCCAACAAATGTGATTTGCCACATTGGTCGAAACAATACTCCGGTTAGAGCCAGTTCAAGTCAACATGTAGGTTATGCGTTGGTAAAAATAACATGCAAGATATAGACATTTGAAGTGAACCAACACGCACAAGGAGAAGGTTTTTTTGGGTTATGCCTTTGATCCCCCAAGTTATTCGACCAAAGCCTTACCAATTCATCTACTTCATGGAATGTTGAATGTAATATTTCATCTTTCACGGATTCTTATTTTATTGGCTGGCTTATAGTTTTAATTTTATTTTCCAAATGGCATTTCACCCAAGAATGTTTATAATGGCCAATATAGGTCTCGAACCTATGACCTTCGCGTTATTAGCACGACACTCTAACCAACTGAGCTAATTGGCCTTCGATATCGATTAAGTTAGATCCCTCAAAGTTTCATTGGACAATCATTGGACAAATAGAGTTCTCAGTTGAAAGACCTTTTCTGGTACCAAGAAAGTAGTAGTACGAATTTCTAATTTTTAATATAAAACATCAACTCTCATGAATTCATATTTATTGCCTTGCTTATTCATTAAATCTTAAAAACTAAACGACCGTCTTAACCAACTAAGCGTTGTTTATGGCCAATGTCGATATCGAATGTACGACCTACAAGTTATTAGCACGATGCTCTAACCAACTCAACAAATCCACCGTCTGTAATTTTAAATTTGTATCCCCGAGGTTATGCCTTTGATCCCCCAGGTTATTCGACCAAAGTCTTACCAATTCACCTACTTCTTGAAGTGATGAATGTACTATTTCCTCTTTCATGGATTCTTATTTTATTGCATTGTTTGTACTTTAAGCCTTATATTTTAGATGACATTTTAACCTATAATGTTTATGATGGCTAATATAGGTCTCGAACCTACGACCTTCGCGTTATTAGCACGATGCTCTAACCAACTGAGCTAATTGGCCTTAGATGTCGGTTAAGTTAGAGCTCTCAAAATTTCATTGGACCATTACTGCTCGGCCCGAACAATCGGTTACTTAGCCAATCCAAGCAAATAGGTCTCGGTTTAGATTCCTTTTATGGTAACAAACAAGGAACAGTACCAATTTCTAATTTTTAACATAAAAGATAAACTCTCATGAATTCATATTTATGGCCTTGCTTCTTCATTAAATCTTAATACTACACGACCACCTTAACCAACTAATAGGTCTTTATGGCCAATCTCGATGTTGAACCTACAACCTACGAGTTATTATTAGGATCCTCTAACCAACTCAACTAATCCACCGTATGCCATTTTATATTTATATCCCCAAGAACCTACTAGAAAATCTTAACCCAAACGAATGTGATTTGCAACATTGGTCGAAACAATACTCCGGTTAGAGCCAGTTTAAGTCAACATGTAGGTTATGCGTTGGGAAAAAGAACATGTAACATAGAGACATTCGAAGTGAACCAACACGTAGAAGGAGAAGGTTTTTTTTGGGTTATGCCTCTGATCCCCCAAGTTATTCGACCAAAACCTTACCAATTTATCTACTTCATGAAATGTTGAATGTAGTATTTCATCTTTCACGGATTCTTATTTTACTGGCTCGCTTATACTTTTAATTTTATTTTCCAAATGGCATTTCACTGAAGAATGTTTATAATGGCCAATATAGGTCTAGAACCTATGACCTTCGCGTTATTCGCACGGCACTCTAACCAACTTGTTAGTCGGCTACTTACTAACTACTACCGATACAGTAGAGTGAACGTCGCTACTCAACGTTCTAACAAGGAATTGTGTTGTACGAACGGAAATATACTATATTAATCGGTAATTACCGTGATCGTTACTTAGTTATAAATTAGGAAGATTGCACTTCAAAGGATGGAAATCCTTGAAGACCGTTCTGCGCAAACCAATTGGTGGAATATCCGTCTAATGATAAGACGAACTCAGGGATTTTTGACTTATCTTCGGCATCTGCCGACAATCGCTGAGCTCCATGGTTAATCTCCCACGTCGTTAAGAAATCCCTAACATGTGCTTCCGCATCTGTTCCTTCCCGGAACTTAGAATAAGTATAAGGCATATCGTCCCAAATGTCGTAAAACGATACCTCTTCCGTCTGTTTTTCGTCTGAAGGTAATTGATCGGATAAGTCAGGAAGTTTCGACCACTTTGTGCTTGATTCCGGCTGTTCTTGCGCAATGAACGCTTCCTGCACTGCCTTCGTAACTGACCTTGTACGAGGGCGCTTACAACCGACCGATGTCTCCTCTTCATACGACATCCATTCGATTTGTTCTCTGCTTAATTGCAGATGTCCCACCGGGCGTGCCAAATTTCTTCTGTGTTAATCGGCTACTTACTAACTACTATCGATACAGAAGAGTGAACGTCGCTACTCAACGTTCTAACAAGGAATTGTGTTTATGAACGGAAATATACTATATTAATCGGTAATGACCGTGATCGTTACTTAGTTATAAATTAGGAAGATTGCACTTAACAACATAGACAATAGAAAGAACACAAAATCTGTACATGATCTTCCTAACTTAAACTTATATTACTAAATAAACGACCTTTCTTACAATGCCTTCGGTTCCCTTTTATAGGTATACCGAAGGTCTTTTCTCATCAAGAACTATTCCTACTTACTACCAAGAATTACAAAATTATCTAACTAACTTAGTTCTCTTCGTTCACTGCTGAGTCATTGATCCGAACAGTCGATCCGAACCGACTCCGTTTTTGACGCTTTCCCACTTGTTCGGTAAAACTGACTGTCCGGGTCCGGGTAACACAACTGAGCTAATTGGCCTTAGATGTGGATTAAGTAAGATCCCTCAAAGTTTCATTGGACAATCAGTGGTCGGCCTGAACAGTTAGCTCCTCCCAATAGAGAGATATATTCCTAACAAATAGTTCTTAGTTGAAAGACCTTTTCTGGTACCAAAGACCTTTTCTAGTACCAAGAAAGTAGTAGTACGAATTTCTAATTTTTAATATAAAACATCAACTCTCATGAATTCATATTTATTGCCTTGCTTATTCATTAAATCTTAAAAACTAAATGACCGTCTTAACCAACTAAGTGTTATTTATGGCCAATGTCGATATCGAATGTACGACCTACGAGTTATTAGCACGATGCTCTAACCAACTCAACAAATACACCATCTGTAATTTTAAATTTGTATCCCCGAGGTTATGCCTTTGATCCTCCAGGTTATTCGACCAAAGTCTTACCAATTCACCTACTTCTTGAAGTGATGAATGTACTATTTCCTCTTTCATGGATTCTTATTTTATTGCATTGTTTGTACTTTAAGCCTTATATTCTAGATGACATTTTAACCTATAATGTTCATGATGGCTAATACAGGTCTCGAACCTACGACCTTCGTGTTATTAGCACGGTGCTCTAACCAACTGAGTTAATTGGCCTTAGATGTCGGTTAAGTTAGAGCTCTCAAAATTTCATTGGACCATTACTACTCGGCCCGAACAATCGGTTACTTAGCCAATCCAAGCAAATAGGTCTCAGTTTAGATTCCTTTTATGGTAAAAAACAAGGAACAGTACCAATTTCTAATTTTTAACATAAAAGATAAACTCTCATGAATTCATATTTATGGCCTTGCTTTTTCATTAAATCTTAATACTACACGACCACCTTAACCAACTAATAGTTGCTGATGGCCAATCTCGATGTTGAACCTACAACCTACGAGTTATTATCAGGATCCTCTAACCAACTCAACTAATCCACCGTATGCCATTTTATATTTATATCCTCGAGAACCTACTAGAAAATCTTAACCCCAACGAATGTGATTTGCAACATTGGTCGAAAAAATACTCCGGTTAGAGCCAGTTTAAGTCAACATGTAGGTTATGCGTTGGGAAAAAGAACATGCAACATAGAGACATTGGAAGTGAACCAACACGTAGAAGGAGAAGGTTTTTTTTGGGTAATGCCTCTGATCCCCCAAGTTATTCGACCAAAGCCTTACCAATTCATCTATTTCATGGAATGTTGAATGTAGTATTTCATCTTTCACGGATTCTTATTTTATTGGCTCGCTTATACTTTTAATTTTTTTTTTCCAAATGGTATTTCACCCAAGAATGTTTATAATGGCCAATATAGGTCTCGAACCTATGACCTTCGCGTTATTAGCACGACACTCTAACCAACCGAGCTAATTGGCCTTCAATATCGATTAAGTTAGATCCCTCAAAGTTTCATTGGACAATCAGTGGTCGGCTCGAACAGTCAGCTCCTCCCAATAGAGAGAAATATTCCTAACAAATAGGTCTCGGTTGAAAGA
Organism: Azolla caroliniana; assembly: GCF_043228905.1. Taxonomy (NCBI): domain Eukaryota; kingdom Viridiplantae; phylum Streptophyta; class Polypodiopsida; order Salviniales; family Salviniaceae; genus Azolla; species Azolla caroliniana. Next base: position 2,766,269 of record NW_028230457.1, on the reverse strand, counting down.
CCTTTTATGGTAAGAAGAAAGTAGTAGTATGAATTTCTAATTTTTAACATAAAACATCAACTCTCATGAATTCATATTTATTGCCTTGCTTATTTATTTAATTTCTAATTTTTTCCGTAATGCCTGTGGTCCCCCAGGTTATTCGACCAAAGTCTTACCAATTCACCTACTTCGTGAAATGAATGATGAATGTAGTATTTTATCTTTTACGTATTCTTATTTTATTGGCTCGCTTATACTTTGAATTTTATTTTGTTATTGACATTTTTGCGAAGAATGTTTATAATAACCAATATTGGTTTCGAACGTATGATCTTCGTGTTATTAGCACGATGCTCTAACCAATTGAGCTAATTGGCCTTAGATGTCAGTTAAGTTAGAGCTCTCAAAACTTCAATGGACCATCAGTGCTCGTCCTGAACTGTGGGCTACTTCCAGTAGAAGCAAATAGGTCTCGGTTTAGAGACTTTTTATAGTAATAAAGTGGTAGTACCGATTTATAATTTTTAAAATAAGATATAAAGTCTCATGAATTCATATTTATTGCCTTGCTTTTTCATAAAATCTTAATACTACACGACCGTCTTAACCAACTAATAGGTCTTTATGGCCAATCTCGATGTTGAACCTACGACCTACGAGCCATTAGCGCGATCCTCTAACCAACTAAACTAATCCACCGCACACCATTTTATATTTCTATCCCCGAGAACCTACTAGAAAATCTTAACCCCAACGAATGTAATTTGCAACATTGGTCGAAACAATACTCCGGTTAGAGCCAGTTTAAGTCACCATGCAGGTTATGTGTTGGGAAAAAGAACATGCAAGATAGAGACATTTGAAGTGAACCAACACGCAGAAGGAGAAGGTTTTTTTGGATTATGCCTCTGATCCCCCAAGTTACTCAACCAAAGCCTTACCAATTCATCTACTTCATGGAATGTTGAATGTAGTATTTCATCTTTCACGGATTCTTATTTTATTGGCTCGCTTATAGTTTTAATTTTTTTTTTCCAATTGCCATTTCACGCAATAATGTTTATAATGGCCAATATAGGTCTCGAACCTATGACCTTCGCGTTATTAGCACGACACTCTAACCAACTGAGCTAATTGGCCTTAGATGTCAATTAAGTTAGATCCCTCAAAGTTTCATTGGACAATCAGTGGTCGCCCCGAATAGTCAGCTCCGCCCAATAGAGAGAAATATTCCTAACACATCAGTCTCGGTTGAAAGACCTTTTATGGTAACAAGAAAGTAGTAGTACGAATTTCTAATGTATAACATAAAACATCAACTCTCATGAATTCATATTTATTGCCTTGTTTATTTATTTAATTTCTTATTTTTTCCGTTATGCCTGTGATCCCCCAGGTTATTCGACCAAAGCCTTATCAATTCACCTACTTATTGAAATGAATGATGAATGTGGTATTTTATCTTTTACGTATTCTTATTTTATTGCTTCGCTTATACTTTGAATTTTATTTGTAAATGACATTTTTGCGAAGAATGTTTATAATAGCCAGTATAGGTTTCAAACCTATCACCTTCGTGTTATTAGCATAATGCTCTAACCAATTGAGCTAATTGGCCTTAGAGGTCGGTTAAATTACAGCTCTCAAAACTTCATTGGACCATCAGTGCTCGTCCTGAACAGTGGGCTACTTCCAGTAGAAGCAAATAGGTCTCGGATTAGAGACTTTTTATAGTAATAAAGAAGTAGTAGTACCGATTTCTAATGTTTAAAATAAGATATAAACTCTCATGAATTCATATTTATTGCCTTGCTTCTTCCTAAAATCTTAATACTACACGACCGTCTTAACCAACTAATAGGTCTTTATGGCCAATCTCGATGTTGAACCTACGACCTACGAGCCGACCTACGAGCCATTAGCACGATCGTCTAACCAACTCAACTAATCCACCGTATACCATTTTATATTTCTATCCCCGAGAACCTACTAGAAAATCTTAACCCCACGAATGTGATTTGCAACATTGGTCGAAACAATACTCCGGTTAGAGCCAGTTTAAGTCAACATGCAGGTTATGCGTTGGGAAAAAGAACATGCAAGATAGAGACATTTGAAGTGAACCAACACGCAAAAGGAGGAGGTTTTTTTGGGTTATGCCTCTGATCCTCCAAGTTATTCGACCGAAGCCTTACCAATTCACCTACTTCATGGAATGTTGAATGTAGTATTTCATCTTTCATGGATTCTTATTTTATTGGCTCGCTTATAGTTTTAATTTTATTTTCCAAATGGCATTTCAGCGAAGATTGTTTATAATGGCCAATATAGGTTTCGAACCTATGACCTTCGCGTTATTAGCACGACACTCTAACCAACTGAGCTAATTGGCCTTAGATGTCGATTAAGTTAGATCCCTCAAAGTTTCATTGGACAATCAATGGTCGCTCCGAACAGTCAGCTCCTCCCAATAGAGAGAAATATTCCTAACAAATAGGTCTCGGTTGAAAGACCTTTTATGGTAAGAAGAAAGTAGTAGTACGAATTTCTAATTTTTAACATAAAACATCAACTCTCATGAATTCATATTTATTGCCTTGCTTATTCATTAAATCTGAATAACTAAACCACAGTCTTAACCAAGTAAGCGTTGTTTATGGCCAATGTCGATATCGAATGTATGACCTACGAGTCATTAGCGCGATATTCTATCAACTGAACAAATCCACCGTCTATAATTTTAAATTAGCATCCCCGAGGTTATGCCTCTGATCCCCTAGGTTATTCGACCAAAGTTTTACCAATTCACCTACTTCTTGAAATGATGAATGTACTATTTCATCTTTCACGGATTCCTATTTTATTGTGTCATTTATACTTTAAGCCTTATATTCTAGATGACATTTTAACCTATAATGTTTATGATGGTCAATATAGGTCTCGAACCTACGACCTTTGAAGGTAACTAGTACGCAAACGGAGAAGATTTTTTTCCGTTATGCCTGTGATCCCCGAGGTTATTCGACCAAAGTCTTACCAATTAACCTACTTCATGAAATGAAGATTGTACTATTTCATCTTTCATGGATTCATATTTTATTTCGTCGTTTATACCTGAAGCCTTACATTCTAGATGACATTTTAACTTAGAATGTTTATGATGGCCAATATAGTTCTCGATTTAGAGACGTTTTATGGTCGAAACAAGTAGCAGTACTAATTTCTAATTTGTAACATAAGATATAAACTCTGAAGAATTCATATTTATTGCCCTGCTTCATAAAATCTTAATACTACACGACCGTCTTAACCAACTAATAGTTGTTTATGGTCAATCTCGATATTGAACCTACGAGCTACGAGTTATTAGCATGATGCTCTAACTAACTCATCTAATCCACGGTATGTCATGTTAAATTTGTATGCCCGAGAAGCTACTAGAAAATGTTAATCCCAACCAATGTGATTTCTAACATTGGTCGAAACAATAGTCCGGTTAGAACCAGTTTAAGTCAACATGCAGGTTATGCGTTGGCAAAAATAAGATGCAAGATAGAGACCTTTGAAGTGAACCAACACGCAAAAGGAGAAGGTTTGTTTCGGTTATGGCTCTGATTCTGCAATTTATTCGACCAAAGTCTTAGTAATTCATCTACTTCATGGAATGTTGAATGCAGTATTTCATCTTTCACGTATTCTTATTTTATTGGCTCGCTTATACTTTGAGTTTTATTTTGTAAATGGCATTTTTCCCAAGAATGTTTGTAATGGCCAATATAGGTTTCAAACCTATGAACTTTGTGTGATTAGCACGACTCTCTAACCAACTGAGCTAATTGGCCTTAGATGTCGGTTAAGTTAGATCTCTCAAAACTTCATTGGAGCATCAGTGCTCGGCCCGAACAGTCGGTTACTTCCAGTAGAAGCAAATAGGTCTCGGTTTAAAGACCTTTTATGGTAACAAACAAGTAGCAGTACCAATTTCTAATTTTTAACATAATATATAAATTCTCATGAATTCATATTTATTGACTTACTTCTTCATTAAATCTTAATAGTACACGACCACCTTAATCAACTAATAGTTGCTGATGGCCAATCTCGATGTTGAACCGACGACCTACGAGTTATTAGCACGATGCACTAACCTTCATTTTAAATTTCTATCCCCGAGAAGCTACTAGAAAATCTTTACCCCAACCAATGTGATTTCCAACATTGGTCAAAACAATACTCTGGCTAGAGCCAATTTAAGTCAACATACAGGTTATGCGTTGGGAAAAATAAGATGCAGTATAGAGACATTTGAAGTGAAGGAACACGCAAAAGTGAGACATTTATAATATCAACTCTCTTGAATTCATATTTATTGCCTTGGTTATTCATTAAATCTGAATAATTAAACGACCGTCTTAACCCACTAAGCGTTGTTTATGGTCAATGTCGATATCGAATGTACGACCTACGAGTTATTAGCATGATGCTCTAACCAAGTCAACTAATCCACCAGCTGTAATTTTTAATTTCTATCCCAGAGAAGCTACTAGAAAATCGTAACCCCAAAGAATGTTATTTCCAAAATTGGTCGAAATAATACTACCATCAGAGACAATTTATGTCAACATCCAAGTTGTGCATGGGCAAAAATAAGACGCAAGTTAGAGCCTCTAATTCCCCAGGTTATTCGATCAAAGTCTTACCAATTCACCTACTTTATGTAATGTTGAATGTACTATTTCATCTTTCATATATTCTGATTTTATTGCGTCGTTTATACTTTAACCCTTATATTCTAGATGACATTTGAACCTAGAATGTTTATGATGGCCAATATAGGTCTCGAACCTACGACCTACGCATTATTAGCACGACGCTCTAACCAATTGAGCTAATTAGCCTTAGTTGTCAGTTAAGTTAGAGCTCTCAAATCTTCATTGGACCATGCAATAGAAGGAAATATTCCTAACTAATAAGAGTTGTTTATGGCCAATCTCGACGTTGAACCTAAGACGTATGAGTTATTAGCACGATGCTCGAACAAACTCAACTAATCCACCATATGCCATTTTAAATTTTTATCCCCGAGAATCTACTAGAAAATCTTAACCCCAATGAAAGTGATTTCCAACATTGGTCGAAACAATACTACGGTTAGAGCCAGTTTAAGTCAACATGGAGGTTATGCGTTGGCAAAAATAAGATGCAAGATAGAGACCTTTGACGTGAACCAACACGCAAAAGGAGAAGATTTTTTTCGGTTATGTCTCTGATCCCCCAAGTTATTCGACCAAAGTCTTACCAATTCATCTACTTCATGGATTGTTGAATGTAGTATTTGATGTTTCACAGATTCATATTTTAGTGGCTCGCTTATACTTTGAGTCGTATTTTCTAAATGACATTTTACCCAAGAATGTTTATAATGGCCAATATAGGTCTTTAACCTATGACCTTCACGTTATTAGCATGACGCTCTAACCAACTGAGCTAATTGGCCTTAAATGTCGATTAAGTTAGAGTTCTCAAAACTTCATTGGACCATCGGTGCTCGGCCCGAACTATCGGCTACTCCTAGTAGAAGAAAATATTCCTAAGAAATAGCTCTCGGTTCAGAGACCTTTGATGGTAACAAACAAGTAGCAGTACCAATTTTTAATTTTTAACATAAGATATAAACTCTCATGAATTCATATTTATTGCCTTGCTTCTTCATTAAATCTTAATACTACACGACTGTCTTAACAAGCTAAGAGTTGTTTATGGCGAATCTTCACATCCTCTGATTTCAAGTTATTTGCATGATGCTCTAACCAATTCAACTAATCCACCGTATGTCATTTTCAATTTCTATCCTTCAGAAGCTACTAGAAAATCTTAACCCCAATGAATGTGATTGCCAACATTGGTCGAAACAAAACTACTGTTCATGCAGGTTATGCGTTGGCAAAAATAAGATGCAAGATAGAGACCTTTGAAGTGAACTAGCACGCAAAAGGAGAAGGTTTTTTTCCGTTATGGCTACGATCCCCGAGGTTATTTGACCAACGTCTTACCAATTCACCTAATTTATGGAATGTTGAATGTACTATTTCATCTTTCATGGATTCTTATTTTATTGCGTCCTTTATACTTTTAACCTTATATTCTAGATGACCTTTTAACCTAGAATGTTTATGATGGCCAATACAGGTCTCGAACCTATGACCTCCGCGTTATTAGCACGACGCTCTAACCAACTGAGCTAATTGGCCTTAGATGTTGGTTTAGTTAGAGCTCTCCAAACTTCATTGGATCATTGGTGCTCGGCCTGAATAGTTGGCTCCTCCCGCTAGAGGGAAATATTCCTAACAAATAGGTCTCGGTTTAGAGACCTTTTATGGTAACAAACAAGTAGCAGTACCAATTTCTAATTTGTAACATAAGATATAAACTGTCATGAATTCATATTTATTGCATTGCTTCTTCATTAAATTTTAAGAAGTACACGACCGTCTTAACAACCTAAGCGTTGTTTATGGCTAATCTCGATATTGAACCTATGAACTACGAGATATTAGCACGATGCTCTAACCAACTCAACTAATCCAACGTATGTCATTTTAAATTTCTATCACCAAGAACTTACTAGAAAATCTTGACCCCAACGAATGTGATTTCCAATATAGGTTGAAACAATACTCTGGTTAGAGCCAGTTTAAGTCAACACGCCAATTTTATACTATTTTATCTTTCATGGATTCTTATTTATGTTGTATATACTATTTTATCTTTTATGGATTCTTATTTTATCGTGTCGTTTATACTTTAAGCCTTATATTCTAGATGAAATTTTAACCTAGAACGTTTTTGATGGCCAATAGAGGTCTCCAACCTATGAGCTTCGGGTTATTAGCACGACGCTCTAACCAACTGAGCTAATTGGCCTTAGATGTCGGTTAAGTTAGATCTCTCAAAAATTCATTGGAGCATCAATGCTCGGCCCGAACAGTTGGTTACTTCCAGTAGAAGCAAATAGGTCTCGGTTTAAAGACCTTTTATGGTAACAAACAAGTAGCAGTACGAATTTCTAATTTTTAACATAAGATATAAATTCTCATGAATTCATATTTATTGCCTAACTTCTTCATTAAATCTTAATAGTACACGACCACCTTAACCAACTAATAGTTGCTGATGGCCAATCTCGATGTTGAACCTACGACCTATGAGTTATTAGCACGATGCTCTAACCTTCATTTTAAATTTCTATCAACTGAGCTAATTTCTATCAACTAATATGTCGGTTAAGTTAGAGCTGTCCAAACTTCATTGGACCATCAGTGCTCGGCCCGAACAATCGGCTCCTCCCACTAGAGGGAAATCTTCCTAACAAATAGGTCTCGGTTGAGAGACCTTTTATGGTAACAAACAAGTAGTAGTACCATTTTCTTATTAGTAACATAAGATATAAACTCTCATGAATTCATATTTATTGCCTTGCTTCTTCATTAAATCTTAAGAACTACACAACCGTCTTAACCAACTAAGCGTTGTTTATGTTCAATCTCGATGTTGAACCTACGACCTACGAGTTATTAACACGATGCTCTAACCAACTAAACTAATCCACCGTATGTCATTTTAAATTTGTATCCCTGAGAAGCTACTAGAAAATCTTAACCCCAACGAATGTGATTTCCAACATTGGTCGAAACAATACTCCGGTTAGAGCCAGTTTAAGTCAACATGCAGGTTCTGCGTTGGCAAAATAAGATGCAAGATAGAGACCTTTGAAATGAACCAGCACGCAAAAGGAGAAGTATTTTTTCCGTTATCCCTCTGATCCCCTAGGTCATTCGACCAAAGGTTTTCCAATTCACCTACTTTATGGAATGGTGAATGTCCTATTTCCTTTTTCATAGATTCTTATTTTATTGCCTCGCTTATTCTTTTAGCCTTATATTTTAGATGACTTTTTAATGACGAACGTTTATTTTGGCCAATATAGGTCTCGAACCTATGACCTTCGCGTTATTCATACGGCGCTCTAACCAACTGAGCTAATTGGCCTTAGATGTTTGTTATGTTAGAGCCCTCAAATTTCATTGGAGCATCGGTGCTCAAGCCGAACAATCGGCTCCTCCCACTAGAGGGAAATATTCCGAACAAATAGGTCTCGGTTGTGAGACCTTTTATGGTAAGAACCAAGTAGTAGTACCAATTTCTAATTTGGTCACTTGGATGCAAGTGCATGCCTTCATGTTGGGTGTGCGTGTGTTTCTTTGTGCCCCTTTTAGCATACCCTTGTTTAGCTTGCATGCCTTCATGCTATGGTGTACATGTTTTCCGTTGAGCCACCCTTTTAGCATACCCTTGTTAGGATGCATGTAGCTAATTAAAGCCAACCCAAATGGGTACTTATGTACGACTTTAAATTGAATAGGAAGAAAGAAGCTAAGCAAGCTAGTTTGGATTCCATTTATGTGCATTTCGCATAATTGGTGGAGAAGCGGGGTAAAATTTTAGCCACTATCACCCCGTTCATGGTGTCCTAATTCCCTCCGGTCGACGTTGAAGTCGATACCCCTATGCAATTTGAGTTCCCGCAACCTCCTCAGCGGCCACCCCCCTTCCAAATGGAGAAACTCTTGCAAGTCGACTCCAACAGCATGCTTCAAATCAGCCACACGAACCAAGCTATGCTCTCCTTCCTCTCCGCTACCAACGATCGGTCTCTAGATTGGCCATATTCCAAGGTTCGCCCAAAGTCCTTTTTTGGCTGGCCATTTGTGGATGTCTTAGCATGGTTGGATCACTTTGAAATGATCTCAAGTTACCGTAAATGGTTTGACGAGTGCAAGGCTTTGGAAGTTCGCACCTTGCTCGAAAATGTCGCCGCCACTTGGTACGTACAACAAGCTAGCGAAGTGACGGAGAACTAGGTGATTCTCCGGGATCTGCTCGTGCAAAACTTCGCGCTTCAAAATTCAGCCCAGACGGCATTGCAACAACTCGAGACGCTGCAACAGCTAGTGCATGAACCAGTAGGCCAATTTGGTGTTCGCCTAAATCAGCTTCTGGTCTGTGTCGATCCAACCATGCCTGAGCATGTCAATCTTTTCTTCTTATGGCCCCGTTTGCGACCTGACATCACTCGCCGTGCCCGGGACCAAGGTCCCAAGACCTTCAATGATGCGATCCTCATTGCCCATCACATCGAAGCTTGTACGCTATCTGACTCCCAACCACGATGGCCCCCTCCACCATCGACCGACTTGCGCGCGCTAGACCAAGGAGCGACCCCCATGGACATTGACGTCCAAAATGTGCAGATGCAGAATCATTAAAACCTTCCTAATCGCGATGCCCAAGGATGCCCGAAGTGTTTCTACTACCACAATTATGGACATGTCTGACGTTATTGCCGGAAAATGCAACAACACTCTCACAAGCAGCAAACCATGGCTGTAGCAACATCGTTGGCTGAGCTTCCAGGAAACTAACTTTCGGGGTACTGATGGAAGAGCCAGCCCCCCACGTGCAAGTGTCCGCTGTCAAGATTCGAACTCTTGACACGACCATGTTATAATCTACTATAATGAGTTAACCAAGATATCTAGTACTAGTTATGTATGTAATTGGTCCTTATTATTTTGCTAGCATCATGTGCATAGTTGCTCCCTTGTAGTATTTACACTTGGCACATGCATGCATACCTACATGCTCTATTGTAGATTCACATGCGTGCAACAAGTGTGCATGCCATGTAGTATAAATAGAGGAGTTCACCTTGAAGGAATTCAAGGTGAACAACACCAGTTATGGAGTCTTTCCTTTAGTACTATCTTCTTTCTTGTCCATTTGGTTATCTTCTTGGTTGTCTCTTGAGTTTATGATCCGTGACAGTTTGTTCACCTTCCATCCTCATAGCTCTCCCTCTCATAAGCCATAGCTATGTCCGACTCAACTAGTGAGTTAGGCCAAATAATGGTAGCCTTACGACAACTACAGCTTGAAAATGAAGCTCTTCAAAATTCTTTACAAGAACTTCAAGTCGGTACCTCCTTATCCTCACAACCCCCGAACCCTAGTCTCCCACAACAACCTAGCCTAGAGCCCGATCTTCTACCAACATCTAGCCTAGCTCCGTCACAGTTTCTTGAGCCTAAGGTTAGCCTCCCAGAAAAATTTGATGGAACGAGGTCGCGTTTCCGAGGGTTCATCAACCAAGTTCGACTTATCATTCGGCTACAACCTCAACGTTATGGAGATGGTCTTCGACAAGTCGGTCTTGTGGGCACCCTTCTCTCCGGTCCGGCCCAAGCTTGGTTTGCACCATTGGTAGAAACCTCATCACCTTTATTGGAGGACTTTCCCGCCTTCCTCGCCGAGTTAGAGGCCACATTTGGAGAGACGGACCGACGACGTACAGCTCTTAACAAGATTTATGCACTCGAACAAGGTTCACGTGCAGCTTCGGTCTATGCTTCCGAATTTCGACAACTAGCATGCGACGTCAATTGGGATGATCAAGCTTTAGTTGATCACTTTCGGCGCGGTCTTCGAAGCAATGTCAAGAATCTTCTCTTAAACTTTCCGGAGCCCACCTCGTTATCCCAAGCGATTTCACAAGCAGTCCATTGTGACAATCGTCTTTTCGAATTTCGCCAAGAAGAGCGCCGGACTTGGGTTCCACCTCATTCACTTCCACGCCATGCCCCGGTCATACAACCCCAAGCATCCTCACACTCGCCTACTTCGGCAGATGCTCCTGTCCCCATGGAAATTGATCAAGCCCGATTTCGGCCATTGACTGATGCTGAACGACAATTTCGGCGGGCTAATGGCTTGTGCATGTATTGTGGCGCCTCCGGTCATGTCGTTCACCATTGTCCTAGGAGTACTCGCCCACAATTCCATCGAGCTAACGGACCCCAACATCCGGAAAACGACATCGTTCGGTTGCAGTAGGAGCCATGCAACTGGACATCTCCCGTCGCCCACATTCTCTTGGTTCCATTGCCGGACCATCAGGCAATTTCACATTGGAGGTATGGCTTTCGTTTAACTCTAGTTCCATTCAGTCTGTTGCTTTACTTGATTCTGGGGCATCTTCTTGCTTCATCGACGTCGCGTTTGCCCAAGCACATGGCGTACCTGTCGTTGGCCTCTCAAAACCCATTCCAGTTGAAGCCATCGACGGGTGCGTCCTCTCGTCAGGTGCAATTACTCAAGCTACAATCCCATTAGGGCTTCGGGTGGGCTCACACCAAGAGGAGCTCACCTTTTACCTCATCGCATCTCCTCGACATCCGATCGTCTTAGGACTAACGTGGTTGGAGGCGCACAATCCAATAGTAGATTGGTGCAACCGCTCGATCACATTTAGCAAGCCAAGATGCTCGTGCAAAAGTATGAAGGTAAATTCAGTTTCCTATCCTTCGGAGACGGTCGACTCCGAATTGACTACCCCATCATCCGTCCAGGATGGGTTCGTTTGTGGCGCCATTTCTAACACACTCCATGTTATTCCCGAAAAATACCAACACTTCTCCGACGTATTTGAAAAATGTAATGCTGATCGGTTGCCTGAACACCGACTCTACGACTGTCCGATTGATCTTCAAGAAGGTGCGTGTCCACCCTTTGGTCCTCTATATGCGTTGTCTGCACCAGAGTTGAAGGCCCTTCGTGTGTATCTTGATGAGAACCTCACGAAAGGCTTTATTCAACCTTCTAAGTCACCAGCCGGGGCCCCCATTTTATTTGTGAAGAAAAAGGACGGCTCTCTACGGTTATGCGTCGACTACCGAGGTCTCAACAAACTCACTGTGCGCAACCGCTATCCGCTACCTCTGATCCCCGAACTCCTTGATCGGCTCCGAGTTGCGCGTGTCTTCTCAAAAGTTGATCTGCGTGGCGCGTACAATCTAGTACGCATCAAGCCGGGGGATGAATGGAAAACCGCATTTCGAACACGGTATGGGCATTTCGAATACAAGGTAATGCCTTTTGGTCTTACTAACGCTCCCGCAGTTTTTCAACATATGATGAACGATATTTTCCGGGAATATCTTGATCTTTTTGTTGTCATTTACCTCGATGATATTCTCATTTTCTCGCCAAACATGGAGGAGCACACTCGCCAAGTCCGATTAGTTCTGGCCAAACTTCGCGAGCATGGCCTTTATGCCAAAGGCGAGAAATGCGAGTTCGACCGTACCTCGATCGAATTTCTGGGCTACATCATCTCGCCCACTGGCATCACCATGGATATGAAGAAGGTCTCTGTCATTCAGGCGTGGGCGACTCCAAGGCGACTTAAAGATTGTTATTCGCTTAGCCGGACAAGGCTTAACACAAGGTGTCACGGAGACACTTCACCAAAGGGTGATTACGGCATAGGATTAAGATTCAACGATTACACCGACTTACGTAGGTTACACGATTAGATTGCTTGGTTAATTACACGCGTAAGATATAACAGTGATTACAGAACGGAAATCAAGACAGAAGTACAAACATCATAAGCTCTATTAATTATCCGCTGTCATTACAATAGGGTCCGGGCCTTTAAATAGGTTTCCGGCCCGTAGTACAAAACGGTGCCCCTCGCACCTATTCGGGATCCGTCCGGATCTGGAACGGCATACCGTTTCCAGTCCGTCCGTCCACACTATCCTCATTTACAACCATATATAATTAATTCCGTATTTTGGACTCCTTGCCGGCCGGTAACACATGGCACGCCCGTGGGACAGTACCTTGTACGTCGAACCCTTCTCGGCCCCTTCATTGTTCACCCGAATTGTCCAAAATACTTGGTTCAAGAATTTCCGCTTGTTCTTTCGGTTGTGGTTGTTGCGGCTGTGCTTGCTGCTGCTGCTGTGGTTGCGGTTGGGACTGAGGCTGCTCCGGCTGCTCTGCTTGTTGCTGCTGCTCCGTTTGTTTCGCTGACTCCGGCTGCTCCGTTTGTCTCTCTGGCTCCGGCATCTCCGATTGACTGCTTCCGGTCCGGTCTTCTTCCAGTAACGGTTCCTCATCACTGAGGTTGACCGTAACTGGTTCTCGTTCTTTCTCTCCCCGGATCCGGGACCTCTCGTAGCTTTCAAACTGGATCTGCGCCTCCAGCCTGTCGTCGTCCAGCTGAGCTACAAGTTGCCGGACTTGCTCTAGTTGGTCCTCTGCCAAGGCTTGAAAGTCTTCGGCAAGCTCATCTCTTATGCCGGTGAAGTCCTCGGAAGTCAGCATATAGCAATCATCTCCCTCCTTTCGCCGGTTCTCTACGTCAGCCCGGAGCAATTGGAGTTCCGCCGCGTCCGTGGCCCACTTGGTCCACCATTTGACGGAGCCGTTGTCGATCAAGCTCTTGGTCTGGTTCAACCAGGCCCGCATGATATCCTGGATGCGACTTGCTCCCATTTGTGCTCTGCTTTCCACCACTTGTCGCTCCTCCTTCAGCTGCTTGATGAGATTTGACGTATCCTCCGCCTGCTCTCGGTAGCGCGTCAGCTGCCCTTGATATGTCGTTTGCAGCCTCTGCAGTACCTCCGCCGCTCTTTCTTTTTCCGCCTGTTGTTGCCTGAGGAGCTCTGTCCGAACCTTCTCCGCCTCTTCCAACCGTCTTCTGTTTTCCGCTTGTTCCTTGGCGAATGCGGTTGCGGTCCGATCAACTGCTTGCCGGAGCTCATCCATCCGTTCCTTGTGCTCCGTTTGCAACCGTTTATGCTCCCGGTGCAAGTTCTCAAATTCCTCTGTTTTTAGTTTGAGCTTGCCGTTGATCTGGCGATGGTTCCGGTCCTCCCGGTCCTTTACCTGCCGGAGTTCCTCTTTCAGGCGCTCTACTTCTGTTTCGGCGTTCCTCCGGAGTCTCTCCTTCTCTTGCAGCATTTTCTCCTTCTCCTCCTTGAGCCGGTCGTACGCTTGGTGGCCTTTCCGTAAGCTCTCCTCGGCCCGGCGTAGATTCTCAGCAGTCTTTCTGAGTTCTGCCTCCGCTGCCGTCTTCAGTTCTCTTTCGCGGCTCCTCAGCGCTTCTTGGGCAGCAAGCTCATCCTTTAAATCCGCAAGCTCTTGGGCTTGTGCCGCATTTCTCTCCGGAACGGTTTCCGTTGCCGGGGTCTTATTGCTATGTACAGGTTGATTTGATACTTTATTCTGTACATTGCCCGGAGTCACCGGTGCTTGGACTTGTGTTTCCCTTGTGACCCTGTCCAAGTCTTCTTCAAGGCTCCGGATTCTGGACCGGGCCGTCTCTAGATCTACGGTTGTGACGAGCAACCGTTCCTGGTGCGTTCTCTCTTCCGCCTCTATATACTCGACCACTCCGGCGATTTGCTCGCCTACCCACCGTAGCCACATGCTACTGGTGCCCTGTTGCTGTACTGGTCGAGTTGCCTCATTCACCGTGGAATTGTCTGGCCTGATTGCCTGCATATGCCGTTCTGGTTCTACTCCTTGGCCGCCGTGTGCTCTGGCTGGGCTCGCCGGCTGTTGAGTTCCGGTTCTCGCCGTCTCCGGAGCCGTTGGACTGACTTCTTCTATAGAAGTCGACAAGACCGGTTCCCTACGTACCGGTTCCGGTTCTTCCCTTGTGGTTTGCTCAGGTTGAGTTGGGGGCGTCTCTGCCTCTCGCGGGTACGACCGCTCCCCTCCTGCCTCGGCGGTCCTACTTCTTGACCGTCGTTGGAGGTGCTCTTCTGGCTCCTCCGTTTCCTCTTCCTGTGTCACGGCATGTTTCTGTGCCGTCAAGGGTTCCGGTTCCTTCTGTCCTGGTCTCCGTAAGGTTATTTTGACGGGTCGGACCGGTGACACCTCCTCCGGTTCTGGGGCCCTTTTCTTCCCTTTCGTCGCCTTCGACGCCAGCAGCTGCTGTCGTTTGGACGCCGGCTTCGAGGTGCTTCCTTCCGATACTCTTGGCCGCTTCTTTGGCTGGACGGTCTCGACCGGCGGCACGAGCAATGTTATCCATTGAGCTACGGCGTGCCACAGCTTCCGGCCCTCCTTGCCGTCCTTCCCTCGTACCATGTCGATTGCCATGCACAACCCGTCTGCAATCAACACCGGCCAGTCCACCTTGACCCCTTCATATGTGGCTATGATCATCCCTGCCCGATTTTTTGGCATGACAGGGGGTCGGGGGTACACGTGACCGTACTCATGCAGCACTCGAGCTATCTCCCTGAATAGCGGATCTTCGCCGCCCTGCGTCCGATAGCCTTTGCCGGCAACCGAGTACTCACCGAAATATCGGGTGAGTTGCTCCGAGGTTGGGTTATCGATCTGAAAGATTCCTCCCTCCGGAAGGCCTGTTAGCGCGCGGATCGCTTCCTCGGTGATGACCTCTGTGGCGAGCTCCTTGATGACCCGGTCTGCTTCTCTGTGCGGCGGTGCCTCCATGATGGCCAAGAACCCCTCCAGTCCGTTTTGCCTGAACCATTTCCTGGCCGCTTCCGACAGCGTTTGTGGTTCCATGTCTGCTTCAAGGTCGAGGGAAGATGGCGAGGTAGAGTGGTGATGAGAGTGAGAGCGAGAGAGAGAACGTTCTGAGCGCGGGGGTTCTCTGCGTGCAGGTTCGCGTTTGTTCAGCTTCCACTGTCTTGGTGCTTCTGTGCTTCTTGGCTCTCGAAATGAAAAGGTCTCCATGCGTTCTGCTTCTTCTTTGTGCGTTTTGGCGCCTTTTTCGAGCATGCACACGTCGTGTACCAATTTAGTATTAAGTAGCGTGGCGTCTCTTAAATGCCCACTACGTACCTTTTCGCGCCTCGCTTTCACACCCGTTCATACCTCGATTTTTAATGATGTTTTTTTTTTTTTTTTTTTTTTTTTTTTTTTTTTTTTTCAATCTTTAATGACGGTGTGTGACCTTACACATCCGTAGGTCCCTTCGGACCCTGACCGTTTTCCTTACGGGTTGCCGTGTCTTCCTTTGTCTCTGCTACGGGTTCCCCGTCGTCTCTTTCTTCCGGATCGATCCGTACCGATCCCGGACAGGTTCCTGGTGTAGTGCCGGTGAGCTGCATAAACGGGTTCTTTGGCATCGGTCCTTTATAGGGTTTTAGTCGAAATCCGTTTACCCACTTGCCTAGTACTTCACCGGCAAGTGTCCCTATCTGATAGGACCCGTTGTATTCCCGTGTCAGCCAATACGGGCCTGTCCATCTGAACCGGAGTTTACCCGGCATTTTGCCCATCCTCGTTTGGAAGACTAGAACCGGCTTTCCGATTTCGAACATCTTTTCGTTACCTTTTCGGTGACGGTCAACGAACGCTTTCCGTCGTCGTTGCTCCAGTTCCATGTGGAGGATGCTGGCCAGCCGTTGCTCCTCCAGTTCGCATAGTGCTGCTAGCCGCATTTCCTCCGACTTCTTTTCATTCAGCCGTTCCCGTAGTTGGATCCGTAAGCTTGGTACCTGGAACTCGACCGGCATGACCGCTTCCAAGCCGAATGCTAACCGGAACGGTGTTGTCCGGATACTTGTTTTGTATGCCGTTCTGTACGCCCATAGCGCGCTATTGAGCTTTGTATCCCAGTCCGTCCGGTTTTCGTTGACGATTTTGCGGAGAATGTTCTGCAGCGTTTTGTTGGTGGATTCCGCCAACCCGTTCGCCTGTGGGTAGTACGGTGTGCTTCTTTTATGCACCACGGCATAGAACGTTGTTAAGCTTTCCACTACCTGGCCGAGGAAATGCCCTCCTTGGTCGCTGATCAGTTCAATCGGACATCCATATCGGCACCAAATGTTTTCGTACAGGAATTTTGCTGTGGATGACGCGGTGTTGTCTCTCAGGGCCTTAGCTTCCACCCATTTTGTGCAATAATCCGTTGCCACGATGACATAACGATTACCCGTTCTCATTGCCGGTGGCTTGAACGGTCCGACAAAATCCAACCCCCACTTCTGGAATGGCTCTAGTGGAAGTACCGGTTGGTGTGGCATCCGTGCTTGCTCCGTAGGCTGGCCCATTCGTTGGCATAGGTCACATTCCTTAGCATACTTGACGGCATCTTTTAGCGTCGTAGGCCACCATAAGCCACTCTGCCATACCTTCCTCGCCGTCGCATCCCCGGCATAGTGTCCTCCGGCAACCCCACAGTGTGCTTCCCGTAAGATTACTTCTTTCTCGTCACTACGGACTGCCCGTCTCCATATTCCATCTGCTCCTTTGTGGTAGAGAGTGTCCCGTAACAGACAGAAATTGCGGCTCTGCACCGCCAGTCGTTTCCTCTCGTCCCGGTTCATTTCCTCCGGTGGCAGGCCCGTGCTTAGGAACTGGTGCATGTTTGTCAGCCATTTATCTTCTGATGCCACCGTGTCGTCCGCTGCCGTTTCCGGGGTGATACGGAATAACTCCGCGTCCGGAAATTCATCCGCTACTCCGTCGCCTGGTTCTCCGGACTCTAACCGGCTCAGGTAGTCTGCTACGGCATGCTGGATACCGGGCCGGTGGAAAATCTCGAATTCGAACTCCTGCAACAGCAAGGTCCAACGGGCCAACTTACCGGTCAGGGACGCCTTGGAAACTAAGTAGAGGAGCGCCGAGTGATCCACATGGAAGGAGAACTTCCTTCCCAATAGGTAGTGACGAAACTTTGTGACACTGTAGATCATGCCGAGGGCCTCCCGTTCCGTCGTTGAATAGTTCTTCTCCGCTTGGGACAGCTTCCGGCTGGCGTAATATACCGGCCGGTACCATTTGGGCTCCGTAAGCTGCATTAAGGCGCTGCCAATAGCGATGTCGGACGCGTCCACGAACACGTGAAATTCCTTGCTCCAATCCGGAGGCTGCACGACGGGTGCTTGCGATAAAAGTACCTTCAGGGCATTGTATGCCTTATCCTCCGTATCCGTCCATTGGAACGGTGTCCGATGTACCGCGGTGTGTAGTGGTGTAGCCAAATCAGCCAAGTGACGGAGCATCCGGCTGTGCCACCGGATTTGTCCTAAGAATCGGCTTAGTGCTTTGGCTGTTTTCGGTGCCGGTGCCCCTAGTATGGCGTTTACTTTGTCCGGGTCGACCGCAATGCCCTCCTTACTTACGATGTGTCCCAGCAATATTCCACTTGAAACCCCAAAGATGCATTTTGCTGGGTTTAAGCTTAGCCGGTATAACCTGCACTTTTCAAGGCATAACCGTAGGTGCTGCAAATGGTCTTTTCCCCGGCTATAGACTGCAAAATCATCCAGGAAAACTTGCATGAAGGCAGGAATGTATTCGCCGAAGATCTCCATGATGATTCGCTGGAACGTTGCTGGTGCCGTTTTTAGACCGAACATCATGACTTCGGCCACAAACACCCCCCATTCGGTGACGAACGCTGTCTTTTCCTGGTCGTCCGGGTGCATCCGGATTTGATTGTACCCGCTGAACCCGTCTAAAAAGCTATAAACTTCATGACCGGCGACGGCATCCAGTACTCCGTCCGTGAACGGAAGAGGGAATGCATCCGTAATTGTGGCGGCATTTAGTTTCCTGTAATCAACACACACACGGATTTTACCGTTTTTCTTGGGGACGACGACGATGGGGCTCAGCCACGTCGCTTTCTTTACCGGCCGGATGAAGCCCACTCTTAGGAGTTTGTCGATTTCCTCTTTTACTTTGGCGGCGTAGTTGGGGTTCATTCGGTATCGTCGTTGCGCCACTGGTTTCGCGTCCTTGCCTAAGTGGATTTGATGCTGATATAATTGAGGGTCCAGCCCTCGCATGTCTTCGTATGACCAGGCGAATACGTCGCGAAACTCCGTAAGCAGTTTGATCATCGCCGCTTTATCTTCCGGCTTCATTTCTTTGGCGATGTGAACCGGCTTTGATTCGTCCTTGCTTCCTAGGTTCACTTCGTCGAGCTGGGATGCTTTTACCCGTTGGGAAACGGCCATTTCCCGTTCCAACGCTTCCTGTGCTTGCCGTAATTCCCGAATCGCATCTTTGTCTGGTTCGGCTTCGGTGTCGTCCCGCTGCGGCAAGTATGCGGCTACGGCTTCAGCTACATCAATCTCGAAGAGTGGTACGATCTTCGGATGTTCCTCCAAGTACTGGGCTTCTTCGTCATCTGCCAATCCTTCAAGCATGTTCACACATTCCGCATACAACGGTGTGCATTCCTTACCGTTGCTCGTCCGTGGTTGTGTCGGTACCCGGACCTTGGCTTTTCCGCGCCGGAAGGTAATCATATTTTTTCGCCAATTTTGCTTGATGTGTGCTGTTTTCAACCATGGTCTGCCCAGCAATAGTGGGTACGCGCCTTGCGCCTGTAGCTGTAGCACGACAGCCGAGATGTGAAATGTGTGGCCTCCTATGGTGACTTCCAATTTCCGTATTAAGCCCGTCGGCCGTACCGAACTTGTATCCGCCATCCGTAGCCAGAACGGGCATGGCTCCCATTCATGTATTCCCAAGGCATCACACGTACGGAGGCTTATTACGTTCACCCCGGAACCTCCATCGATTACGGTGCCGGGAAGTTCGTGCCCTTTGACAATAGCTGTAATCACCGGACTGCTAGTGTCCACTACCGTTGGTCCCTCCTCCGGGTTTGAGAAGAGGACTGGTGCCGGTGGGGCTATGCCGTCTGACATGCCCGTTTTTAGCCCTTCCGTAAATCGCGGCACGAGCTGTAAGAGTCTTCCTAGCGGCAACGTGATCTGACATTCTTGCAGTGCTTGCCATGTCTCGTTTTCTGGGTGGCTACCGCCGGCACTCCCTATGCTATTTGCCTTTTGCCGTTCCGCGTCAGCGACGTTCTTTTCATTGGCTTCCTTCACCCATTCCGTCGCTTGTTTTCGTATGGCCTCTTGTGTTTCCCACTCTTTGGCCATGCCCCTCGACCGTGTGGTTACTTGCTGTAAATCCGCCACTTCTGGAACCACCATATTAACTGCTGGTCGTTTCTCGTAGCTCTTTACCGGGCACTGGTTACTGTAGTGGCCTTCCTGCCTGCAGTAGTAGCAGTACTCTTTACGGGTATTGCTGGATTCAGCATTGCTGGTAGCCGGCGTCGGTCCCGTAGCGAGCGGTGCGTTCTGTGCCGGTTGGCTCCTTGGTGTTCCATGTTCCGGGTCCCTGGGGTGACCACCTTTCTTGAAATTACGTTTCTTATTATTCTTATTCTTATTTCGGTAGTCCGGTCGTGGTGGATCGTAAAATCGGCCATAGTCCTCCTGGTGCCGTCGGTAACTAGGCGAATGGTCTCTGTCGTATTGCTCGTGTCGCCTGTTGGGCTCTCGATAACGGTCCGACCGCTCATACCGGTCGTAGTTATCACGCCGATTCCCGTACCGGCCATCATTCTCTTGCCTGTCTCCGTACCGGACATCCTGTGCCGGTGGGTACCGGTTCCCTCTTTGCCAACGATCGTCATCTTCGTCTCGGCTGCTTCTTGGCTCGATCCGTCGGACGGGTGGTGCTTGTCGATTTAACAGGTTGTACTCGCACCGGTCCGTTGTATGACTCTTGGATTGACAAATCACACACTGAGTGCGCATGGTGCACTCTACTGCCGAGTGTCCGGCATTCAAGCAGATTGTGCATTGAATTGCCTGCCGGAACCGGAGATCTTCCTCGGTGGGTAACGCCCGTTGCAGTGTTCCCAGCGTAAGCCATGAGCTTGTCTTTTCCATTTCTCTGACCCGGTCAATGACCTGGTCGATGGTGCATCCTCGAAAGTCGATTACCGTACACACCGTGCGTAACGGTTCCCGGAGTGCGTTTAAAAATATCGTCCGTAATTCCTCCTCCGGGGGTGCACGGGCAAGCTGGCTATGCATTCGTTGGAAACGGATGACGAATTGGGGAATGCTTTCCCCTGCCTCCTGCCGGATCGTATAAAACAGGCCCACCATTGTCGTCTGGTCGACCTCCTTGTGGAAAAAATGCAAGAATTTTGCTTTTAATTCCGCAAATGTTGTGATGGTCGCCGGGTCCTGCGACCGCCGCCATCGTGTCGCTGGTCCCTCCAACGTGACTCCGAATTCCGCTATCTTCGAGCGTTCTTCTTCCTCCGGTGTCATTCGCTGGGACGTGTGATTTGCTTCCCATGTCTGCTCGAAGTCATCCACATGCGCTTCCGCATCCGGATCATCGCGGTACTTTGAGTATTGGAACGGCATGTCGTCGTCTAGTATTAAGCTACGGTTTAGTGGCGTTTGTTGATATTTTTCCGGTACGTTCTCCGGTTCCACTTCCGGTTCTTTTGCCGGTCCTTTTTCGGGTTCTTTTTCCGGCTCTTCTTCCGGTACCTTTGCCGGCCCTTTCGTTGGTGTTGGTGGCTTTGCTTCTTCCACTTCCGGTGTTGGTGGGTTGACGGCTTCCGTGTGCGGTTCCGGGTAGCCCTGGTTGAGCGGTTCCGGTTCTGGGGTCGGCACGGTATCCGATCCGTCGTCTTCCGGGCCGCCGGGGGTATCGTTGCTGCTCCGGTAGTTCGTGTGCACGCTGTATCCCCCTTCGGAATCTGATTCGTAGGCTGAAAAGGCTTCTGCCTCGTTTTCTCCGCTTGCCAGCGCCTCCAGGAGTCGTTCGGTTTCCCGGAGACTACTTAGACTGCTTCCGTCGTCCTGGTTGCGAGTTTGCCGTAACCGGAGAGATTCCTCCGCGACTCTCCGGATCTCGTTGGAGAACGAACGATCCGAGCGAATTTCCTGCGCTGCTTGCTGGAAAGTCTCACGCCGTCTTTGCCGTTCGGCGATGCGTCGAGCTCGGTCTGTAACCAAGTCGTGCGTTGGTCTAGTCATCCATTACCGTCGTTCGCTGCGAGAAAGCAGGAATCGTGGTCGCCAAAACTGTGTTATTCGCTTAGCCGGACAAGGCTTAACACAAGGTGTCACGGAGACACTTCACCAAAGGGTGATTACGGCATAGGATTAAGATTCAACGATTACACCGACTTACGTAGGTTACACGATTAGATTGCTTGGTTAATTACACGCGTAAGATATAACAGTGATTACAGAACGGAAATCAAGACAGAAGTACAAACATCATAAGCTCTATTAATTATCCGCTGTCATTACAATAGGGTCCGGGCCTTTAAATAGGTTTCCGGCCCGTAGTACAAAACGGTGCCCCTCGCACCTATTCGGGATCCGTCCGGATCTGGAACGGCATACCGTTTCCAGTCCGTCCGTCCACACTATCCTCATTTACAACCATATATAATTAATTCCGTATTTTGGACTCCTTGCCGGCCGGTAACAAAGATGTGCAATCCTTCCTCGGCTTCGCAAATTTTTACCGTCGCTTCATCAAGGGGTTTTCCACCCTAGCACAACCTCTTATCGCTCTCACCCATAAAGGCACTCCATTTTTATGGACCTCGGAGGCACAAAATGCGTTCGACTCACTCAAACACGCATTCATCACTGCCCCGGTGCTGCTACATGCCGACCCCACAAAACCCTTCCAAGTCGAAACCGATGCCTCTGACTTTGCCATTGGCGCCATCTTATCCCAAGCAGACGACAACAACCTAATGCACCCAGTGGCTTACTATTCCCGAAAATTTACGGCATCCGAAATCAATTATCCCATTTACGACAAGGAGCTTGCTGCTATCATTGCTGCCTTTGAAGAATGGCGACCCTACTTGGCCGGCGCACAACATCGTGTCCAGGTAGTGACTGATCATAAAAATTTAGTTTATTTTTCCACCACTCGTACTTTGAATCGAAGGCAGGCCCGTTGGTCTACATTTCTCGCTGACTACGATTTTGAGATTGTATTTCGACCTGGTGGCCAACATGGGAAGGCTGATGCCCTTTCTCGCCGAGCTGACCTTGCACTCCGCCCTGGGGATGCTGCTTATGCTCAACAATCTAGACGTTTGTTGAAACCCGACCAATTGCATATGTTTGCCACTTGTATGTTGCAGGATGATTCTTTACTCCAACAAATCACTGATGCATCCAAGACCGATGCGTTCGCCAACGAGATTCGAGATAGTCTGCAAAACCCCTCCAAGGCGACCAAAAGGAAGGATCTTGACACCTTCACCATACAAGAGGGTTTGTTGTTCCGAGATCATCTCTTATACGTCCCAGAGGGCCCATGTCGCACCCGGGTGTTGCGGGAATGCCACGATGACCCACTTGCAGGTCATTTTGGGGTCGCGAAAACCCTCGAGCTAATCTCTCGGGGGTATTGGTGGCCACAATCATGGAAGCTGGTCAAAGAATACATAAAGAGTTGTGAGGTTTGTGCTCGCTCCAAAGCCATTCATCATCGGCCATACGGCTTACTACAGCCGCTTCCATGTCCTCGTCGTCCTTGGGCCTCTATCTCTATGGACCTGATAACTGATCTACCCTTGGTCAATAGCTATGACTCGGTGTTGGTCGTTGTCGATCGGTTTACGAAGATGGCTCACTTCACTCCATGCTCCAAAACCATTTCCGGAGAAGGAATGGTGCATCTCCTACTCAACAATGTAGTACGCTTGCATGGACTCCCTGATGATGTCATCTCGGATCGCGGACCCCAGTTTGTCTCTCACTTCTGGCAGCGCCTGCTACAAACTTTAGGCATCTCTGTCAAGTTGTCCTCCGCTTATCACCCCCAAACTGACGGGCAAACGGAGCGTGTCAACCAAATCCTTGAGCAGTATCTTCGGTGCTCGGTTAGTTACCAACAAGATGATTGGGTCAACTTACTTTCGCTCGCGGAATTCGCCTACAATAATTCTCTCCATGCATCGACTGGCGTCACTCCCTTCTTTGCCAACTACGGTTTACATCCTCGCTTCAACATTTCCCTTCCTACCACTTCCGTGAACCCTTCGGCGGAGGATCGTGCCCGCATTTTGGAAGAAGTACATCATGATTTATCCTTGGAGCTTAGTCTTGCTAATGAACGATACAAGAAGCAGGCTGATCGCCATCGATCTTCCACTCCACACTTTGTCGTTGGAGACATGGTCTGGTTGTTACGTCGACACATCTCTACTACTCGTCCATGTGCGAAACTTGATTACAAGAAGTTGGGACCATTCCGTATCATCGAGTGCATCAATCCCGTCGCCTTCCGGCTCGCCCTTCCATCCCACTTCCGGATTCACGATGTTTTTCATGTCTCCCTCCTCGAACCCCATTATGCTTCACAACTCCCAGGACGTCAAGCCCCACCACCACCACCTGTGCAATTGATGACAGGGGAGGAATACGAGGTCGACCAAATCCTTGACTCGCGTTGGCACCGTCGACACTTGCAATACCTCGTCCTATGGAGGGGTTACCCCATGTCTGAGGCCACATGGGAACCATCGGCAAATTTACAAAATGCCCCAGAGGTCGTCCAAGATTTTCATCACCGATATCCCCACAAACCAGCGGCCGATTTGGGAAGGCGGCGTAAGAGGGGGGATAATGTCAAGATTCGAACTCTTGACACGACCATGTTATAATCTACTATAATGAGTTAACCAAGATATCTAGTACTAGTTATGTATGTAATTGGTCCTTATTATTTTGCTAGCATCATGTGCATAGTTGCTCCCTTGTAGTATTTACACTTGGCACATGCATGCATACCTACATGCTCTATTGTAGATTCACATGCGTGCAACAAGTGTGCATGCCATGTAGTATAAATAGAGGAGTTCACCTTGAAGGAATTCAAGGTGAACAACACCAGTTATGGAGTCTTTCCTTTAGTACTATCTTCTTTCTTGTCCATTTGGTTATCTTCTTGGTTGTCTCTTGAGTTTATGATCCGTGACATCCGCCTCTTCTAGTTCACAGGTATGCACCACTCTCACCACCATTAATCACTCCACACACACCATCCTATTAGACTCTGGTAGTAGTATCTCTTCAATTAGCACCGCCTTAGTGCACCAATTAGGCCTCCCCACAACCACCGCTCTTTCCATCCATGTCCTTTTTTGCGATCACCAACATCTATACCACTCTTGCACGCAAGCCCACTACACTGTTACCTTAGGCACTCTCACATTCTCACACCACTTTTATGTCTTGCCCCACCAACTCTTCCCCCTCACGTTAGGCTGCGATTGGCTCCTCAAGCATCGCGCTATGATTGATTTTGATCCTCACAAACTGATTGTCCCACAAGATCCCCCTATCCCCCTCCTACACGATAGCCCCCATGTCCCCCACCTTAGCCAAGTTCAGGTGGCCCTTAGTCCCAAGGAGTGGTTAATCTCCGTCCGCCAATTGTTAGCTCGTTTTCAGTCACTAGCCCCCCAACCCACGCATGCCGCTACTGTCTCTTTCCCGGTACAACATGTCATTCGTAACGGGGACGCCGCTCCCATCCGCATGGCTACACGTCAACGTTCCCCCCTCAACCACGATCGCATTGATGCTGTCGTCACCAATATGCTCACGAAAGGTATTATCATTCCTTCCGCTAGTGATTGGGTTTTGGAACCGCACCTTGTCAAGAAGGATGATGGCACCTTCCGCTTTTGCATTGACTTTAGGCCTCTCAACAAAGTGACGATCCATGACCGCTACTCGCTCCCTCGCATGGACGACCTCTTGGACCATCTCGGGGGCTCCCGTTATTTCGCTTCCCTTGACTTGGCCTCGGGATATTGGCAAATCCCCTTAAGGCCGTCTGACGCCTAGAAGACCGCATTTTGCACACGATGCGAGCTGTTCCAGTTCACCTGCATGCCGTTTGGCCTGTCTGTTGCCGACAGTACATTCCAACGCATGGCAAACTCCATCTTTGACAGCCTTATCAGTAAAGGCGTCCTCATCGTTTATCTCGACGATATCCTTATCCACACTGGCACTTGGGAGGATCATCTACAAGCTCTCGCTGAAGTCCTCGCTTGCATAACTAACCATAACTCGCAACTCCAATGGAAGAAGTGTCGATGGGGAAGCACCAACTTCCGTTTTCTCGGCTTCATCATCTCTAGCGATGGAATCCGTATGGACCTTGCAAAGGTAGCTGCCATCACCGACTACCCCCTCCCCACCTGAATAAAAACATTGCAACATTTTTCGGGCATGATCACCTTTTCCCTTCTCTTCATCCCGAACCTCGCCTTGGTCACTTTCCCCCTCCGTCATCTCTTGAAGAAAGGTGTGTCATTCGTTTGGGATCCTGCTTGCGAAGACAACTTTCGTCACCTCAAAACAATGGTCCAGGAATCAGGGTTGCTCACCCATCCTAACTTTGACCAACCGTTTACGTTGCAGACAGATGCCTCTAACCA
The DNA here is from genome assembly GCF_043228905.1 of Azolla caroliniana. Taxonomy (NCBI): domain Eukaryota; kingdom Viridiplantae; phylum Streptophyta; class Polypodiopsida; order Salviniales; family Salviniaceae; genus Azolla; species Azolla caroliniana. The sequence continues at coordinate 2,740,129 of NW_028230457.1, read as the reverse complement.
TGGGCTTGGAGCCATCCTCCTACGAACCAATTGCCACCGGCAAGAGAAGGCGGTCTCCTTCATTAGCCAAACTCTCACGCCGGCTGAACGGAACTACTCAACCACTGAGAAGGAACTACTTCCGATCGGCTGGTCTTTCCAGCGTCTTCACCCATACCTTCATGGCGGGCAGGTTGCCATTGAGACTGACCACCAGCCCTTACTTTCTCTTATTCATCGACCTCACCCCCAAGCCGCTTGGTGCAATGGATGTTGGCACTTCAAGATTATCAGTTTACCCTCTGCTATCGAAAAGGTGTAACCAATTTGGTCGCCGATAGTCTCTCTCGTGCCGATTTCGAAGCTGTCTAATTTCTACCCGTGTCGTCTGACCTTCCACTCCCACTACCATAACTCGCTACACTTCAGCAACACGACCCAGCCATATGAGAGATAACCCATTAGTTGCGCGCCCTCCAACCATTTCCATCGCAACGACGGTTCATTCTCCGCGATAACTTGGTGTTCTTCATTCAGGCGCATCATGAGCCGCGTCTCTACATCCGTCATGCCCTACAACAGACGTATCTCCAATTTTTTCACGACCACCCATTGTCGGGTGGGTTTCCACAATATTCTTGAAAGATTACGTCTCAAGTATTATTGGCCCAACATGCAACACTCTGTCTCTACCTACGTCAACCATTGTGCTTTGTGTCAACATATCAAAACAGGGAGCAAGCCTGCCGGAACGCTCCAACCCATCACCGTTACATCGCCTTCCAAGCTCGTCGGATGGGATTTCATGGGACCTTTTCCCGAAACCCATAGTGGCAACAAGTATATCCTGGTCATAACAGAATACATCACTAGATAGGCTGAAACTGTTGTCATCCCTGACGTCTCTGCGCCAACAATCGCATCCCAACTTTTGCACAAGGTAATTTTGCAGCATGGTTGCCCTTTCCAACTCTTATCTGATCAGGGCCGCCAGTTCGATGGGGACGTCCTCAATGCGGTTGCAACTCAACTAGATGTCCAACAGGTGTTTACATCCTCATACCATCCGCAAACAAACGACCTCACCGAACGCCTCAACAAGACCCTCAAGCAGGAGATTGCCGCTTACATCGATCCACGCCACAAAATCTGGGAACAAATCTTGTCTTTCGTCACCCATGCCTACAATACATCCGTTCAGGCGTCAACACGGATCAGCCCTTTTCGAGCACTCTATGGGCGTGACCCTCGGCTCCCACTAGAATCGTCCATTGACGTCCATTCCAAACCTACCAACATGGATGGTGCCACTTCGGGGCTCTATCTCCAACAACTGCTACCTCTCCTTCGACAAGCAAGCTCTCGAAACCTACAAGTCGAACAACAATGCCAAAAGAGACACTACGATGTGGGTCGAATTACCCCGACTTATAATCATGGAACCAAAGTCCTTGTTTACTTCCCGGTCCGGCGGCATAGTCTCAACGAATCACTCATGCACCGATGGATTGACCTAGTCACCGTGGTACATGCAATCAAATCCACGCCTTACTTGCTCCGACGCGATTCCAATGGTTGACTCACCTCCGCCCATGTTGCCCACATCAAGCCCTATGCTACCCCAAGCCCATCTCCTAGGGCTCGTCCTTTCCCCATGTCGTAGAACTCCTTGTTTCTCTTAGGGGGGAAATGTGGTGTCCCTTGGATGCAAGTGCATGCCTTCATGTTGGGTGGGCATGTGTTCCTTTGTGCCCCTTTTAGCATACCCTTGTTAGGACGCATGTAACTAAGTAAAGCCAACCCAAATGGGTACCTTTGTGCGACTATAAATTGAATAGGAAGTAAGAAGCTGGTTTAGATTCTATTTATGTGCATTTCACATAATTGGTGGAGAAGCGATGTTGAACCTAGGATCTATGAGTTATTAATACGATGCTTTAACCAACTCAACTAATCCACCGTATGTCATTGTAAATTACTATCCCCGAGAAGCTACTACAAAATTTTAACCCCATCAAATGTGATTTCCAACATTGGTCGAAACAATACTTCGGTTAGAGACAATTTAAGTCAACATGCAGGTTGTGGATTGGCAAAAATAAGATGCAAGATAAAGACCTTTGAAGTGAACCAACACGCAAAAGGAGAAGGTTTTTATCCGTTATACCTCTGATCCCCTAGTTTATTCGACCAAAGTCTTACCAACTCACCTACTTCACAAATTGTTGAATGTACTATTCATCTATCATGGATTCTTATTTTATTACCTTGCTTACACTTTCAACCTTATATTGTAGATGACATTTTCACCAAGAATGTTTATGATGACCAATATAAGTCTCGAACCTATGACCTTTGCGTTATTAGTACAACGCTCTAAGCAACTGAGCTAATTGGCCTTTGATGTCGGTTATGTTATATCCCTCAAAACCTCATTGAAACATCGGTGGTCGGCCCGAACAGTTGGTTCAAATTTCTAATCTTTAACATAAAATATCAACTCTTATGAATTCATATTTATGGTTTTGCTTCTTCATTAAATCTTAATAACTACACGACCGTCTTAACCAACTAAGAGTTGTTAATGGCCAATGTCGATGTTGAACCTACGACCTATGAGTTATTACCACGATGCTCTAACCAACTCAACTAATCCACCGTATGTCATTTTAAATTTGTATCCCCGAGAAACTACTAGAAAATCTTAACCCCAACGAATGTGATTTCCAACATTGGTTGAAACAATACTCCGGTTAGAGACAGTTTAAGTCACCATGTAGGATGTGCGTTGGAAAAAATAAGATGCAAGATAGAGACCTTTGAAATGAACTAGCACGCAAAAGGAGAAGGTTTTTTTCCATTTTGCCTCTGATCCCCCAGGTTATTCAACCAAAGTGTTACCAATTCACCTACTTCATGGAATATTAAATGTAGTATTTCATCTTATTTTATTGCCTCACTTACACTTTTAGTCTTATATTCTACATGACATTTTAACCCAAATGTTTATGATGGCCAATATAGGTCTTTCATCTTTCATGGATTCTTATTTTATTGCCTGACTTACACTTTTAGTCTTATATTCTACATGACATTTTAACCCAGAATGTTTATGATGGCCAAAATAGGTCTCCAACCTATGACCTTCGCATTATTAGCATGACGCTCTAACCAACCGAGCTAATTGGCCTTAGATGTTGACTATGTCAGATAACTCAAAACTTCATGGGAGCATCGATGCTCGTCATGAACAGTCGTCTTCTCCTACTAGAGGGAAATATTCCTAACAAATAGGTCTCAGTTGAGAGACCTTTTATGGTAACAAACAAGTAGCAGTACCAACAATTTTTAATTTTGAACATAAGATATCAACTCTCATGAATGCATATTTACTACCTTGCTTCTTCATTAAATCTTTATAAGTACACGACCGTCTTAACCAACTAAGCGTTGTTTATGGCCAATCTTGATGTTGAACCTACGATCTACGAGTCATTAGCACGATTGTAAAAAATTATGTGCAGAAGCAATAGAAAAACAAACACACAGAAAATACGCAGGTTTAATGGAGAGCTTGAGTGTGTACACACAGTACGCGGGAGAGACAGAGAGAGAATACACAGAGAACTCAATTCAAAAAATAATACTCAATCTGTACATAGGATGTGCTCAGTTCAATGGATATATGCCAATGTTGAGCTTGTATCTCAACACTCCCCCTCAAGCTCAACTTGAGGTTCCATCTGCTCTTCCAGATCTGTGCTCCAGTTCCTTCTGGCTTCACGGCTCGCTCCCGCTCCTCGACCCGTTCGATTCCGCGCGCCTCGACCCTTCCGGTTGGCTTGTCTGCTCACACGGCCCTTCTCAGTTTCCTTGCTTTTGCGGTGTTGGCAGCTCTTTTGCTGCCTTCTCTTCCACTTGGCCCTTGTTTGATTCAGCGTATCCGAATCAAACATCCGAACCAACTCGGCTTCCTCCGATTGGTTTTCGCTCTCGACCGAGTTGGCTATCTCCAACTCGTCTTCAGTCTTCTCGCCCTTGATGGCTTCGTCTCCCCCATGCTTGGCTGGCTTTGCCTCTTTCTTCCGGTTACTCCTTATGTCCGCTTTTGGACTCTTCCGCAGACCCGCCCTCGGCTTCTTCAGCCGATCCGAAGTCGAATTCGTCGTCCGACTCGGCGTCATGGTCTTTTCCGCTCCTTTCCTGCTCCCTTCCGTGGTCATCCGGGTCATCTCTCCCCCTCAAGTTCGGCACGTCGAGCTGACGCAACCCAAGCGCACCTGAGAATTGCCACAACTTGTCCAAACCAAGAGGTTTGGTGAAGATGTCGACGGTGTGCCGATCCATTGGAACATACTGAAGTTCGACTTCACCGGAGAGGACACGCTCACAGATGAAATGGTAGTGCACCTCATTGTGCTTGGTCTGGGCGTGGAAGACGGGGTTCTTAGCTAGCTCGATGCTACTGAGGTTGTTGCAGTAGCTTGCCGTTGGATCGGATACCTCCACCTGCAGATCCTTAAGTAGCCGCTTCAACCATATGGCTTTGCAGGTTGCAATAGCCACCTCTCTATACTCGGCTTCGGTGCTCGACAACGGAACTGTCGGCTGCTTCTTGCTACTCCACGCAATCGCGAAACCGGACGTGCATCGGTGATTGTTGGCGTTTCCGACCCAATCACCATCGGTGTAACCGACCAACTGCGCGGTAGTATCGGTCCGATATAGTAGCCCTCAGTCTTTAGTGCCACTGACGTACCGGAGTATGCGTTGTGCACACTAAAGATGCTCCTTGGTTGGTCGCGCCATGAACTGACTAATCACCCCGACCGGGTAGCTGAGATCTGGTCGGGTGATGGTTAAGTATATAAGGCTTCCGACTATCTGTCGGAACTTTGTTGGGTCGCATACATTTCCAGACTCGGGGCGAAGCTTGACGGTTCTATCCAGAGGAGTCGAGATGGACGTACAGTCGGCCATCCCGAATTTGAAGATCATACTCAACACGTAATGCCATTGGCTGATCAATATGCCTTCGGGGGTACGGATCACTTCGATCCCGAGGAAGTAATGTCGAATGATCCCACAAACTGGAGCTTCACGTGGTTGATTTCACTTAGGTCGGCACTAGTGATGACCAAGTCATCATTATAAAGTAAAATACTAACCGACCCGAGTCTACCCTTTCGGATGAACAATGAAGAGTCTGATTTCGACGTCGCAAAGCCCATCCGACGCAGTTGCCGCGTGATCTTCGTGTTCCAGGCACGCGGGGCTTGCCGAAGTGTTCGTTCCGGAGGGAAATCCGGGGGGTTGTACCATGTACACCTGTTCCTCAAGCTCAACTTGCAGGAATGCATTCTTTACATCCATCTGATGTAAGTGCCACCCCTTTGCCGCAGCTACCACGAGCAAAACACAGACGGTCGTCATCTTCGCGACCGGCGCAAACGTCTCATCATAGTCGATGCCGTGTTTCTGCGCATAGCCTTTCGCTAGTAACCAGGCCTTGTATCGGTTGACCGAGCCGTCGGTGTTGTACTTTACCTTGTACACCCACCTACATCCGATTGGCTTCACACCTATCGGTGCGTCAACCAGGTCCCAGGTTTCATTTTCGGCCAGTGCGCGCATCTCTTCCTCCATTGCGGCATGCCAATTCATGTCTTTCGCCGCTTCTGCGTAGCTCTCCGGCTCACGCACTTCCGCTACACGCGTCATGTACGCATAATGATGCACCATGTACTCATTATAACCGAACCGCACAATTGGGTTCTTCTGGCAGGTAGATCGGCGTAATTGCTCATTAGCCGAAGTTGAGGCTTCCTTAGCTGACGCGGACTTCGCTCTTGAAGACCCGTCATTGCTTCCCTCAGAGTCGGACTCACGTCGATCCAACTCGTTCCTATCCGTGCCGTAATCCGACACCTTTTTCTTCCCTTTTTCCTTGCGTGTAAGTCGTCTCCTCGGCTTCCTGCGTGGGGAATGCACGGCCGAGTCTCCACTACTCGCCGGCTCTTTATCGGACTGGTCAAACCGACTCAGTCGTCCATTCGGTCCGCTCAACCAAAACGAAATCGGACTCTCTTCGCGGGCCCCGATTTCAGGCTCATTCGGAGGCATCTCAGCCTCGCTGACCTCATCGTCAGAACTTGGATTGGAGGTGAGGTCCGGAGTCGGAGTCAAGTACCAGGACGTGGACTCGTCAAACACAACATCGCGGCTCACGCGCGCCTGTTTGGTGCGAGGGTGATAACACTTATAACCCTTCTGCTCGTCTGAGTAGCAGACCAAGATACACTTCTCGGCGTTCACGTGCAACTTCCTCCGATTCTCCTTCGGCACATGCATATACGCAATGCTACCGAAGACTCTCAAGTGTCGTAAATTCGGCTTCCTTCCGAAATACAGCTCATGTGCCGACACTTTGTCTCCGATCCGATTCTGGATGTATACCACGGTTCATACTGCCTCAGCCCAATAGAACTTGGGCAAGCTCTTTTCTTCTAGGATTGCTCGCGCCGCTTCCACAATCGACCGATTCTTCCTCTCGGCCACGCCGTTTTGCTCTGGCGTGTATCTACAACTGAATTTGCGCCGAGTTCCCATCTGTTGCAGATATCCGTTGAACTGATCTTCCTTCCTGTTTCCGTTTCCACGAACCCTTTGAGGTCGTGGAAACAGTCGAAGACTTCACTCTTCTTCTCAATGAGGTAGATCCACGTGTGCCGCGTATAGTCGTCGATGAAAGAGACGAAGTATCGACTCCCGCCAAGACTAACGTTCTGTGTCGGCCCCCATACATTGGAATGTATCAAGTCGAACTTGTTCCGGCTCCGGTTACACTCCTTAGGGAAGGGAAGTCAGTGTTGCTTCCCTAGCTAGCAGGCTTCACAAATTTGTGCCTTCCGGGCACTAAATTTGGGCAATCCGAACACCACCTGTTTCGATTGTAGGTCTGAAGCCGTTGATAGTTGACGTGGCCTATCCACTTGTGCCATAAGTCGATATCCGACTCAACTTTTTGTCCTTTTGCGAACATTGCGGTGCCACCGTCGCTAGAGTCGAGGATAAACATCCTCCCGTCTCTATGCCCTTGCGCAATAACTCGGCCTTCTTCCTCGATGAAGCACCCGAGATGCGTAAACCGAACCTGCATCCCCTGGTCGACGATTTTCCTGACTGATACCAGGTTCTTTGTGATTTTCAAGACGTGTAACACGTTCATGAGTTTCCCTTTCTGCCCGACATGGCTCAGGGGAACTTCACCGACATTCGCGATCGAATGCGGAGTGTCATCTCCGGTTGCGACTACTCCCGGTTGCGTCGGTTTCTCAAGGTATGAGAACCACTCCTTGTGGCACGTCATGTGGTTTGCTGCGCCGGAGTTGACGTACCACACCTCGTTCGATTTCGGGGCGGACTTCTTCATCGAGTTCGTTTCGTGTCTCGTCATGAAGGGTGACCCTTTTCCGGCTTCTCTGGATCCTTCGGCGTAGTGTGATCGTTGCCGATTTCGTTTGTCGGTCTGTTCGGAACTTGTTCCGGACCCGGTTCTCTCCGAATCGGCACGCTTTTTCCAGCACTCGCTCTCCTTGTGGCCTTTCTTGCAACAATACCAGCATTCCGCGACGGATTTCCCTTGCCGGTTCTCGTCGGCTCGACTCCCCCTATTTCCGGAGGGTCCGGAATTGCTGTCGGCATCACTTCGGTGCCTTCTTCCTTGATCCCGTCGAGCGCCTCCATTGCGTACTGACTCGACTTGTCCGCCACGACCATGTGGCCCTCCGTGTACAACATCTTGCTATCGGCATGCGTGCTTGTTGACGCACCCGCGTGGTTCTCCTCTATAAGGAGCATTGACTGTAAGTTGAAAAACGACGACGTATTCTCTCGTGTGTACACAACAGTTCGGAATGCTCTGAAATTCGACGCCAGTCCCCCGAGACAGATTTGCACCATCTCACCTTCCTCGACGATCACATCGATAGAGGCTAGAGAGTCGCATATATATTTGATCTTCGAGGTGTAATCAGCCACCGACAAGTCGTGTTGTCGTGAAGAATGTATTTCACGATATAAAAATGAGCTTAAATATTGTATTTAATAATAATTGAGAGACTTGAACCCACACCCTTATATACGAAGTACAATGTACATACCACTAAGCTAGGCTATTTATTTGTAGGAGTTTGTAATAAATGTGCTTCATGATATAAGAATGAAGCTATATATTGTATTGAGTAAAAATGAGAGACTTGAACTCTCAACCTTGTATGCCAAACACAAAGTATACACCACTAAGCTAGGTTAGTTATTTTGAAATACATTTTCATCATTATAGTTATCCCATATCTATTTTCATACATGGGAGCTCAAGTGAGCATGATGGCTACCATGCATCACATGCAATACAGGTGCGCCAAATGGCGATCATGCATTACATGTAACTGATGCATTGCATGCATGCCATGCTCCCATACATTACCATATGCATGGCAACACTTATATAAAGAGGGGCAAGGAAAACAAGAGGGAATCAAGAGAGGGTGAGAAAATAATACAATCAAGTAGAGAAGACTAGCTCATTGGGTGAAGAACCTCGCATTTCAAAGTTGAGGTCGTGGGTTCAAATCAAGGGTCGATAGAGAATGTGTTCAGTCTTAGATGTAGATTAAGTTAGATCCCTCAAAACTTCATTGGATGATCGGTGGTTGGCATGAACAGTAGGCTCCTCCCACTAGAAGGAAATATTTTTAACAAATAGGTCTCGATTGAGAGATCTTTTAGAGTAACAAACAAGTAGCAGTACCAAATCTAATTTTTAACATAAAATATCAACTCTCATTAATTCATATTTATTGCCTTGCTTATTCATTAAATCTTAATAACTACACGACCATCTTACCCAACTAAGCATTGTTTATGGCCAATGTCGATGTCTACAAGTTATTAGCATGATGCTCTAACCACCTCAACTAATCCATCGTATTTCATTTTAAATTTTTATCCCTGAGAAGCTACTAGAAAATCTTAACCCCAACGAATGTTATTTCCAACATTGGTCGAAATAATACTCTGGTTAGAGACAGTTTAAGTCAAACAAGTAGCAGTACCAATTTCTAATTTTTAACATAAAATATCAACTCTCATGAATTCATATTTATTGCCTTGCTTATTCATTAAATCTGAATAACTACACAACCGTCTTAACCAACTACGTTGTTTATGGCCAGCGTCCGTGTCTAACCTATGAGGTACAAGTTATTAGCACAATGCTCTAACCAACTCAACTAATCCAACGTATGTCCTTTTAAATTTCTATAGCAAGGAAGCTACTAGAGAATCTTAATCCCAACCAATGTTATTTCCAACTTTGGTCGAAATAACACTCCGGTTAGACATAGTTGAAGTCCACATGCAACTTGTCTGTTGGCAGAAATAAGATGCAAGATAGAGAGAGACTTTTTAAGTCAACAAACACTCATAAAGAGAAGATTTTATTCCACTATTGCGTCACTTATTCTTTGAGTGTAATGTTCTAGATGACATTTTAACAAAGAATGGTTATGATGGCCTATATAGGTCTCCAACCTATGACCTTCGCGTTATTAGCACAACGCTCTAACCAACTGAACTAATTGGCCTTAGATGTCGGTTAAGTTAGATCCCTCAAAACTTCATTGGACCATTGTGTTGGGGACAAGGCCATCAATGCAGAAGTGCAAGCAACATTCGTGATGAAGAAGAACCTGTGTATGCGCATAAGCAAGATAGACACAGAGAGAGAGAGAGAGAGAGAGAGAGAGAGAGAGAGAGAGAGAGAGAGAGAGAGAGGCACAAAGAAAATGATATATTCCAATAGCAACAATTACAAAGAGTGACATCCAACCTTTTCTAAAGGTTACAAAGTTAGTTTATATAACTGTGAATGTCCTAGGGCAACTGTCCTTTATCCTATTTACAGAAATAGCCCAAACTTGGGTTGTCCAAAGGGACAGTGTGAATACGGCCATTATACACTCATATTTGACACTCCCCTGTAATGGGCGTATACATGGGTTATCTAAAAATAAAATTACAAGTATATACAAGGTTTATCAGACATATCGGTTTTGTTAGAGTCGGCAAGATCCGAAGACAGAACACCGAACTAGTCAGGTCGGAAGAGCTAAAGCCGATCCTTAAAGAACCGATGTCGGTGGTTCGAAACCATCCTGTGCTGTGTGTCCGACTTTAACCGAACCGATTTTTCGTTACGCCCATCTGGTGCCGAAGGGACCGGAAACGATCCGCCGTAAGACACTTGGTCATTCCATCTGCGACATTATCGGTTGTGGATATCTTCTCTAGACCGATTTTCCCTGAAATGACGCAGTCCCGAACAAACTGATATCGAACGTCGATATGCTTGGAGGCGTTGTGGTGAACCAGATTCTTTGACAAAGCAACAACACCCTAATTGTCGTTGTAGAAAACTGGAGCCGAGCCGAAGTTGACCTGTTGAAACGTGTGCGCCAGCCGACCGAGCCATAAAGCTTCTTTTATCGCGTTGGACGCAGCTACATATTCTGCTTCGGTCGTGGAGGTGGTTGTGCACTCCTGAAGTTTTGACTTCCACGAGATTGCTCCATTGCCGAATTTGAAACAGTATCCGGTTGTTGATTTCCGATTATCCACACAGCCTGCGAAGTCCTAGTCGGTGTAACCGACTACACCTTAGGTTGAGTTCGGGCCGAAAAGAATGTCGTGGTCTTTTGTGCTAACTAGATATCTAAACACATGCTTGACTGCGTTCCAATGTGATTGGCCGGGGTTGTGCTTGAATCTGCTGACGACTCCTACGACGTGAGAAATATCAGGCCGTGTCGCGACTGCCAGTGCATACGGTACCGACTTCATATCTTCCCCGTCCGGACCAGATGTCGGGCAGTCTTGCTGAGATAGCCGAAGGTTAATGGGGAGCCAGGTCGAAGCAGACTTGGCCGAGTGCATGTTGAAGCGTTCCAAGACACGTCCGATGTAGTCGGTTTGAGACAAGAAAAGTTGTCAGTGTATCGCGATGCCAACTAATCTTCATACCAAGTATGTGTCTTGCTGGACCGAGGTCCTTCATGGCAAACTTCAACCGTAGTTTCCAAACGAGTTCGGTGAGATCTCCGGCATGTCAACTGGAGAGTAGCATGTTGTCCACGTAGATGATGACGAAGATGGGCAACCCGTCTTGAGCTGTTTTGGTGAAGAGACAATGGTCCTCATCGCTCTTGGAGAAGCTGACCGTCTGGATTTAGTCGTCGAACTTCTTGTACCACTGTCGGGGTGCCTGTTTCAGGCCGTAGAGACTATTCCCGAGTCGGGAGACTAGATGTTCCTAGTCGGATGCCACAAAGCCTTTCGGCTGCTCCATATAGATTTCCTCCTGTAGGTCGCCGTGGAGGAATGTTATTTTTACATCTAGTTGAATCAGCTCCAAGTTGTCGGCGACCACGACGCCGAGCATGAAACGAAGGGTCATCATTTTCACCGCTAGTGAAAAGATTTCGTAGAAGTCGACGCCATATTCTTGTCTAAATCCCTTGACAACTAATCTGCCCTTGGGTTGGTCGAGTCAGACGTCTCTTTTAGTCGATAGACCCACTTACATAGAAGAGCACGTCGATTCTTCGGTAATTCGACCAAGTCCCAAGTCTTGTTTGCCCGAATGGAGTGCATTTCCGACTCCATTTCCATATGCCATGTGGCTGAATTGGCAAATGTCGATGCTTCTTCGTAAGATATCGGTTCACCAGCGTCGGTAAAGAAAATTCCGAGAGAGTACCTCTCCGGAGGTTGCGAGAGTCTCTCAGATCTGCGAGGTATGACTGGACTAGTCGCACCGGGTTTCAATGTCGGATGGTCGGGAGCCGAGCCATTTGGCTGTGCCGAATTGGTAGATTCGGTGTGAGAGTTGTCGGGTACCCGTGAAACTGATCTCGTGTTGTGGGTTGGGCCATCATGAAGGGTTGACACTTCGGAAAATATTACCCTTCGGACTTCAATAGGCCTTTCGGCCGTTTTATGCATAGCCGACTCATTGAACACGACGTCCGAACTTCAGACGATTTGTCTGTGCTCGGGGTCCCAGAATCGGTATCTGATCTCGCCGTCAGGTTCATACCCAAGGAAAACGCATTTCCTTGATCTTGGTTCTAGTTTCCAGCGATCGTCTTTCGGTATGAGGTCGTATGCCTCGCAACTGAAGATCCTCAGCTTGTCATAATTCGACTTACTATTGGTCCATATTTCCTGAGGTATTTGAATTCCTAGAGGTCTACTTGGCGACATATTGATTATGTGTACTTCCGTAAGCACCACCGAGAGACTGATGTGGCATTGGGCCAAGGATGTCCGAGTGGACAAAATCGAGTGGGCTTGATTCTCTTGGTGCTGATGTCGGGTGTGATGCGGCGACCTGTTTGCCGTACTGGCAATGCTCGCAGAATTGGTGATCTGAGAAAGAGAGCTTGGGGATGTAACCGGCTCTGGATAGGTGTGTTATGTCGGCCTTGCTGAGGTGTGCAAGTCGTCTGTGCCATAACGACGACATGAGGATATCAACCAAAAAAAAGTCACCCTCTCTGAGTGTGACATATAAGGGGTACAAAGAGTGTACCTTTGGTCCTCGAGCAAGCAGGAGGTTCATTTTGTGGAGTGTCCACCCTCCTGATGAGAACCCGGCACAGATGCCGGCTTTGTGAAGTTGTCCGACTAAGATCAAGGGTCTTGAAAGCTCAGGAACGTATCGGACGTTGTGTAGTACAAGTGTAGAGCCACCCGGAAGGTTGAGCTGTACAGTGCCGATTCCGATTATGGCACAGTGTTGCGAGTTTCCGACTCGAACTGAGTCGGAGTGCCGGTCTGAGTATTGCCGAAACTGAGATCAGTGAGGTATCACATGATACGATGCGCCCAAGTCCAGGAGCCATGTGCTCGATTCCTCAATCGTAAGCAAAACTTCTGATTCCATTAGGTTCTCTATGGACAGTATGTTCGAGTCGGTCGTCAAAATTTCAGCTGAAGAGCCGACGTAGTTGACCTCCGCATGCCGGCTACTCTTCTGATCCACTCTCTGACCTTTGTCGGTTTTTGCTTTGAGTGCCTGGCAGTTGGCTTTGATGTGTCCTAGTTTCTTGCAGTAGTTGTAGATTCCGTTGTCTCAGGACTAGCTCTGAGTTCATCCTCGAAGCATTGCACACGGTTGTAACGAAAGTTTCCCATGAAGAGGGGAGACTACTCATGAGTATCATTGTTCCGAGTTCATCCTCGATTGCCATCCCCTAAGATGAGATTTGGGAGCTTATGCTTTTATACTCGTTGAGGTGTGCGTGAACCGAATCGTATTCTTTCATCCGCAACTTGTAGAGGCGCCGGATCAGATACATCTTGGTTGCCGTTACCTTCTTTTCATACGTTTCCGACAGTGTTTTCCAAAGTTCAAATGTTGTCGAGCATGTTGTCGAGCATGATTGCTCCTTAGACTCATCTCCGATGAGCCGGATGTTGATGCCATCTGCTTCGGTTTCGGTTGGTAGGACTCGGTTCGGAGTTGACTACGAACCTTAGTGGGGTGCAGCTGGTTGGCTCACCCGATATTGTTCTAGTCGGTTTTGAACCCGAGTCGGTTTGGTTTCGGATACTTGTTGCTGAACTTTCTCGGAGTGACTCCGATAACTTGAGGGATAGAATCAGCTGGTCTTCCCGAATGTTGCCGAGTCGGAGTGAGGCCGATTAGCTTCCGATTGTATGCCGAATACCGATTACAAGAGACCGATTGTTTGGGCCGATTCTACTTCGGATGACTGCATCGATGAGAAGGACGGATCCAACTAATCCTCCCGAATGTCGATCAACCTAGTGAATTATGAATTTGTTTGTTGCCTGGAGACCAATCTATAGCGGGTGGTTACAACAAGCGGCTGAATAGCGTCTGGTGACCTATTCGGATGTTGCTTAACCGAATGAAGCACGATTGGGTCGGTTGTTGCTCAAGGAGATCCCCTCAAGCGGTTACAATCACAGGAACAGAGTACAGCCGACTAGCTTACTCCAATTTGTGATTTAACACAATGAGATGTGAGCTTTTTGTTTTTATTCTCCCTTCTCTGTTCTTCAAAGAAAACGAAGATGGAATGTTGTGTGGTGTACTATGACGGCCGCCAGCGGGTTGAAGAACCTCCAACGCTCTGATACCAAATGTTGGGGACAAGGCCGTCAATGCAGAAGTGCAAGCAACATTCGTGATGAAGAAGAAGTTGTGTATGCGCATAAGCAAGATAGACACACACAGAGAGAGAGAGAGAGAGAGAGAGAGAGAGAGAGAGAGAGAGAGAGAGATAGATAGATAGATAGATAGATAGATAGATTATATTATCGTCTTCGGAGATCAAATATGACCTATGAGACCAAAAATATTACATTTCACGTGATACGTGTGAAAGTGAGTAGTGACTCTCGATGTTCAAGAACTTTACCAATGAATGTTGCAATCGAGAGTGCACATTGTGGTTGTGAGAGGAATTCATGCAAAGATTGGGCTCGATCGAAGAGATGTGGAAAGCATGGTCGAATATGATCAAAGGCAGAGCATTGTATCAAAGTGTGATACTCAGACTCGCGAACTTGTTTAGGGCAAAGTGTGCATAGCCGACCACTCTCATCACTTGTACCCCAACGCCCTGTTTCACATCGCAATGCATGTGAGCTAAGTCGCATGGAAGCAATGGTTCGAATGGCAGATAACGGTATGGGCTCTAACATGTATGGATGTGTACGATTTCCCCGTTCCGCAAAGAATATGGTTTTGTAGTTAGGTGCAACATGTGTAGTATAATGTGTGAAGCGTGAGCCTCCACATTTGTCCCATGTCATGATACATTGGCGTTGCAAAAATGCCTCATTTACAGAGGAATCTAATGATGCATCATGAAGCAAGTGTCTCGCATCCCATCTACCAAACCATTTTTCTATATCTTGCATCCAACCGGAACATAAAATTTTGCTTTTATGCGTCTTTTGGATCTTTTTGCTTGCTTCCCACGCAATTCTAGGAAGTCGATGTGAGGGACTTTTTTGAACCTTAAGCATGTATTCAACAACCCTTTCCATGGCCATGATCTCAATGGGAAGCGATCCCGTCTCAAGGAGGAGGAGGGTGTAGGGCGTTTGTTTCTTAACTTGTAGAAACTTGGTAAGAAAATGCTTTTGGACATTTTCAAACTCTTTCCACATAGACTTAGGGATGCTACCACCCCATACTTCCACCCCATAGAGAAGAACTGGTGTCACCAAAGTGTCAAAAAGATATTTCTTGAGGACCCAACACTTAATATCTCCAAGATTGCATGTGTTCTCAAATGCATAGTATGCTCGTTTGCCCGCCTCTAAGCGGCGTGTAGCACATTCATTCCATCTATGATTTGAAGGAACTTCAAGGCCAAGATATTTGAAGCTTTCCACACATTCAAGTGGCTCATTGTTGTACATAATGCATGGTTTATCTCTTTTTTGGCTCTTCACAAGCATAATCTTTGTTTTAGAGCTATTGACACTTAATTTAGTATGCATGCAAAATTTTTCCAATGCCTTCATAAGCTTTTGTGCATCTCCTAAAGTATTTGCAAAAACCACTACGTCATCTGCATATAGCAAAAGCATAATCACAACATTCCCAATGGCAACTTCTTCAACACATTCTTCCTTTGCAAACTTGGTAACCATTTCTTCCAATTCATCAATGCATAGACCAAATAGTGTTGGTGAGAGTGGGCATCCTTGCTTAACACCAATAGTGCTTTTGAAAAAATCTGAAAGTTTATCTTTCATGCGCACACAACATATAACCTTCTCATAAATTCGGGAAATTGCAAAGAAAATGATATATTCCAATAGCAACAATTACAAAGAGTGACATCCAACCTTTTCTAAAGGTTACAAAGTTAGTTTATATAACTGTGAATGTCCTAGGGCAACTGCCCTTTATCCTATTTACAGAAATAGCCCAAACTTGGGTTGTCCAAAGGGATAGTGTGAATACAGCTATTATACACTCGTATTCGACATATCGGTGCTCGGCTTGAACAGTTGGCTCCTCCTAGTTTTCGACTATCGACACTTCTCTTCATGTATTTTTGTTGACCTTCCAGCCGGTACAAGGAGTGCGGAACGGAGAAGACATCGATAGGTTGTAGATAGGCTGAGAGGGGAAAGGAGTGGCTATAGAGGGGAGAGGGAGACGAAACCACCAAGGATGATTTGAGCGCACCCGAATCGTAGACATAACTTCGTGAAAGTGAGGATTAGAAGAGATAGGGGGAGGGGAGACGGAGATGAGGAATCGAACACTAATAATAAACTCTACATAAGAATAAAACACTAAAAAATATTAAAACATACCCAAAGGGTTGAGACTGTGAGAGAGAGAGACAGATTAATAACAAAACTAATTTTTATTAAGTGAGGGTTTAGAATGAGACCCGGGGGCCCCACTATATATAAGACGATTGTATCACGTGCGTTCATGACATCATTTATAAACCCCTTATATGTATCGTTTTTACTATTTTAGTGACCCTTTTGTAGAAAAAAGATTAATAAAAATACCCCTTACTACCAATATATTTTTTGATAACCACCCATTTTAAATACCCTTACATATAAATTATACATGCACACATAGTTTCCAATCCTAGAAAGGATCAATGACCGCATTTACAATTGATGACTCGCAAAATTATGAATGAACATTAAACATCATATGCAATTCCTAGAAATGCTTCATCAAGTGCCACATAAATTGAAAACACAATGTGTAAAGTACAAAGTAATGCACACACAATTAGGAAACATTACCCAAAACACTAGAGGTATAACATATATAAGCCACATATAAGTTTTTTTTTTAGTTTATTGAGACATATGAAGAATATAGTGTGATAAAAAAAAATGTAATTTACAATAAAACAATCTTGAACTTGAGATATATATCTCAAAGAGCTGACGTGGAACAATCCAAAATGCATATCAATAATGAAATTACTAACAAATTAACCTCATGTTTACTTTCATGGATAGACTCATATGAAGCCGTAACATTATTTTTTCTCTTCTTGTTTCCCATTCCAAATATTATTTTTTGTGTACACAAAGGAAAATGGTTCATAAAATATACCATCCTCAATTATTTCGACTCGGATCTTTGCATATTTAAGAGTTCCTCTCACACTTAAAATGCCCAAAGGTTTATCTTCATCATCCCTCTCATGTTCAAACACTTCAATAATAGACTCTTCATCCATTATCTACAAATAGAATGACCCACCTATCACTTTTCATATAACCATACATCATATATATGTGTGCATGTGTGCATTGTAAATGTGGTATTCATGTGTGATTTGTGTGTATGTATGTTTGTATGTGGTATGCATGTCTGTTGTGTTTTATGTTTGTGTGTGTGTATGTATGTTCCATACATCGTATATGTTTGTATGTGGTATGCATGTGTGTGTGTGTGTGTGTGTGTGTGTGTCTCAGGAATAGTACTAAAACAGAGAGAGAATTAGAGGGCTATGAGGCTTAACATTGGCGTTGAACCAATTTGGTTCAAAATAATGCCTAGTGCCTTCTTTTATAGTGTTCTTAGGAGTAATCCTAAAGCTTCTAGAATGTTCTAGAGAAATCTGGAATAAACATTAATTTCCTATAATAAAACTTAAATGAAAATAATATCCTACGTATTACAATAGATGGTATAATGGTCAAGAGCTCGACCCCTATAACATAAGGTCATGGGTTCGAGTCTTGCCATATCATGACACTATCATGTCCGGATACTATTGGTGGAAATCAGCAAGAAGATCCTGAGCATTGGCGACATGCTCGACGAGTTCCCAAGTACGTTTGCTCGGACTATAGCTGAGCCAATCAACCAAATAATAAAGTTTGTTGCGAACAATAAGTTTGGTGTCGAGGACGACAACAACTTCATACTTCGGGCCGGCATCCAACTCAAGCGGGGCCAGTGGTGGTGTAACACGATCGGGAATAATGTTTGCTTTATAAGGTTTAATAAGAGAACTATGGAAAACCGGATGTATTTGAAGATGCAGAGGGAGATCAAGGCGGAACGTGACATCATTAACCTTACCAGTAATACGGAAAGGACCGAGTCGTCAATAATCCAACTTGTTGCACGGTCGAGTACTCTTGATGTGACGACGTAAGAGCCATACTCGATCTCCGATGGCAAAAGAGGAGGGAAGCCGATGGCGATCCACCTAAGTCTTCTATGTGTGTTGAGCATGATGAAGATGAGTAGAGAGATCCAATTGGATCTTGCGTAGCCTCTCCAAATGATCATCGGCACGAGGGTTGGTAGGTAGCTCCGGGG
This sequence comes from Azolla caroliniana, assembly GCF_043228905.1. NCBI lineage: Eukaryota > Viridiplantae > Streptophyta > Polypodiopsida > Salviniales > Salviniaceae > Azolla > Azolla caroliniana. Next base: position 2,721,723 of record NW_028230457.1, on the reverse strand, counting down.
TGTCGATCACCGACCAGGGAGGATGAGAACCGGTATAAGCGTAAAATGGGGAGACTCGAGTCAAGGAGTGAACAACATTATTATACGCAAACTCCGCAAAGTGGAGAATCTCGGCCCAATCGTCCTGTTGATAACTCAGAAAACACCAGAGATATTGTTCCAGCGTTTGGTTTGTTCGTTCCGCCTGCCCATCGGTCTGGGGATGGTAGCCGGAGGAGAGGTTGCAAGAGACCATAAGCATCTTGAAGAGATGCTACCAAATTTTGGAAACGAATTGATTGCCTCGGTCACTGATGATACTGTTTGGGAAGCCATGATGCCGAAATACCTCACGCTTGACAAGGGTGGCAGTTTCCTCGCTAGTGATGGCCTTAGTACACGACACAAAATGTGCCATCTTAGTATATCGATCAATGATGGTTAAGTTAGTATCGAACCCCTTCGAGACCAGCAGATCTATGATAAAATCAAGACAAATAGACTGCCATGACTTACTTGGAATCGGTAAGGGTTCCAACAAGCCATATGGATGGTGTCGTGGCATCTTTGCTCAACAGCAAGCATCACAGGTCCAAACGTAGTTGTCGACAAAACGTCTCATATGGGGCCAACAAAAATATCGTTGAACTAGATCCAATGTCATAATACTACCGAAAGGTCCCACCGTATGGGTGTCATGACAACTTTGGACGATTTGAAGGCGACAGGAGCAATCGGGGACATATACAAGATTTTTAAAGAATAACAAACCATCATGATATTCGAATTGTCGGTAGTCCATACCTGGTTGTTGAGACTGGGAGCAGGATGCCCGAGAGGTATCAATGTGCGCCAGAATGTCTTGAGCAAAACAGACCATCTTCAAGTTCACACGTATGACATCAGTAATCCGGGAATCCATTAGGGTATGAAAAATCCGCGTTGTGTGCAATCGTGTTGGTCCCAAGATTACTTGCTTTTGATTATCAAACGCTGAATTGCCAGGACGAGGTGCAAGATATGAACGCCGTGATAGTGCATCCACTTTTCCTTGCTACTTCCCCGGTTCATATGTGATTTTGAAGTCAAAACATATGAGGAATTGAGCCCACTGAGCTTGCCATCGATTTAGCTCATGAGTGTTTTGGAAATAAGCAAGATTTATGTGATCGGTGAAGACGATGACCTGATGTGGAGAGCCCTCAAAGAAATGCCGCCATTGCACAAATGAATCTACGATGGCTAATAACTCCTTGTTATGTATTTCGTAGTTGATTTCCACGGCATTGAATTTGCGCGAATAGAAAGCCACAAGATGTAACTCTTCTTTATCTCCTTGTTGAGAAAGGATGCTACCAAGGGCGAAATCGGATGCGTCGGCCTCCATGATGAATGGTTTGTTTGTATCCACATGAGCTAGAATAGGAGCTGATGTAAAGGTTTCCTTAAGATGCCGAAAAGCCATGTCCGCTTCATTGGACCAAAGGAATGCCTGTCCCTTCTTCGTAAGCTATGTGAGAGGTAAAATAATCTTCAAGTAATCTTGTATAAACTTGCGTTAGAAGTTAGCAAAACCTAGGAAACATTGTACATCTCGTAACAAACGGGGAGTTTGCCACTCTAACACAGTTTTGACTTTAGCTGGATCCATGGAGATGCCCCTTGAGGAGATGACGTAGCCTAGAAATTCCACTTGCTTGTAGTCAAAGCTACATTTTTCTAGCTTGCCATAAAGACCATTCTTGCGGAGTCGTTTTAGTACTAATAGTACATGAGAATCGTGCTCTTCTTGGATCTTCGAATAAATCAATAGATCATCCAGATAGATGATCAAACATATATCCAAGAGGTCTTTGAATATATCATTTGCCATGTGTTGGAAGACTACGGGTGCATTGGTTAGACCGAATGGCATAACGGTATACTCGAAATGCCCATACCGTGTGCGAAAGGCGGTTTTCCATTCATCTCCCGATCGGATCCGCACGAGGTTATACGCTCCTCGTAGATCAATTTTTGTAAAAAACATGGCACCATTAACTCGCTCTAAAAGAGTTGATATAAGAGGAAGTGCATACCTATTCCAAATGGTGACCTTATTCAAGCCGCAGTAATTAACGACGAGACGAAGTGAGCCATCTTTCTTCTTGACAACGAAGATGGGTGCACCAACCGGAGATTTCGAATGACGGATAAACCCGCTTGCCAAGTTCTCCTCTATGTAGGCTCGAAGGACTTCTAACTCGGTTAGTGAAAAGTTGTAAATTGGTCCCCATGGTGTCTCTGCTCTTGGTTGTAAATCAATGGGACAATCGTAGGGACGATGATGAGGAAGAGTACCGGCTTTTACCTTGTCAAATACATCTGCATAAGGATGATATTTCGCTGGAAGTTGCACTAAGGATTCCTCCTATATTGCTGGAAGGATGTACTAATATTGCAAATAGGAACATTGCCTCCTTGTGTCCTTCGCGTAGTTGATGTAGTGAAATGGTCGAAACTCGATGAGTAGATTCTTGGGGTTGTCGATATCTGACTTCTCTTGTTCTCCAATCTATGTCTAGATTGGCCATATAAATCTCCAAAAGCTCAAGGCAATGGAATCAAAAGGAGTCGTCATCGGGCTCCCGACACTCACGAAGAAAGAGATTGAAGGCGTGTGTGACGCTTGCCAACTCGGCAAGCAACATCAGCACACATTTCCGAAGGAGCGGAATGTGAGCAAAGGCGTACTCGACGTAATTCATTCCAATGTATGGGGTTCGGCTTAGACGGCGACATTTGGCGGAAGCCGATACTACGTGACCTTCATCGACGACTTCTCTAGACACACTTGGATATACCCGATGCGGCAAAAGAACGAAGTGTTCGGACCCTTCCAAAAATTCAAGAATGAAGCCGAGAAAGCCACGGGCCGACAGGTACGATGTCTTCGGTCGGATGGAGGCAAGGAGTACTTCTTCGACGAATTTTCGGTGTTTCTACGGAAAGAAGGAATATGGTAAGCGTTTTCTTGTCGACATACGCCACAACAAAACGGAGTGGCCGAACGCAAGAATCGGCACATCCTCGAAGTAACGCGGGCCATGATGAACGAGAAGCATATGCCCAAGTCATATTGGGCCGAAGCTGCAAATACGGTCGTCTACCTAATGAACCGGTGCACAACATCCGGAGTGCACGAGGTCACTCCACACGAAAAATACTTCGGAAAGAAGTTAGACTTATCGCACACCCGGATATTCGGTGCGATAGCGTACGTGCACATCCCCGATGAGAAGCGTCAAAAGCTTGACCCGAAGTCGGAGAAATGTATCCTCGTAGGATACTCACTGGAGCAAAAGGGGTACAAGTGCTACAACCCCTCAACTTGAAAATATTAAGTAAGTCGAGACATCATTTTTTATGAGTTCACATCTTGGTATGCAGCAGAGACAACTCCGACTCCGACTCCGACTCCGCTCGACCCGGAATCCGCCGAACAAGAGATAGAGGATGAAGATCGTCTTACGCGCATGTTCGAAGAAAGTCCGATCAAGACCCTGTTGGGGACAAAGGCCGTCATTGCGGAAGATCAAATAGCATTCGATTCGTGTTGAGTACCTGCGTATGACAGTTTGCAAGATCGTGCACAGAGAGAGAGAGAGAGAGAGAGAGAGAGAGAGAGGCACAAAATGACTTTCTATTCAATAGAAAAGAATAATACAACCAACCTTACAAAAAGGTTACTAGGTCACTTTATATAGTGACGACTTAGGGCAACTACCATTTATGCTAATTACACAAATGGCCCAAACTTGAGCTATACAAAGGGATAGTGTGAGTACGTCCATTATACACTTGTATTCGACACTCCCCCATAATGGGCGTATACATGGGTTATCTAAGATTACAGGTATAAACCTAGGTTCTCGGACATATCAGTTTTGTTCGAGTTGGCAGGGTCCGAAGGCAGAAGGCCGAACTGGTCGGGTCGGAAGAGTTGAAGCCGATCATTAAGGAACTGATGTCGGTTGTCTGAAACCATCCTGCGATGTGTCCGGCTCTAACCGGACTGGTTTGTCATTACGCCCATCTGATGCCGAAGGGACCGAAAGCGGTCTGCCGAAAGACACTTGGTCATTCCATCTGCGACATTGTCGGTTGTGGATATTTTCTCTAGACCGATTTTCCCTGAAATGACGCAGTCCCGAACGAAGTGATATCGAACGTCGATATGTTTGGAGGCGTTGTGGTGAACCGGATTTCTCGACAAGGCAACAACACCTTGACTGTCGCTATAGACAACTGGGGCCGAGTCATGGTCGACTTGTCGGAACGTGTGCGCCAGCCGGCCGAGCCACAAAGCTTCTTTTGCAGCATCGGACGCAGCTACATATTCTGCTTCGGTCGTTGAGGTCGCTGTGCACTCCTGAAGTTTCGACTTCCACGAAATTGCTCCATTGCCGAATTTGAAGCAGTATCCAGTTGTTGATTTCCGACTGTCTATGCAGCCGGCGAAGTCCGAGTCGGTGTAACCGACTACGCCTGAGGTTGAGTTCGGGCCGAAAAGAATGCCGTGGTCTTTTGTGCCAGCCAGATATTTGAACACATGCTTGACTGCGTTCCAATGCGATCGGCCAGGATTGTGCATAAATCTGCTAACGACTCCTACGGCATGAGAAATATCAGGCCGTGTCGCGACCATTAGGTACATAAGGGAGCCGACTGCCGGTGCATACGGTACCGACTTCATATCTTCCCCCTCCGGACCGGATGTCGGGCAGTCTCGCTGAGAGAGCCGAAGATTCATGGGGAGCGGGGTTGAAGCAGATTTGGCTGATTGCATGTTGAAGCGTTCCAAGACACGTCCGATATAGTCGGTCTGAGACAAAAAAAGATGTCGTTTATCGCGATGCCGACTAATCTTCATGCCAAGTATGTGTCGTGCCGGACCGAGGTCCTTCATGGCAAACTTCAACCGCAATTGCCGAATGAGATCGGCAAGTTCGCCCGCGTGGCGTCCAGAAATTAGCATGTCGTCCACGTAAATGATGAGGAAGATGGGTGATCCATCTTGAGTTGTGTTGGTAAAAAGACAATGGTCCTCATCGCTTTTTGAGAAGCCGATCGATTGGATGAAATCGTCGAACTTCTTGTACCATTGTCGCGGTGCCTGTTTGAGGCCGTATAGACTCTTCCTGAGTCGGCAGACTAGATGTCCTTGGCCAATTGCTACGAAGCCTTTTGGCTGCTCCATATAAATTTCCTCTTCAAGATCACCATGGAGGAAGGCTGTTTTGACATCTAGCTGAATCAGCTCCAAGTTGTCGGCTTCCACTACGCCGAGTAGAAAACGAAGGGTTGTCATTTTCACCACTGGTGAAAAAATCTCGTCGAAGTCAACGCCATATTCTTGTCGGAAGCCCTTCGCAACTAATCTGGCCTTGTACTTTGGGGTGGTCGAATCAGACGTCTCTTTTAGTCGATAAACCCACTTGCAAGGAAGAGCACGTCGATTCTTAGGTAATTCGACCAGATCCCAAGTCTTGTTTGCCCGAATGGAGTGCATTTCCGACTCCATCGCCAGATGCCAGGTGGCTGAATCGATAGATGTCGATGCTTCTTCGTAAGACGTCGGTTCGCCGGCGTCGGTGAAGAAAATTCCAGGAGAATACCTCTCCGGAGGTTGCGACAGTCTCTCGGATCGTCGAGGTATGATTGGACTGGTCGCATCGGGTATCGAGGTCGGATGGTCCGAAATCGAATTATTCTGTTGTGCCGAGTCAGAGTTGTCCGAGTCGGTAGTGTAAGGTTCAGCTACCCGTGAAGCTGACCGTGTGTTAAGAGCGGGGCCTTCTTGAAGGGTCGGCACATCGGAAAATGTTACCCTTCGGACTTCGATCGGTGTTTCGACTGATGGATTCATAGCCGACTCGTTGAACACAACGTCCGAACTTCGAACGATTTGTCTGCGTTCGGGGTCCCAGAGTCGGTATCCCATTTCGCCGTCTGATCCATATCCAAGGAAGATGCATTTCTTGGACCGAGGTGCAAGTTTTCGGCGATCATCTTTCGGAATAAGGGCGTATGCCTCGCATCCGAAGATCCTCAGCTTGTCGTAATTCGGCTTACTGCCGATCCATAGTTCCTGAGGAATTTGAAGTCCTAGAGGTCTGCTTGGCGACATATTGATTATGTGTACTGCCGTGAGTAGAGCCTCTGCCCAGAAGCCATCCGACAGTCCGGAGTGTTGGAGCATGGAAACTATCCGTTCTTGGATTGTCCGATTCATGCGTTCTGCAATCCCGTTTTGCTCCGGACTGTGTGGTGCCGTAAATTCACGTCGGATGCCGCGTTGTCGGCAGAATTTGACGAATTCTTCTGATTTGAACTCTCCCCCATTGTCGGTCCGAAAGCATTTCAGTTTTCGGTCAGTTTGATTTTCTACCATAGCGAGCCAATCGGAGAAGATCGAGAAGACACGATCTTTGGTGCGAATTGGATAAGCCCACACCTTTCGAGTCGAATCGTCAATAAAACTGACGAAGTAAGAGGCACCGCCGAGAGACTAATGCGGCATTGGGCCACAGACGTCCGAGTGGACTAAATCGAGAGGTCTCGTTTCTCTTGGTGCTGATGTCGGGTGTGATGCGGTTGCTTGTTTGCCATACTGGCAATGTTCGCAGAATTGATGGTCCGAGAAGGAGAGTTTAGGGATGTATCCGGCTCTAGATAGGTGCGTAATGCCGGCCTTGCTGAGGTGTCCTAATCTTCTGTGCCATAGTGATGACACAGGAATATCCACCAAAAACAGGTTACCCTCTCTGAGCGTAACATGTAACGGATACAGTGAGTGTATCTTGGGCCCTCTAGCAAGCAGGAGGTTCCCCCTGTGGAGTGTCCACCCTCCCGAAGAAAAACCGGCACGAATGCCGTCTTCATCTAGTTGTCCGACTGAGATCAATGGCCTTGAGAGCTCGGGTACATGTCGGACATTGTGAAGTACAAGTGTAGAGCCACCTGCAAGGTTGAGCTCTACTGTGCCGATTCCAATGATGTCACAGTGTTGCGAGTTGCCGACTCGAACTGAGTCGGAGTGACGGATCGTATATTGCCGAAATTGGGATCGATGAGGAGTCACGTGAAATGACGCGCCCGAATCTAAGAGCCATGTGCTCGATTCTTCAGTCGTGAGCCGAACTTCTGATCCGACTGGATTTTCGATTGATAGTATATTCGGGTCGTTTGGTAGCACATCAGCTGAGAAGCTGACGTAATTGATCTCCTCATGCCGGCCACTCTTCTTGTCTGATTTCTGAGACTTGTCGTTCTTGTTCTTGAGTGCGCGGCAGTCGGCTTTGATGTGTCCGGGTTTCTTGCAATAGTTGCAGATTCGATTATCCCGTGACTGGCTCCGTCTTCACTGATTGTTCGGCTGCCGTGAGGAATCTCTTCCTCGTATGTTCGATCGGTCTGTCGAACCTTGTACTACGTAAGCGTCGTCTGTTGAGTCTTTGGCGAAAGACTTTCTCCGAGCTGCTTCGGTCAGGATTGCGCTCGTGACTTCGGAGTATTTAACAGCCGTGGTTGACGCTGTCGTGCCTTTCGGCTCCGGATCGTTGCGTGAGTCGGGTGGGAACCGCTGGGGTTTTGGACTAGGAAGAGGAGAGTTTTAAGGCTAATAAGAATATAAATATGTTGTAAGAAAGAGTTATAGAAAACTCGTGAATCCCATGAGTGTATTGTATTAGATTAATCAATATGAATATAAGAATATAAACTTCGGTTGAAAGAGAATGATATAGAATTCTCGTGAATCCCACGAGTATAGTTTATTAATTGGTGTTTTTTAGAAACATATCCAATTTCCAAATATTTTTCACACAATTACATTGTGCTTCCCATCCTTATGTAGTGATGAGGAAGTATTAGTGATCTATGCTTTTTCTCTAACTATAGACCCCATGCTTTTCCTATAGATAGACTATATGCTTTATCTAAAGTGATCATGCTTTTTTCTAACTTGTGCGTTTTTTTATCATGCACGCTAGATGTGTATGTGTAGCTTTTTCTTTTGTTATGCGTTTTTCTAATGTTTATCCTAGCGTGAATTTACCTTTCTATGTGGGACATCTATGCTTTAACACTAATGAAATACTAGTGTAATGGTAAGACATTACATTATTAACATGGAGGTGCAAGGTTCGAATCTTGCCCTATGCATGTTCCATTTATTTTGCTATTTTCTTCTATTTCTTCATTTTTTATTGAATCTAATACTATATACGTTTTTCACGTAGTGTACAAAATACACTACGACACTCACCCCCTCCAAACCCTCACATCCTCCGGTATGTGCCGAAGTTGTTGGTGTTTGTTAGTCTCCTCCTTCATCCTCCGTTTGTCCCGCTATGTCAACTTTGTCTCTCCATTTTGAGTAGACCCATTCTTTCCACCCGAACCATTGTCGCCATCCGATCCACCATATTCTATGTTCGCTTTTTGCATGGCCCGCTTGGTCCTTGTCATCCGCGGTAGTATCTTTTCTTGCCCTCTTTCTTTTCTTCATCAATCTCGACTTCTTTTCGGATTTTCAGTTTAGTCGGATTAGGTTACTTCCGATTCGGTCTCGTCGGATCGTCTTTCGATTAGTTCGGCTTCCTTTCCTATTTGTATTCGGTCGATCCGGACTCGGTTGATCGGTTTTTACCGATTCAGTGCTCTTTCGGGTCGGTTTCTTTTCTTTTCTTTTCGTCCGGATTTGCTTTCTTTTCTTCGTTTTCACCTGCCTTGTCCGGTTCGACTTTCGGCACTTCTTTCCGTTGTTCGCCACGTAGGTCCTCCGATATGTGCTCGTTGTTCGGTCCTCGTGTGGTTGTAATGCATGCTTCTTTTCTCGCCGTAGCGCGTGCTTCTTTATTCGCCATAACACGCGTTTCTTTATTCGCCGTAGAGCGTGCTCTGTATTACGCGCTTCTCCCGTCGTAGACCCGACCTCCGCATTGTCGCACTTTCTTTTAGATTGGAATTTCGGATGGATCATTTTCCATCCGAACCGACTTCCGACTTTACCTTCCTCGCCGCCATCTCCCGTCTCTCCGGTCTCATGTTGGTTCTCGGACACAACCGCCGAAGTCTCTAGATATTGTTGGCATGAATCCTCGGTATTACCTTCTTTCGTAGTTTCACCCTTAGCATTCTTCTCGGCTATCTCTTCATCGTATTCGTCGGCTTCGACATTCGTTTTCTCTCCGCCACCTTCCGTCTCTTCGGTCTCACGTTGCCTTTCGATCGCAACCGCCGGAGTCTCTGGAATCAGTGGTGGGGAAGTCTCGATATGGCAATCCGCCATTGATTCGTCCATAGCCACCTCCGATTCGATTTCGTCTTTTGTGGCTACCTCCTTAATCACATCCGCTTCACACTCTTTATCTGCATCAATTATGCAAACATCTATTATGCTTACCCCTTTTTGACCCGATGTCTCGGGCACTTGTATCCCGAAATTTCCTTCTACACTTGAATTATCGGCCTTATCCTTCGCCATCGTTCTTTCACAAGACGAGTGGGTGTCTTGTTCCACTCTTTCTCCCGTGGTACCATCATGTTGTATTTCGGCCTTCATATTGGCTTCATCGTTTTTCCTCAATCGACCATCCTTCATGGGCCATGTCGTTGTTGACGAGATTCTCAGCTTCCTTTCATCATGTCTTCGGCATACCCTTTCGACTTTGGCCCAATCCTCGGTAAGGCCGTTCGCACCGTCATCATCTTCGAGTTCGATCCCAATGTCCATCCTTTCTTTCCGATCGATCGATCTTACGAACATTAAGACTTTATCTTCTCCCACCAATCTTCGTTCCCGCTCCGAGAGTCGAGCAAAACGATGCTCGAACTCTAGGAATGCTTGTGTTGCACTTCGGTGGGTCTTCTCCGATGCCACCCATTCGTCGAATTCTCGCCGATCTTTTCCCTTCGATCTCTTGTAATCATATGCCTCTCGTAAAGCTTCTTCGAATGATCCCCATGTCGAGTTTTGTTGCCGTATCTTGTAGATTCTCTCTTGTAGCTCATCCGTGGCCACCCGATTGAAGGATGTCACTTGCAATCCTTCTGGTATCCCACATCGTATCATCTCCGCCTTGTAGTCACGTAGATAGCGTGACACATCGTTTCCGTTGAATTGTCCGTTTCGTTGTATGAGCCGCTTTACTGCCCCCGTGATCTCCGACATCACTCGTTGTTCTTGTAGCATCCGCTCGAACATCATCATCATGTTGCTAGCCTCTTGTTGATTTTCCATCTCCTTGCCACCCGTCTTCACGTCGGGTTCACCAACTGTGTCGTGCCTTTCGGCTCCGGATCGTTGCGTGAGTCGGGTGGGAACCGCTGGGGTTTTGGACTAGGAAGAGGAGAGTTTTAAGGCTAATAAGAATATAAATATGTTGTAAGAAAGAGTTATAGCAAACTCGTGAATCCCATGAGTGTATTGTATTAGATTAATCAATATGAATATAAGAATATAAACTTCGGTTGAAAGAGAATGATATAGAATTCTCGTGAATCCCACGAGTATAGTTTATTAATTGGTGTTTTTTAGAAACATATCCAGTTTCCAAATATTTTTCACACAATTACATTGTGCTTCCCATCCTTATGTAGTGATGAGGAAGTATTAGTGATCTATGCTTTTTCTCTAACTATAGACCCCATGCTTTTCCTATAGATAGACTATATGCTTTATCTAAAGTGATCATGCTTTTTTCTAACTTGTGCGTTTTTTTATCATGCACGCTAGATGTGTATGTGTAGCTTTTTCTTTTGTTATACGTTTTTCTAATGTTTATCCTAGCGTGAATTTACCTTTCTATGTGGGACATCTATGCTTTAACACTAATGAAATACTAGTGTAATGGTAAGACATTACATTATTAACATGGAGGTGCAAGGTTCGAATCTTGCCCTATGCATGTTCCATTTATTTTGCTATTTTCTTCTATTTCTTCATTTTTTATTGAATCTAATACTATATACGTTTTTCACGTAGTGTACAAAATACACTACGACAACGCGTTGCACACGGTTGTGACGAAAGTTTCCCATGATGAGGGAAGGCTGCTCATGAGTATCATTGCTTTGAGTTCATCCGCAAGTTGTAGAGGCATCGGATCAGATACATCTTTGTTGCGGCAACCTTCTTTTCATAAGTTTCTGACAGTGTTTTCCAAAGTTCAAACGCTGTCGTGCATGATTGCACTGTGAAGTACACTGACTCCGACAAGTGCATCCAAATCGTGGCACGGACGATTCTGTCCAGCTTTAGCCACTCGTTTGCCTTGTATGCTTCTAGAGGATTTTCATTCTCAATCGGGTCTATCTGACCCTTGACTATGAGATAGTCCTGCATTTGTTCATTCCAGAAGTTGAAGTTCGAACCGTCGAACCTCCTTAGACTCATTTCCGATGAGCCAGATGTTGATGCTATCATATTCGGTTTCGGTTGGGAAGACTTGGTTCGGAGTTGAGTACGAGCCTTAGTGGGGTGCAACCGGTCAGCTCACCCAATATCGTTCTAGTCTGTTTTGAACCCGAGTCGGTTTGGTTTCGGATACTTGTTGTTGAAATTGCTCAAAGTGACTACGATAATCTTGAGGGACAAAACCGGTTGGTCTTCCTGAATGTCATCGAGTCGGAGTGACCCTGGTTAGCTCCCGATTGCACGAAACCGATTGTTTGGGCCAATTCTGCTTCAGATGACTGCAGCGATGAGAGGGACGGATCCAATTGATCCTCCCAAATATCGATCAACCAAGTGAAGCACGAAGTGGTTGTTGCCAAGAGACCAATCTGTAGCGGGTGGTTACAGCAAGCGGGTGAATAGCGTCCGGTGACCTATTCGGATGTTGTTTAACCGAATGAAGCATGATTGGGTCGGGTGTTGCTCAAGGAGCTCCCCTCAAGCGGTTACAATCACAGGAACAGAGTACAACCGACTGGCTTACTCCAATTTGTGATTTAACACAGTGAGATGCGAGCTTTTTGTTTTTCTTCTCCCTTCTCTGTTCTTCAAAGAAAACGAAAATAGAATGTTGTGTTGTACGATGACGACCGGCAGCGGGTTGAAGAACCTCCAACGCTCTGATACCAAATGTTGGCGACAAGGCCGTCAATGCGGAAGTGCAAGCAACATTCATGATGAAGGAGAACCTGTGTATGCACGAGCAAGATAGACATAGAGGGGGAGAGAGAGAGAGAGAGAGAGAGAGAGAGGCACAAAGGAAAACGTTATATTCCAATCGCAACAGTTTCAAAATGACAACCAACCTTCACTAAAGGTTACAAAGTCACTTTATATAGTGAATGTCCTAGGGCAACGTTATATTCCATTATACACTTGTATTCGACACTCCACCCGTGAAAAGAATCCGGTCAGCCGATTCCGCCACAATGACTACATGGCATATCACTATGCCTTTATGATGAAGGTGGCGACAATACGCGAGCCGGAAACATTTTCCGAAGCAGCCAAGGATCCGCAATGGATCGAAGCCATGAACGAGGAGATGCAGGCACTACGCAAGAACAAGACGTGGGATCTCGTTCCCACCTCACCGGATGCAGATGGATTTACAAAGTGAAGTACAACGCCGATGGTTTTGTCAACCGCTACAAAGCGCGACTCGTAGCGAAAGGCTACGCACAAACGCACGTAGTTGACTACGAAGAGACCTTTGCCCCGATGGCAAAGATGACGACGGTATGGACCGTAATTGCGCTTGCCGCGGCGAAAGGGTGGCACCTTCATCAAATGGACGTAAAGAATGCCTTTCTACAAGGCGAATTAGAAAAGGAGGTGTACATGATGCAACCACCCAACTTCAACTCGAGCGTCCATCCTCAAACTAGATGCCGACTCCGGCACAAACGAGTGTGATCCGACTCAATATCGTCAACTGATCGGGAGCCTCATCTTCCTCACGATCACTCGACCCGACCTTAGCTATCCAGTCGGACTCCTTAGCCAAATCACGCAAAAACCACGCAACACTCACTTGGATTGCGCTAAGTGAGTAATACGATACGTGAGCAGCACAATGGATTACGACGTTCTCTACGCATCGTCCACACCAATACGACTCGAAGGGTACACAGACACGGATTGGGCTGGCTACAAAGCCGATCGACGATTGACCTTCGGATTTGTCTTCTCCCTTGGCAGTGGAGCAATTCATGGAGTAGCAAGAAGCAGCCTACCATCTCTCTTTCAAGTATGGAGGCGGAATACAGGGGCGCAGCCGTAGGTGCGTGTGAAGCCGTATTGGTCAAGAGGATTTTTAAGGATCTGGGCGTTCCCATCAAGGATCCGACTCCCCTTTACTACGACAACATCAACAGTATTTCTCTGGCTCGGAACCCGGTGTTCCATGCATGCACGAAGCATATCGAAGTGCACTATCACTTCATTTGGGAGTGTGTTCAAGCCGGAGATGTCGACCTTCAACACATCAATACAAATCTTCAAACGGCCAAGATCTTCACGAAGGCCCAAGGAGCCCACAAGCTTCGGCAATTCATGTCAGACCTTGGATTGATGATCCCTGACTTGCCAAGCTTGAGGGGGAGTACAAGCGAGAACCGCATACTGAGCGGACACCGGATATCGTCCGAACCAGATACCAACCTGAGTTGAGCTTGAGGGGGCATGTTGAGAATCAAGCTCAACATAGCACAACGTGTGAACACACCTTTTGAGAATCCATGATTACTCAAAAGTCAAGAGTCACACCACTACTCTTTACACATTAACTATGTGTCATAGAATCATATTCTATGACACATAACTAATGAGTTACATATTCCCCATGACTATGAGTCTTCACATTCCCCAAGAGAGAGAGTGGTTGTTGTAAAGTTAATGAAGAGAGAGGGTGACTCTATATAAATCACCATCCTCATACTTCATACTAAGTCGGTTGTGACTCCTTGTTATGCTACATTTTGTAAATCTCATTCTACTTGTGAAATATACACCTTCTTCTTGAGTATTTTACTTTCCTATCATTTATCTATCTTGAGTTCTCTTTTATCTCCACTCTTCTTCTCTCACACATATACGCACATAACACACATCTATTCTGCTACACAAGAATCACCATTGATTCTTTACATTCAGCAATAAAAGCAAGACAAATACATCACATACTCTTCCATAGTCAATAATTTTCGGATTACCTTAACCCTCACACTAAGAAACCCATAATTTGTGAACCTAATCGACATATGGAGTCTACAGCCATAAAAACAAGACAAATACATCACATACTCTTTCACAGTCAATAATTTTCAAATTCCCTTAACCCTCAGATTAAGAAACCTATAATTTAGGAACCTAATCGATATATGAACTCTAATTCAGCCATAAAAACAAGAACAATACACCATATACTCTTCCACAGTCAATAATTTTTGAATTCCCTAAACCCACGGACTAAGACACCCATAATTTGTAAACCTAATTGATATATGGACTCTAATTCGGCCATAAAAACCAAACAAATACATCACAAACTCTTCTACAATCAATTGTTTTTCATTTCCCTAAACCTCGATCTAAGAAACCTATAATTTATGAACCTAATCACCATATGAACTCCAATTCAACAATTAAAACAAGATAAATACATCGTTTACTCTTCCATAGTCAATAATTTTTGAAATCCCTAAACCCTTGATCTAAGGAACCCACAATTTATGAACTTAATCATTGTATGAAATCTGATTAAGCAATAAAAACAAGACACATGCATCACATACTTTTCCACAGCCAATAATTTTTTAGTTCCCTAAACCCTCGGTCTTAGAAAACCTAGAAATGCACAAAAAATCTACGTACCCGGAGAAGACGATAGGAGCACAAATAGTGTGTTGAGAAGAGATAAGGTGAAGGAATAGTATTCTATGCACTTGCACGTGATCCATTAAGAAGCAAACAGGGTTTGATCGGTGGCTATTGGGGCCACGCTCTCTAAAATGTGCAGACAAAACAAAATTTGGGGAAAAATATTTTGTGTGTAAAAAGCCCTAAGTACGCACTTCTTCCTTGCGTTCAAAGTGCATACTTAACCGAATGGTTACTGTATTGTATTGTATGTATGTGTTATGTGTAAATGTGTATGTATGTCAGTGTATAGGTATGTGTGTATGTATGTACATATTGTATTGTATTGTATTAATTTTGTTTATTGTATATATTGTATGTATGGCATGTGTGTATGATTGTATATGTTATGTGTGTGTGTGTTTATGTATGTATGTATGTACGTAAGTGTGTGTATGATTGTATACATTGTGTGTGTGTGTGTGTGTGTGTGTGTGTGTGTGTGTGTGTGTGTGTTTATGTATGTATGTATGTATGTACGTGAGTGTGTGTAAGTCTAAGAATTTATGTGTTGGTTTATGTATGATGTTTGTACTTATGTGTACCTGTAAAATATTTGTAGAGTAGTTGTGGCAGCCCCGATAGAGAATAATGGTGAGCAAAAGAGACACGACAAGGCGAGTGGCGGCTGCAACAAAACGAGCACAGAGGCGGCAAAACCAAGACAGAAGCAACAAGGGGAGAAGAGGCGACAACAACAACGAGGAGAGACGAGGAGGTAGAGCAAAGGAGGCAGCAAAAATCTAAATTTAAAAAAACATGAATGTTTGAATATTATGTTTAGTATGAATGTATGTATGTATGTATGTATGTATGTATGTATGTATGTATGTATGTGCACATAATGTATGCTTGCATGAATAAACATGAATGAATGAATATATGAATGTACATATGTGTATATATGTTAATGTAATATGTAATGTATGTATATTTGTATGTGTATGTGTATGCATAATACATATATGTGTGTGTGGATGTTTGTTTGTAATATGTATGTATGTGTATGTATAATATATATTGTTTGTAAGCATGAGACTACATTTAGTAGCGATGCATTCCCTTTCATATCTCTTTATCTCTCTTGTAGTTCATGTGTCCGGGACTACACATGGCAGCCGGGATTTTGTATTTCATTTTTATTCATCTTGTATCTCCAACCCTATAGTCTATCGCATAGCACGGTGTCATATTTGTCACCGGCTTATGTACTCACCCCTTGTAAAAATCTTTATATTCTAAGCCCTGCCCCTCCCCAACTTTCTCCTATTTTCAGCCCTACCCCTCCCCTACTTTCTCCTATTTCTGGCCCTACCCCTTACCCATTTTTTCCTATTCTCATTCAAACCCCTCTCCCACATTACTTTTATTTTTTCTTTAGAATGTTTTCACTTTTATAACTTATCACTTTTATAGTTTAACTTAAACATTCATACCCCTCATATATATGTACATTAATTTTACATACACATACACACATATTACAAACAAACATCCACACACATATATGCATACACATACAAATATACATACATTACATATTACATATATGCACATATGTACATTCATATATCCATTCATTCATGTTTATTCATGCATGCATACATTACATATATATATATTCATTTATTTTTATTTTTATTTATTAAAGATATCTTGTCATTAGTGTAACCATTTTACAAGATTTAAATTCTATGTGATTGGGGGGGGAAACAACCATTTCGGAGGTTGAAAATGCTAATAAGGAGTACCACATTTGGCTGTCATGAATGGAGTAGCTTTCCATATAGTGATAAACTCATGCTGTTGAGCAATTTTAGCATCAGAATCTCCAACAATACCATCCCATTGTCCCTTCAAAGTATGAATTATGTCTAACCAAATACTTGAAACCAATTCGGCCGGTGGTGTTTTCAGTTGATGGAAAATAAGAGAGCACCTAACCTTCCAAATATGATATATAGTGGTACTACTCAATATCTCCCATATTGGTTGGACTTCCTTTCGTGTTCCTATAAACTGTAATGACAACAATGGTATTGTATGAACACTTCCAGATTTTGTGTAAAATCCATGGTATCCATAGATTCAGTGTCATAATGAAATGCATCACGAACAATAGATGTCCAAACCACCATGCCCCAAGTGAAAACCAATGGGGGGAAATAGTTAGCAAAAATTCTGAGGCGTTGCCATATCAGTTGAGACTCAGTACATTCCCATAAGCAATGTTTTTTAGTTTCCATTTGTAAATGGCATCGTGCACAGGTAGAATCTACTCCCATCCTATGCAGCCATGTGCCAACCGGCAAGGCTCGGTGTACAAGTAACCACAGTACATGCAATATTTGATGCAGTTGTTTTCTTGCCCATAATACAACCCGGAAATTTGCAAGGATTCAGGGAGTAATACCTTGTTGATTCCAATATTGAAATGCAGCCGGTATCACATCTCGTGTATCTGAAAGCACATGTCTTCCTAACTGTACAGAATATTGGAAGAAATTAAACTTGTTTCCCGTAAAAGGATCTGTCCATTGATAATCAATTGGATCCCACTCTAATCTGAATACTGGTTTTTTAGCCAACACCCACAACTTCCAATGTGTCTTTATTTCCTCAATCATTGGATCAATGTACCATTTCCGGTCAACATATCCGATGACTCTTATCTTGTGTTCCATTGCATAAGGGTAATCTATCCTCATTTCCCCGGACTGTGTCAATTGATATGCTTCATCCACCTCAAAAGATCGGTAGGTCTTATCATCTGAATATCCCTTAACAACCAAGAGTACTTCCAATCTTGAATAAACTCCAACCCCATGTGTGGTTAGAGTTATTGGGTGGAATGGGGAATCTACTCATAGCATCTTGAATTTGTTGATACATTATTCGGCCACCATGCATACTCCCTAGGATTTCTTTTTTTTCTTCCCATGAACGTGATAAAAAATGTTGCCATGTATGAATTATTTTTGCACGACCTTCTGCCATTTTTCCCCACGATAACCAGTGTCTAGAACCCAACACTAAACCATCCGATGTTGTAAACCACGGATTCCAGACTATCCTTTCTCTGAGATACTCAAGATAATGTTTGGGTTTAGGTTTATTGCGAAGCAAACCAAGTAATACTTGTTTCCATGCTGAAAATAATGTTCTAATAAACTTGTCTTCCTATTTGTGAGCTGTAGGTACTCTGAAATTTTCCCTAAATATCCAATTTACATCCTTAGACCAAGGGGCACCTAATCGAGGAGAGCAATCTGAACAATGTTCAAGCAATAGTACTTTCCATATCTCTTTCCCCGGCGTAAATCCTCTAATGAGCAACTTACTTAATAATGTTGTCATGATATGGCAACACTCAAACCCATAACCTTGTGGTATATGGGTCGAGCTCTTAACCATCACACCATCTATAGTAATTCAGAGGATATTATTTTCATTTATGTTTTATTATAAGAAAGTAATGTATATTCCAGATTTCTCTGGAACATTCTAGAAGTTTCAGGATTACTCCTGACAACACTATAAAAGAAGGCACTAGGCATTATGTTTAACCAAATTGGTTCAACACCAGTCTTAAGCCTCTTAGCCGATTTGTACTTATCTTTCATATAATATAAGAGTTGTTGTCATCATCCTTCTCTCTCTCTCATTCTCGCTATCTCTCTTTTCGCTTCTCTCTTTCTCTCTCTCTCGGGAGTCTTACGCAGTCCTATCCTCTTAGTACTAATAGTACTGCTCTTCTTTAATACTAATTCCATCTCTGCTTTAGTACTATTCCTGACAGTTTGAACCAATTTTCCGGTCCTCCAACCTACTTGTCGTTCTCCCTCATCCTCCTACCCTTTTCCCTATACTATGGCTACTGTCAGCGCCCAAGAATATCAATCCGTTTTTTCCGAGCTACAGTGCTTAAAAGAAAAATTTGTTGCCTTGGAACAAGAAAACCAACAGCTGATAGGGGATCTGCAACAAATCGCTCTAGAAAAACAACAAACGCAGCAACAACATGGGGAGTTAGCATTACGGGTGCAACAACTCGAAGCGGCATTGCAACATCAAGGATCAAGTCCCCAAGGATTTCATAAAGAGCCGAAGATTGGACTTCCTGTGAAATTTGATGGAACGCGATCGCAATTCAGGGGATTCCTTAATCAGGTACGATTAGTCATCCAAATGCATCCTTCTCGATATCCCACCAATGCATCCCGAGTCGGCTTAATAGGCACGTTGCTTAGCGGCTCAGCCTTAGCATGGTTCGCTCCACTTCTAGAAAAACAATCGCCCTTGCTTAATAACTTTGAAGATTTTATTAGTGAGTTTAAAGCCTGCTTTGGAGACACCGACAGCATCAGGACGGCGATCAACAAGATTCGGCGATTGCGTCAAGGCGATCGTCCAGCCTCTGCCTACGCTGCGGATTTCCACCTACTCGCTTCAGATATAGCCTGGGATGATCAAGCACTAATGGAGCAGTTTCGCTATGGCCTGCGAAACGATGTCAAAGATCTACTTCTAACTTTGCCCGAAGAACCAAAGTCTCTTACGGAGGCAATCAGTCGGGCGGTCCGATGTGACAACCGCCTTTTCGAACGGCGTTCGGAACGTCAATTACAAATACCACGCTCTAGGCTAGAGCCCACTTACGCCGCAGTCACGGCTAAACCGTTTTCACGAGACATACCTCAAGCAAATACTTCGACACAGATGGAGATCGATACCATGCGTCGACGCGGCCCGTTATCGGAAGAAGAAAAGCAATGACGACGTGCCAATCGATTATGTGTTTATTGCGGTGGACCAGGGCATATCGCCATCAATTGTCCCCATAGGCCAATAAGACAGGTAAATCAAATCGTCGCCTGTACTAAACTCGAGTCAATTCTTCCCTTCGGAGTGTCTGATAGTATTAATAGTACTAATAGAGTGTCAAATAGTATTCATAGTACTAATAGCCCAAGTATCTCAAACAAATTTGAAATCCTTAGTCAATTAGATGAAGACTTAAACGATTGAGTCCAGCCAAAATAGGAGCCGTTTGGTTGGACAACAGCCCTAGATCTGTACAGCCCATTAGTGGTTCCATTCCTTCCAAGCAAGTTAGCAATGTGTTCCTAGCCCAAGTCATTGTTAGTACTAAAAGTACTCTCCCAGTACCCGTCCTAGCACTTTTAGATTCCGGAGCTAATTCCTGTTTCATGGATCAAAATTTTGCCCATGCTTCTCAGATATCCCTAAGAAAACTTCCTTGTCCCGCATCTGTAGTAGTCATTGATGGTCGTCCCATTGCTTCCGGGAATATTGTAGAAGAATCAGAACCCATTCAAGTTGTCCTAGGTAGTTTTGTGTGTGTAATATCATTTAATATAATTAGTAGTCCAGAGCATCCCATTGTCCTAGGATTACCTTGGTTTGAATTACATAATCCAGCCATAGATTGGAGAACAAGAGAAGTCCGATATCGACCACCCCAAGAATCTACTCACCGAGTTTCGACCATTTCACTCCATCAATTACGCGAAGAAGGACACAAGGAGGCAATGTTCCTATTTGCAATATCAGTACATCCTTCCAGCACTATAAAGAAGGACTCCTCAGTACAACTTCCGGCAAAATATCATCCTTATGCCGATGTATTTGACAAGGTAAAAGCCGGTACCCTTCCTCATCACTGTCCCTATGACTATCCCATCGATTTACAACCAGGAACCGAGCCACCATGGGGACCAATTTACAACTTCTCACCCACCGAGTTAGAAGTCCTTTGAGCCTACATAGAGGAGAACTTGGCAAGCGGGTTCATCCGTCATTCGAAATCTTCGGCCAGTGCACCCATCTTCTTTGTCAAGAAGAAAGATGGCTCACTTCGTCTCATCGTTGATTACCGCGGATTGAATAAGGTCACCATCCGGAATAGGTATGCACTTCCTCTTATATCAAGTCTTTTAGAGCGAGTTAATGGTCCCAAGTTTTTTACCAAAATCGATCTATGAGGAGCGTATAACCTCGTGCAGATCCGACCGGGAGATGAATGGAAGACCGCCTTTCGCACGCGGTATGGGCATTTTGAGTATACTGTTATGCCGTTTGGCTTAACCAATGCACCCGTAGTCTTCCAACACATGGCAAATGATATATTCAGAGACCTCTTGGATATCTGTTTGATCATCTATCTAGATGATCTATTGATTTATTCGAAGACCCAGCAAGAGCACGATTCTCATGTACTATTAGTACTAAAGCAACTCCGCGAGAATGGTCTTTATGCCAAGCTAGAAAAATGTAGCTTTGACTGCAAGCAAGTGGAATTTCTAGGCTACGTTGTCGTGAAGGATTTGCTTCACGATATAAAAATAAATTTAAATATTGAATTCAATAATATTTCAAACACTTGAACCTACAACCTTATAAGCCAAGCACAATATATATACCACTAGGGTAAGCTATTTGTTTTTAGAAATGTTGTCAAGAATGTGCTTCACTATATAAGAATAAACTTATATATTGTATTAAGTAAAATTGAGAGACTTGAACTCTCAACCTTGTATGCCAAACACAAAGTATACACCACTGAGCTAGGTTAGTTATTTTAGAATGTATTTTTATCATTATACTTATCCCATATCTACTTTCATACATGGGAGCTCAAGTGAGCATGATGGCTACCATGCATCACGTGCAATACATGTGCGCCAAATGGCGATCATGCATTACATGTAACTCATGCATGCCATGCTCCCATACATTATCATATGCATGCCAACACTTATATAAAGAGGAGCAAGGAAAACAAGAAGGGAATCAAGAGAAAGTGGGAGAAAAAGGAATCCAAGCAAGTGTTAAAGATATCTTATTCGGTGAAGAGCCTCGCGTTTCAAAGTGGAAGTCGTGGGTTCAAATCAAGGGTCGATAGAGAATGTGTTCAAGCTCATTGGGTGGAGAACCTCTCGTTTCGAAGTGAGGTCGTGGGTTGAAATCAAGGGTCGGTATTGAAAAGATTCATCTTACGATCAAGGATTGTGAAGTTGGTAAAATATTATATTTTTAATATACATCATGTTTATATCATATACTCTTGTTTCTAGAATCATATTTTGTCTAAATCTTCTTTCTTGAATCATACATTGTCTCTATCTTTTATCTATGCTCGTCTATCTCTCTCTCTCTCTCTCTCTCACACACACACACACATTACTTGTAACTCTTCGTCTTACTACCCTTAACCATTCTATCATCACCATACAAGCCTTATTAAAAGTTAAGTTTCTTCAACTCCCCTTAACCTTAGTCCCCGCGACTTCGCCGCACGAACCACAACTACCCCGACAACGTCATCTCCTCAAAGGGCATCGCCATGGATCCAGCTAAAGTCCAAACTGTACTAGAGTGGAAAATTCCACGGTCGGTACAAGATGTACAATGTTTTCTAGGTTTTGCTAACTTCTACCGTAAGTTTATACAGGATTATTCAAAGATTATTTTACCCCTCACACAACTTACGAAGAAGGGCCAAGCATTTCTTTGGTCCATCGAAGCAGATATGGCTTTTCGGCATCTTAAGAAAGCCTTTACATCAGCACCGATTCTAGCTCATGTGGATACCAGCAAACCATTCATCATGGAGGCCGATGCTTCAAATTTCGCCCTCGGTAGCATCCTTTCTCAACAAGCAGATAAAGAAGAGTTGCATCCGGTGGCTTTCCATTTGCGCAAATTCGATGTCACGGAAATCAACTACGAAATACATGACAAGGAGTTATTAGCCATCGTGGATTCATTTGTGCAATGGCGGCATTTCTTAGAGGGCTATCCACATCAGGTCATTGTCTTTAGTGATCATAAAAACCTTGCTTATTTCCAGAACGCTCGCGTACTAAATCGACAACAAGCTCGGTGGGTGCAATTCCTCATGCATTTCGACTTCAAAATCACATATCGACCGGGAAAGCAGCAAGGAAAAGCAGATGCACTATCACGGCTTGTAGCGGTGTCGATGAAGCGGAGGTATCCTCCCAACCGATGCCGGCTGAGCCAAGTACGGAGTTCTTTGGATACTTCGATCATCATGGTTGTGTTGAGAGAGCAGGGAGGCGAGCAAGGAGGCGAGCAGGGAGGCGAGCAGGGATGAGACAGAGAGCGAGAGAGCGCATGGTTGCAAGGAGTTTGGGAGTGAGAGAGAGATTGAATAGAGGAAGAGAGAGCTTCAGCGTTTCTGCAAAAATGAGAGCTACGTTTGTGGTGTCTTTCTTTTTGTATGTGCTTCGATTCTCGAGACATGGCCTTATGCCCTGCCATACTGGGAGTTAAGAACCACGCGTCGTGTGAACCGTTAGTACTTGGTTTTCTCGTATGTCGTGCATGTCCTTTAAATAGTATGTGAGTCTTCTTCTTTTTCTTTTTCTTTTTTCCCATAATTATACTATGCACTGTGGAAGTAGGTAGGGGAGTTTACCGTGATTGGGGCGTAGTGCCCCCAAAATCCTCTGTTCTACCTACGATGGGTTGGTCGTGGCTATGGTGTTCTTCGGCGAAGGGGTTCAATGGTGTCAAGTTGTGGTATGGTTTCTTCAAGATTTCCTCAGCCAATGTGTCGAGCTGGAATGTTCCGTTGAAATCATCGACAATCCAGAATGGTCCCGTCCACCGAAACCGAAGTTTCCCTAGCATTGACCCGAGTCGTGTTTGGAACACAAGGACCAGTTTGCCGATCTCGAATGATTTTTTGGTTTCTCGACGATGGCGATCCATGAAAGCTTTCCTTTTTCGTTGGCCTTGTTCCAATTGGGTGAGACTGGCTTTCGTTCTTCCCCGAGCTCGAGTAATTATTCTAGTCGTTTTTGTTCAGATTCCGATTCGGACAATCATTCGGTTACTTGCACTTGGAGACTCGGGACCTGAAACGCGATCGGCATCACAGCTTCCAAGCTGAAGGCCATTCGAAAGGGCGTGGATCCGATGCTTGTCTTCAATGCGGTGCGGTATGCCCATAGTGCATTCTGTAATTTATCATCCCAATCCGTCCGATGCTCGTTCACGATTTTCTTGAGAATCGTCTGTAGGGTCTTATTCGTTGACTCGGCCAATACGTTGGCTTCGGGGTAGTAGGGTGTGCTTTTCTTATGCATCACAGCGTAATGGGAGTTTAAATCGCATATAAGACGGTTGAGAAAGTGGCCCCCTGGTCACTCACGAGCTCTATTGGGCATCCAAATCGATACCACATGTATTCATACATTAATTTGGTTGTCGACACGTCCGTGTTGTCGCGTTGTCGTGAAGAATTTCGTCCAGAGGTGGAAACCGGGAAACATTGGCAACATCGGCGGGGTGCAGCATGTGTGCTCACCCTTGTACATTTAGTGTGAATAACGAGGGCGCCTTTATGGCGCCGAAGAGTAGTCAAGTCGGGACAGACGATCCCATGTAAGTCGGGATTTATCCCACATTGTAACGCATCCCTCTCTTTGTTCTATAAAAGGAAGGGAGCACCCTTTGTGAAAGGGCTGCCCATTTTGCGTTAGAGGGTATACCGTTAGATTTAGGGTTAGTTACATTTCTTCTTCTTCTTCTTCTTCTTCTTCTCCCCCTTCGTGCTCGCTTAGGGTTTGCTTCAGCTCGTCTCCTACGCAAGACCCCGCTCGGCGCGACAAGCCCGTGAGCTCCCTGTCCGGCGGCTTGGCAGCCGACGACTACTGTAACCTACCTTGGTCCGGCTCGAAGCCGGGAATGTATTCTTCCTTTTATATATATACATTTGTGTCTGTCTGTGTATACTCGTGTCTCTGTTGGTATCGGGTGCTCCCCCTTTCCTACGTTTCCTGTACATAAGGGTGTGAGTCGGGTCGGCCTGTGTGTGTGTGTGTGTGCATGTGTGTGCATGAGTCGGTGTCAAGCGCGCGCTCCCACTTTTTCTCTCTCTCCCTTCGGTTGCTTCCGGTGTGCTTCTGGGATGCCCCGAATACGGTGAAGTACGACTTCCTACGCTCCGTCACTCCCTAGTCCAAGACCCCCGTGGTCCCGCCTTTCTCCGCGCACGCGCGTAACAACGCGACAGCGTAGTGCTTTCGCTTCAACCCATTTCATGCAATAATCTGGTGCAATAATCGGTAGCCACTATTATATATTTGTTGCTTGTTCAGGTTGCGGATGGTTTAAATGGACCTACAAAATCCAATCCCCTTTTCTGAAAGGGTTCTAAAGGAAGGATCGGTTCGTCAAGCATCCCGTCTTCCGCGCTCGACTGGCCCATGCGCTAATAGAGATCACAGCGTTTACCAAAATTTGTGAGCATCTTTCTTCATAGTAGGACACCATAATCCACTTTGCCAAATCTTTCAAGTTGTGGCATCACCCGCGTAGTGGCCGCCGGCTATACCGTGATGGGCGTCACGTAAAACCACATCTTTTTTTAATTGTCATACCGCATGTCGCCAAATACCGTCCAAGCCTTTACGATATAGAGTGTTGGTGAACAGACAGAAATTTTGGCTCCGGACCACCCATCATTTCTTGGCGTCTCGTGTTAAGTGTTCGGGTGGAAGGCCGATGTTGAGGAATTACGTCATCTCCATAATCCACTCATCCTCAGAATCAGCGGGAAGGGTTGGAGTGTTGAGACTAAACAAGTTGGTGTCGGGTAGTTCATTGTACTCCGTTTCGGCTGGCTCTCCTAATTCGAGATGGCTCAGGTAATCCGCGACCGCATGTTGTACCGTTGGTTGATGTTGTACGCCGAAATCAAATTCCTAAAGAAGAAGCATCCATCGTGTTAAGCGACCGGTTAAAACCTGTTTATTGACGAGGTACAATAAAGCCGAATGATCTACATGGAACGTGAATTTCCGACCAAGCAGGTAGTGTCGAAATTTAGTGATATTGTAGATCATTCCAAGTGCTTCTTGTTCCATGGTGGAGTAGTTCTTTTCGGCCGTTAGAGAGGTGACGTCTAGCATAATACACCGAGCAATACCAGTTCGGAGGCATTTTCTGCATCAGTGTGTTGCCGATGGCTATGTCAGACGCGTCCACAAACACGTGGATTGGTTGCGACCAATCAGGCGGTTGCACGACCGGTGCTTGGGAGAGCATCACTTTGAGAGACCGGTAATCCTCGCCCTCCCATTCCGTCCATCGGAACGGTATGCAAGGGTGTCGCAAAGTCGGACCGGTAGGGTAGCATGCGACTGTGCCACCGAATCTAGCCCAAGAATCTATTGAGGGCTTTCGCTGTTGTTGGGGCCAAAGCATTTAGAATAGTGTGCACCTTGTGGAATCCACGGTTATACCATCGGGACTGACGATGTGACCGAGTAATGCGCCGCTAGATACATAAAAAGCACATTTTGTTGGGTTTAAGCTGAGTCGTGCCTGTCGGCATTGTTCGAGACAAAGGCGTAGATGTTTGAGGTGCTCGCTCTGTTGTCCATACACGGCAAAATCATCGAGAAATACTTGCATAAAAGAGGGAATGTACTCATCGAAAATCTCGGCTATTATGCATTTGAAAGTGGCCGGTGCCGTTTTTAAGCCGAACATCATTACGACTGCTACAAATACACCCCACTTGGTGACAAAAGCGGCTTTTTCTTGATCATCAGGGTGCATTCGGATCTGGTTGTAGCCATTAAAACCGTCTAAGAAACTATAGCATTCATGGCCTTCTACCGCATCAAGAACACCATCCGTGAAGGGAAGAGGAAAGGCATTCGTGACCATGGCCACGTTGAGTTCACACTCGGATTTGCTCATTCTTTTTCGGCACGACGACAATTGGGCTTAACCAGGTTGCCTTTTTTACTGCCGAATGAACCCTATGTGGAGGAGTTCATCCGGTAGCGACACTATTGTACCGGTCGTGCATCATGTTGGAGTTGAATCTAGTGTTGATAATATTGGGGTTCTAACCTCTTCATGTCACTGTATGACCATGCAAAGACATCCTGATACTCGGTCAGCAACTTGATCAGAGCTGATTGTTCCTCGGAAGCCAAGGCCTTTGCGATTTTCAGTGTTCGGGGCTCGGTACAAGAACCGAGATTAATTTCCTCTAGTGTTGAGGCTTTTATGCACTGAGAGATGGCTAATTCGTGTTCGAGTGCATCACAGGCATGCCATAACTCCTCAATCGATTGCGGATCGGGGCCGTGTCGAACAGTGTGGTCTGTTATCACGATGTCGGATAGATATGGTTGTACAGTCATGAGAACGTCGATTTCGAATAGGGGGGCGATTGTGGGATGCTCGTCTACAAAGGATTCCATCTCTTCTTCGGTGAGACCGTTGAGCATATGCACGCCTTTAGCATACAACGGCCTGTTGTCGGGAAACGTCGTCATGCGTTTCTTCGTGGTAACCCAAACTTTGGTTTTCCCACGGCGAAATGATACTGCTAGTGTTGCTTGATATTAGTTGTTCGCAGGCATAGACGTCCGAGTAACGGTGAGTAAGAACCAGGAGCATCGAGTCGTAAGAAATCGAGATTTTGGATGAAGATGTGCCCACCGAGGATGAAATCAAGATTTTGGATTAGTCCTATTGGTCGAACTAAACGTGTATCCACCATTCGAAGCCAAAACGAACATGGCTCCCATTGCGTGATACCGAGGTCGTGGCATCGTGGCATGTTGCCTCGTTGATAACATTCACTCATGATCTGCCATCGATAATGCACTCGTGGACCTTACAGCTTTTGATAACAAGTTTGACCATAGGGTTCTGGAAATCCATTAGTGGTGGTCCGGGTTCTAGCGTCGTGAGGTGTACGGCCAGGTTAGCTCATTCTTGGTCGGTAGTGAGAGATTGGATTGTATCCTTGAAGCGCAGAAGCAGTTGCAGTAGTTTATGCAAAGGCATGGAAATTTGGCAACCGATGAGGCTTGCCAAACCGGGTCTTTTCGGGTGGTTCGGTAGGTGAAGAGGGATGTGATGGGGTGAGACCAATTTCTTTCATTTCAGTGTGCATTCAATCAGTGTTGGTGTGATTTGCCAATTCGATCCACTTCTTAGCAACTTGTTGAAATTCATCCTGAATCTCCCATTGCGATTGTTGGGCCTGACTTCGGGTGGTGACCTGTTGGACATCGGCCGTAATCATGTTTACGGCTGGTGCTTTAACTCGATTGTTCGTCGGACATTGAGTAGCGTTGTCGTGAAGATTTTCGGCAATGGTGTGAAAATCAAATAAAACATACGAAATCGAGTGTCATTTGTATAAAACAATAATAGTGAAGATACTAATTTAAATATGTTTAATATCTTAGTACAAAAAGATGGAGTTCTTCAAGAGCTTTCAAATGTGCTTTACCACATAAAAAACGGACATCTAAGTGACAAGTTATGTGGGAGTGAAGTATGAGAAGGAAGAATAGAAAAATAAAACTGTGAGATATCCCACATAGACAAGAAATAAGGGTCTCACCATATATAAGGTAGAGCAAAAGCTATTATCTTTGTGTCTATGTGTGGAGCATAGAGAGTTCAAGGTGACTTGAACTAAGCTATTGGATGAATGGGTATAGCCTGGCTACTTGCAAAGGTTTTGCCCAACCGAAACCGGACCGGCAACTGGCAACAGAACCGGGACCCGGTGACGGGCGACGGAACCGCGATCTGGCATCCGGCAACCGGCAATAGAATCGGGATCCGACGACCGAACGGTAACCGGCATCCGGCAAACCAGCGTCATCCGGCGATCGAATAGATATATAATAAATAAATATATATATGTATACACAAGGAGTGCAAGTGTGGATTTGAACCTTGCACCTCCAAGTTGAGAGTCTATAAACTTACCACTAAGCCAAGACACTTTCATGAAATAATATTTTTGTCATTATAATTTTACATGTAAATTCTCATACATGAGACCTTAAATGAGTGACGTGGTTATCGTGCACCACATGTAATACATGAGCGCCAAATGGCAAACATGCATTTTATGCATGTCTTGTACCCTCAAATGCATGAGGGCATCTATAAAAGAGGGGAGGAAAAAGATGAAAGGGGGATTTTTGTAATGTAAAATTCTTATCAAGAGTTTTGTACTTGATACCAAAATTAATATTAAGAAGAAAATTCGTATTAATCTTGTTCTTCAAATCTAAAGTCAAGAGTATCAATCTTAATCTCTCTCAATCTAAAATCAATCGTTCTATCTTGTCTCAATCTCTCTCTCTTACAATCTATCTTAAATCTTGCCAACTTCGAATCCTTCCCGTCTAGAACCCCGACGGTTCCGCCTCACGATCCGCGCATAGTGACGGATCTTCACGACAGCGTAGTGACCTGGTTGATTACAGTTGAAGGATGTTACTGTGGCCGAGTTGTTGGGCTCTCCTTGCTCAAATTGAGGCTGTGTTGTGTGTCATGGTTGACCTTCTCGAGTCAGCAGGGAATAAGACTGTGACGGGTTTTCACGAGGCTCGGATTGGGGAAGCCGCCGATTATCAGTGCGTGGAGCAACACCTTCGATTACTCCTATGGTAAGCGGATCAAGGGACTGTGGTATGCGGTGGAGGTCAGGGTGAGAGAGGGATTGCTCGGTAATCCGATTCGTAAAGAGAAACAGTTAACGTACGTTAGCCGTAAAAACAGGATCTTAATTCAAGATGTTATAATTTAGAAACGATCTCAAGACACAGAACAAATTGGACCCAAGACTAGATATATGGGTCGAAGCACGCTACGGTGTACCAGAAAAGTATTGTTTTTGGCCACAAAAATTGTCAGTACTTTCAATATTGTTAGTACTGAATAATTCAGAAAAAAAATTAGAGAAAAAGAAAATCGATTTTGGAGAGTGGGGTGACTGTAGTACAAGTGTCATTTACTGTAGAAGGAATGCTCTTCACATATGAATGCTTCGTTTTTCTCACAATCCTCATGTGTGGAAGATGTGCTTCCAGAGTCTGCATCCGTGCAAAGGTTAATTTGATTCTGACTCTGCACTTGTGCTCCATGAAGTTCCCGATTCATTTGATTGCAGTTGGGAATCAGACTGCTCTTGTAAACCTAATTAATGGGATTCCAAAGAATATTAGTATCAACTCACATACTCAAAAGTTTGCAAACAATGAACATAGGGTTTAGGGCCACATTTTTACCTAATGTTACATTGTCATACTGTACAGCCGTAGATACCCCATTGCAAGTGGTGGGCACGGTCATCTTCTCCACAACATCTAGGTGCTCAAGAGTGTTGTTATGATCTATAATAGCAACAAAAATAGGGTTGTTATGAGCTAAATCATTGTTTTCAAAGTCTGGCTTTTGACGTGTACCTGGGAGTGTGATAAATTCGTCTTCACGATCAGGTTTTGGACTCGTATCTCCGTCACCAAATATCATTTCGTCATCAGCTAGTAACACAAGTACATGGTATTAGACAATGGATTAGGTTGACAATGCTCCGGACAGGTGAGAACTTATATGACTCACCATTGCATTCAACTTTGCCTTTCTTGCCGTTTCCATACAACATTCTTGCAGCATTTCTCTTCTTACTGGGCTCTATTTGTAAAGAAACTGCATTTCTCTTCTTAGTGGGCTCTATTTCTTGATGTTGACTAGAGCTTGGGGAATTTGTTTGTAGAAGCATATGTTCCACTGCTCCAATGGCCCTTCTCATACATTCATCCTCATCATAAAAATCATAGGTTATTGAGGTTTTAGGCACAGGGGCTGGTTGTTCCATTACCTTCCCTGGCGTGGAGTTGCTTGACACTACAACATTCATTGCAAGAAACAAAAAAACCTTGAATGTTAGTACCATCATCTAAAATATATAATGTAGGTCACAAGAGCTGCTTCCCATATTACACAATGTACCAATCATGAACAATGTACTACTCACATAGTTCCTAAATTATTGAACTAGTACTAATAAGGAACACTGTACTGCTCACTTAGTTCCCAATTTACACAAGTAGTACTAATCATGCACAATATACTACTCACTTAGTTACCAAATTACACAAGGAGTACTAATCCCGAACAATGTACCACTGACTTAGTCAAATTAATAAGTAGTACTAATCTTGAACAATGTACTACTCACTTATTTCATAAATCACTGAACTAGTACTAATCCCGAACAATGTACTGCTCACTTAGTTCCCAATTTACACAAGTAGTACTAATCATGCACAATATACTACTCACTTAGTTACCAAATTACACAAGGAGTACTAATCCCGAACAATGTAATGCTCAGTTAGTTCCCAATTTACACAAGTAGTACTAATCATGCACAATATACTACTCACTTAGTTACCAAATTACACAAGGAGTACTAATCCTGAACAATGTACCACTGACTTAGTCAAATTACACAATTAGTACTAATCCTGAACAATGTACTACTCAACAATGTACCACTGACTTAGTCAAATTACACAATTAGTACTAATCCTAAAAAATGTACTACTCACTTATTTTCTAGATTACTGATCTAGTACTAATAAGGTACAAAACTAGTACTAATAAGGAACAAAGTACTACTCAGTTCCCAAATTACAAAACTAGTATTAATCATGAGCAATGTACTAGTAACTTAGTTCACAAAGTACAGAACTAGTACTAATCATGAACCATGTAGTACTTACTAAGTACTAATCCAACAAATGTAGATTGGTATTTTGCACACAAGTAATACTAAACATGATATGTGTTCTACACACCTAGTTACATAACTTGTACTAATTACACCAACAGTATTAATCTTGAACAGTATTAGTACTAAACGTGATATGTGTTTGACACACCTCATTTCCAAATTACAATAACTGTACTATTATTCAGCAATTTACTATACACCTTGTTCCCAAATTACATTACTAGTACTAATTCCCAAGTTACACAAACAATACTAACAATCAACAGTGTACTATAAGTATAGTGTTTACTAAACTAATACTAGGCAAGTTGCAATATAGATTGGACGATGTTGTACCTGGTTCCCTTTTAGTACTCTACTAATTCTTGAAAATATCCCTTCAACTACACATACCAATTATATATTAAGAGTACTGCCAATACTAACCCACATAATTAGGGTTCCACATAATAGTTGTTAGAGATTCTCTACACTAAATTTGAAGTATGAATTGTGGCATACACTAGTTCTAGTCCAAATGTTAATTGACATCATTTATTACAAACAATAGAATAGTAGAGCCACATACCGTACGAGTGTACTTTTAAACCCCAAGCATAGTACCACTCAGCCGCAATTGTAGTTTTACAGTCCATACATGTATTCTCTTTCTCAAAATGATACTTAGCACATAGCACATGATATGTGTGCAAGCATGGTCTAATCACAACATCCATAGCCTCCAGCTTGAATCCGAGGCCACAAAATATACACCTGGAAGATTGCAAACACAAGTTATAATATATTAGCTGCTCACTTATTTATACCAGAGAAGTAGAAATAAATACTTTTAAAGCCAATACCGTGATATAGCTATACTAGTAATGGTACTTTCTATACCACTTGGGTGCTCAATTACAGATGGACACAAAGTATCAAAACCATTTTGTTTTAAATCCTGCATCAAGCATGCAAGGTTCTCAGAATGCAACTTTAAGGCTGACAACTTATTATCTATTTCTTCATGTGCATTCCTGCAAGTATCAAGGTCTCTCATCTGTGAACCTAATTGAGTGCCCATATTGTTTAGCTCTTTCTTCAACTCCTCTTTCAACACCTCACTTTCTGAATTTTGGATTGTCGATGCAATCCATTCATATGTAGTTTTTATTGAAGAAAATTTCTTTTCTGCCTGTATCTCAGCTAATTTAACTGCCTCCAAATCAGCTAGTGCTTGTATTCTTGAGCTCATAGAAGCTATGCAACCGGCCATCATCTGTTCATGCTTTTCAGTCATTGTGGCCCGTACCTTTGCCTCTAGAACTTGGTGGATAGGTGTTGTAGCTGGAATATCCACATGAGAGGTTCTAGATGACTTCAAGCCAGTGTTGGTACTGGAGGACCCTTTGTAATGTTCTGACCGGTGCCGATTAAAATCTTCCCAATTTACGTCAATGCCACCTTGAACTTCACATGCAAAAGCACGTGCAAAAACAGTACCCACCTCATTGTTAGTGATTTGATTTGTATCATAAACATGTTCGTATCTCATCTTCAATAAATTCATGTATTCCCTCTTCAAACCACTTATGTGGAATCCTCGCCTTGTGTCGGGATGTGTTGACCCCCAAGTTTTTAACAACCACTCTCTCAACTCTGGATAAACGTCAGGTCGTGCTCGAAGGAAATAATTCCATCCAAGAGGTGTGTCTCGACTGATGGAGTGGTACATCTTCTTTCTCTGTGTTGATGAATTCATCACCCTTTCTCTTGTGGGTGTCTTCTTGCTTTCTTTCATGGGTGTCCTTCTTCCTTCCTTCACTGGTGTCTTCACTTTCTCTTTCATCAATGTCTTCTTTAAGGGTGTCCTTCTCGTCATTGTCCTAGTCAACACAATTCTCAGGGAATGAATATGCATGTACTAGAAGAAAACTCAAGCAATTACCATCAACACATAGCAAATCATCACATTGCATGTACAAACCATGTCAAACACACAATAACCCTAAATAGTCGGAAAAAAACTCATCCATGTCAAACACACAAACAATAAAAACAGATGGATAGGAAAGTCAAAGAAAACGAAAACATTGTAAATCATCATAGCCAACTCCATCACATCGCATGTACAAGCCATGTCAAACACACAAAAACCCAAAATAGTCAGAAAAAAACTCATCCATGTCAAACTCACACAAAATAAAACAGATGGACAAGAAACAAGAACAAAACGAAAACATAGCAACTCATCATAGCCAACTCCATTTACGTTGCATGTACAAACATGTCTAACACACAACCACCTCGATCAAAA
This sequence comes from Azolla caroliniana, assembly GCF_043228905.1. Taxonomy (NCBI): domain Eukaryota; kingdom Viridiplantae; phylum Streptophyta; class Polypodiopsida; order Salviniales; family Salviniaceae; genus Azolla; species Azolla caroliniana. Next base: position 2,687,907 of record NW_028230457.1, on the reverse strand, counting down.
TATTGTCATACATTTTTAAAAGAAACACAGAGAAAACAAAAACATACCAGTTGGGCATGCAACACATAGACAATGAATAATCAAAACCTAAAAATGGCCATACACATGCAAATAAAAAACAGACAGACAGGAAACATTCAGAAAAAGAAAACATACCAGTTGGGCATGCAACACAGAGAATACCTAGAGGTCGTACAACTTGCAGAGGTACCACACCGTGTTGATTTCGACACCTTGGGAGCACACCAAGCCTTCAAAATCACCTATATGCAAGAGGTTGTTGACGAGACTGTTGCAGAGGAGACAAACGAGCATACATAGAGGAGACAAACGAGCATACACAAGGAAGGAAAAGCAACAACACATACAACCAAGCAGGGGAAACAAAAATCTCTGCGTATACAGAGTTCAGAGATCGAACCTGGCACAGAGGGGAACACAATAACAGCTACGCGGGGAAACAGAGAATCGAAGGTGGAGTGAGAGAGAGAAACAGAAAGAAAGAAAGAAACAGAGCTTCGAAGGTGGAGTGAGAGAGAGAAAGAGAGAGATAGACCTGTAATAGATATGTTGTCTTTCTTTAACTTTCTGCCACTGTCTGTCTGACAACTTCGAGACAGAAGAGAGAGAGAGAGAGAGAGAGAGAGACATACCAACTGACACGTTCGACTACCCATACCAGAGAGAGAGAGAGAGAGAGAGATACTGAGACTGACCAACTGTCACAATGGATACCTTCTCCAGGTGTGCTTTCGTACAACTCTACCTAGGAGACTGGGGCAACAATTAATGTATTAAATATGGCCTAGGGACATTTCGAGTGTGACGTATAATATCTTTGTGCATTCGAGTGTGACGTAATGAATTTGTTTTTTGTTTTTTGAAATTTATTTACAATTTTTAATGTTTATTTTCTTCTTCGATTTAGTACTAAATTTTTGGCCAAAAGTTGGTACACCGTAGCATGCTTCGACCCATATATTATGTAATCCAGAACAGTAATACACAGTGCACGGCTGGAGTTACAAACAGAAATCACAATCAGATATTCTACGTCTTTGTATTCCTATTCTAAATAGGTGGCTTCTCTTCCCTCTTCTTTTCCTCCCCCTCTATTTCGTTTCTGCTTCACGTTTTATAGTTTTCTTTCCCGCTTGGTGTGCTTCAGTCTTTACTCGTTTTCGGCTCCACGTTTCACGGCTGCACTTTGTTTGCTACTTCCCTGTTACGGTTGCCTTTACCTACTTCACCTACATCCATATTCATTTCATACCCAAATTACGAATCTGACCCACGGACAACACAAGGAGGGGTGGCATGTTTGACTAAGAAAGAAATAGAGAAATATGTGTCAATCATAAAAAATGATGAACATAAATGCTACATATGGCTCAAAATTGAAATACCTAATGATTTGCCCACTTTTGTAGTTGGATGTTTCATTCCTCATCAAGATTCTAACTTTTATGCTTGTTTCCAGATAAAGATCAACCTTTTGCCAATGTAGAAGATGATATTGCTTTTTTCAAATCCAAAGGGGAAGTTATTGTCTTTGGTGACATGGATGAGTGCTCGTACAAGAAGTTTCCAACTTGATTCACAAGAATTTTTGATGCCACATATCTCAAGGATGGACTACAAATTTGAAGCAATATGTTTAATGATGCATTACAACATCGTATGTCGTACGATTGGACTACAAATTGGATCAAACCTTTACATAAAGGTGGATATGTAAATAATGTAAACAACTATCGAACCATCATGGTTGGCTCATTAATGGCTAAACTATTTGGATGTATAATGGAATCAAAGATAAGTGTATGGGCTATAAAAAATGGTAAGGGAGCTTATGGACAAGTTGGCTTTCGAAAACACCATAGCACCGTTGATCACCTTGTCACCCTTCAAGTATTAATGGAGGAAAGTCACCTTTAATAAAGGTAAAGGTTTATATTGTTGCTTTTTAGACGTCAAGAAAGATTTTGATATGGTGCCTCGTGATCATCTTTGGAGGTGAATGGAAGAACTTGAGGTGCCAAGTGAATATATGCTTGCAATTTCCCGAATTTATGAGAAGGTTATAGTAAGAAATGGCAGTCGAAGAGGCGCCAACACCGCGACAGCAAGGGAGCTGAGAAGGGCCGCACGAGCACACAAGTCGGCCGGAAGGGTCGAGGTGCGCGGAATCAAATAGGTCGAGGAGCACGAGCAAGCCGTGAAGCCAGAAGAGACCGAAGCGGTGATCCGAAAGAACTAGAAGAGCCTCAAGTTGAGCTTGAGGGGGAGTGTTAAGATACAAGCTCAACATAGGCCAGATCGGTTGTGCAAGCGGAGAACCGGATCGGTTGGGACCGATCGGTTAGGCCGGACCGGTGCGTAAACCGGTGCGCAATGAGAAGCCATAACGGTGCGTAAACCGCAAGGCCGTTGGAAAGATATTCCGCATAGGAATATATTTTAGGAGTTAGTGTAGAGCTCAGTTATGAGCATTGAAGTAGGTGTCAGTACTTCTATCAGTCCATATGGACTTGTATAAAAGTGCTCACTAAGCACATTCTATGTACAAACTAAGTATTATTTTTTAATAGAGTTGTGTGTATTGTCTCTCTTTCTCTCTCTCTCTCTCTCTCTCTCTCTCTCTCTCTCTCCCCCGCGTACTGTGTGTGTCCAAGCTCTCCATTAAACCTGTGTTTTCCTACGTTTTGCTTTCTGTTGCTTCCGCACTTTGTTCTTTTCACAAGGCTGACAACTTCTGCCACATCTCGTAGGCATTTGAGTCGTTTGGCACATGTTGAAGGACACTTACATCAACGCATTGTTGAATGGTGGGCACTACTTTTCTGTTGAGATGTTTCCATTCCAACTCTAATACCCCTGTGTGTATTTCTGCTCTGTCGATTGGCTCGTACAAGTCTTTGACTATGAGAAGGTCTTCCATCTTTATCTTCCAGTCTGCATATTTCTGAGAGTTTATAAATATCATACCTTGGAAGCCACTCACACCTCCTTCCATCTTCAACTTTGTGCTTTGATACTAGTTTGTAGGGATTTGTTCCCTTCTATTAGTGAGAAGGGCCGACTGTGTGATTGACAATATCGCGGAAAGACAGAATCACAAGAGATACACAGAATACAAAGTTTTACGTGGAAACCCTAAATGGGGAAAACCACGGGAGAACAAAGATTCCACTATACACAAGAGAATACAAGATGAGATCAGAATTCAACACTCTCCACATGGAGTGTATCAACCACACATGGCTCTTGGCGTCATACCTCACTAGGCTATGAAGCCGCTCTCATCTTCCCCCTCACACATTCTCGCGTCTCTATCAATCTCTACAACAGAGGCTCACGACTATTCTATTCTACACACACAATATGTTTGCCCTAAGTGTATTTATACTTATACACTGTATGGGCTTATTTACCAATGTCGCCACTACTACTATCATTACTATTACAGCAGTGATAGATATTCGGCCGACAAGTCGACTAGTCGACTTTAGCGTCGACTGTCGAGTCGGCCCGACTAGTTGGTCGTGTCTTCGACTTGGACTCTCCTACTGTCGGCTCCTCATGTCTTCGACTGTCGGTACCTGGCCCGACCAGTCGGTTGCTTCCATAGGAGGGACATATTCCTAACAGTTTCTGCCAAGGATTTTTCTTAAACCCCTCATTCTATCTCAAATTATCTTTTGGTAATTCCTTACCGTTAGTATTTTTTGTGTCCCTTTGTATGGGAACACCCTTCCCTTTTATCTTATGCTTCACTTGATGCCACTCTCTATCTTCAACATCTAGGTCATCATTACTGCATGCTCCATTCTCCTCCCCAACACCTCTAACATGACCATGAACTTTGGGATCTCGCTCTAACCTATAAGATGTTCCCTCATCCATGACCATATCAACCATTGAGACAATATCCTTCTCAACATCTTCCTTATTTTTCCTTCTGACATTATTTTATGGGGATAGTTCACCATGATATTGGCATTCAGCTATAAAATGCCCCAATTTACCACATTTAAAACAATGCCCTGCAAAAATCTCCCATTGAAGCTTAAAACGAAATTGACCAAATCGAGATCTATCTATACTCAACCATCCTAGAAGTTTACAACTTATATCTATCCCATAACATGTTGAATCTACATTTGTTCAACAAATTAACATGAGGAGCAACCAAAACTTTACCAATTTGAGACATCAATCCTAGTAGTAAATCCCCAAAATGAGTTACTGCAATCAACGGTCACCCAAATTGGACATTGTTGTTTCAATAAATCTTTATAATCCACCACCGGAACCCATTCCATCACATGCATTAATCTTCTATCAACAAATATTGGTACCTTTGCCATCAAAGTCGTACGGTGTTCTGACGATTGAAAAACCACATCATAGAAACCTCTTGGACCCACATAGACATCCTCAACACAATTAGGCATTATGAATGAATTCAACCACTACTTAATCCATGATACTAAAGGAATTTTGCTAGTGAAATACAAAATAACACCACGATCATAGAACCTATCAAAAGTTGCTAACATAGACTTGGTCACCATCACCACCTTGACAACATCCTCCTCCACACAATCTTTAGCATCTTTCTCATTTTTTTCCATAAAATCGGAAAGCAAAGCCTTAACAAAATCATGACGACTGTCAATATTATAATTATATCCAATAACATCTTTCCCACCAAGAATAGCAGCATATGATGTTTTCTCATGTTCTGTAGAATCGATACACTTTTGCCTCTTGTAATATTCACAACCATCATTACTACCACATCCATCAACAATCATCAACTCACTTCCTATTGTTGTGTCAGCCATCCTAATAGAGATTGAGAGAGCTAACCTGAGACGACAACAATTTTTCTTGTAGCTTCTTGTAATGATAATGTAACGTAACGTCCAAATAATCCTTGGAAATCTCTTTGAACTAGCTTCGCAACAAGCCAAAAATCATAAAAAACGGCGTTCCGAGTACAAAGTTACATCATAAATATGTTTCAACACTATTCTTGGCACGTCATCGCTTCTCAGTCTCAGTCTCTCTTGAAATATGCTTAAGCTCTATTATTATTTTATTTTATTTTATTTTTACATTCATCGCAATTTTATTTTGTCATAAACCAATTGTCTAATGGGCCAATTTTGGCCTTAGAACACGTTAATATATCTTTCTCTCTCTCTCTCTCTTATCGTAATTAGCTTACCGTAATGGTAAGTTGTTAACACTAGAAGCACTATGTCTTGGTTTGGGTTCGAAACCTAATTTTTCTCACCACTCTATTATATACTTCATATATATCTCTTAATTCACTAGATGCCACTATGGAATGTAAGGGGCTGAACCCATGACCACCTGGTCTCCATTGGGCAACCTTACCAACTGAGTTACATCCATCTGGGCTCTTTCTCTCTCTCGGAACATTTAAAAGTAATAACTCGCTTACAAAGGTATAACATTCATACCACAAACCAATAAGTTCACTGTTGTATATGGGCAAAGCTACATTAAGTACACAAAGGTGCAAAATCTTTCTCTCCCTCTTTTCTTATAAGTACCTTACCCTAATGGTAAGTTGTTAACATTACAAGCACTATGTCGTGGGTTCGAAACCCAATCTCCTCACCTCTCTATTATATACTTCATTGAATATACTCTTGATTCACTAGTGGCAAACTCAATCTCCTCACCTCTCTATTATATACTTCATTGAATATACTCTTAATTCACTAGTGGCAAACCCAATCTCCTCACCTCTCTATTATATACTTCATTGAATATACTCTTAATTTACTAGATGCCACTGTGGAATGTAGGGGTTGAACCCATGACCACCTGGTCTCCATTGGGCAACCTTACCAACGGAGCTACATCCATCCGGGCTCTCTCTCTCTCTCTCTCTCTCTCTCTCTCTCTCTCTCTCTCTCGTAGCTATTATATGCTAGTGGCATCGAAATCCCAATGCGAAGTGAGGACGGGGAGTGGAAGAGTGTGTGTGTGGGTTCCCATGTCCATGTCCATCTATGTATGTTCATGTCCATGTCCATGTCCATGTCCATGTCCAAGTTCCCATGTCCATGTCCATCTGTGTATGTTCATGTCCATGTCCATCTATGCATGTTCATGTCCATGTCCAGGTTCCCATGTCCATGTCCATGTCCATCTGTGTATGTTCATGTCCATGTCCATCTCTGCATGTTCATGTCCATGTCCATGTCCATCAGTGTATGTTCATGTCCATGTCCATCTCTATCTCTGCATGTTCATGTCCATGTTCATGTCCATGTCCATGTCCATCAGTGTATGTTCATGTCCATGTCCATCTTTGCATGTTCATGTCCATGTCCATGTCCATCAGTGTATGTTCATGTCCATGTCCATCTCTGCATGTTCATGTCCATGTCCATGTCCAGGTTCCCATGTCCATGTCCATCTGTGTATGTCCAGGTCCAAGTTCCCATGTCCATGTCCATCTGTGTATGTTCATGTCCATGTCCATCTCTATCTCTGCATGTTCACATCCATGGACCATGTGTTCATGTCCCATGTCCATCTGCATGTCCATGTCCCATGTCCATCCGCATGTCCATGTCCCATGTCCATCCGAATGTCCATGTCCCATGTCCATGGTTTCTTTCTCTCTCTCCTGCCCCCAAAAAACAACAAAACAAACTACAGAAAATGCCCACAAAAATTCTCTCTCTCTCTCTGCGTTTCTCTTTGATGCCACCACCACCACCACCACCTTAAGATTCAATGGCTATGGCGATTCCTCACAGACTCTGTCCCTCTCCTCCTCCTCCCCCTGCAGCATTCCTGCGATACGGAATTCTTGCTCCACGAATTGAGAAGGAGCATCCCTTGAATTTGTCCATGATGGATTCAAATCAAATCCTCTGAAGATAGAATCATAGACCACTCTCTTCCCCCCTGAAACAGAAGAATCTAATCTAGGAAGAAGAAGAAGAAGAAGAAGAATTGATTAGGTTTTTTCTTCTTCATCAAAGAAATTCTGGAAGGGGAAAGGGGCCAATGGATGGTGTTGGATTTGCTTTTACTCAGAGAAATGAAGTCTTCTCCTGAATTAGCAGAAGATATATTTGATATAACAGGGAAGCAGAAGGTTGATTTCTGTAAGTTTTAGATTCATTTGTTCTTCTATTCTTCCCAACGAAATTAGGTTTTCGAAACGTCGAAGCAACAGTAGAAGAACACACAGATTCAAGTTTCTAGGGTTTTCAATATCCGCAGAGAACCCCTCTGCTGCAGAAAGTAGAAAGAAGAAAGAAGAAATACGAAGAAGAAGACAGAATCCGTTTACTTCCAAATCCGCAGTGAATTCTCTGCTACAAGAAGGAGAAGAGATTTTTGTTTTGTTTCAAAATCAGCAGAGAATTTTCTCTTCTGATCCTGAATTAGAAGAATCTAGCTCGTCTTCACAACAAAATTTGAAAGACGAAGCAGAAGAAGAACCTGAAGACGGAGCTTGAAGAAGAAGAAGAAGAAACTTAGCAGGCACAGATCAAGCTTTTTGGCTATGGCGCCCTTGCCTACTTCAACTTCCCATCTTTCTGCTTCTGTCGAGGTAAATTCTGTCCCTTTCATCATGAGTGATACAAGGGATCTTTCAAGCTATCTCCATGACCGTGTTCAAGAAATCAGTAAGAGATTCTGCAATCGCCATTGCTCCTGGAATATCACAAGTATGAACAGAAAAACAGAGCTGGAAACTGACCCTGCTAAATTACGGTTTCTTAATGAATGCGATATGTCTTCTGCTTCAGGAAACATTGCCTTGATTGGTGCAAAGGACACCACAGCTGAAGATTCTCATAATACGATTCGAGTCAATGATAATCATAATACCTTGACAGAATTAGACCTTGAAAATTATATGTTGGTTCAAAATCCATGGAAGACGATGATGGAAGGATCAGCAATGAAGATCGATCCGAGAGTTGCAGAAGATAATTCTGCTATGGTTAATACAAATTCTTCTTCTTCTTTATCCTCCAGACCTAATGGCGATTGCAAGGAGGAGAAGAATATGTGTGAATTGAGATATACAGAATGTCATGATCTCAAACAAACACAGAGCTTATCTCTTGTTTCTAATAAATTAGGGCAAAATAGTAGTACACAGGTGATTAAGTTTCCACCCCATGTACAGAAATTATTGTCACACAGAGAATTAATGGAGAATTCTCCTTCTTCTCTAGTGGAAGGCTCTGCAGCTAGGGTTTCTCCGAGTGCTGTACGAAAGCTCATGATGGATTCACATGATTTACAACTTCAAACAGATCGACCGGATGAAGATATAATGTTTACGAACAGTGCTGTTCGTTCTGCCATATCCAGCAAGCTCTCGGAGCTAGAGGAGACGAAGAAAGCTTTTATTATAACTGCACAGGATGATCGTAATCTCTTCCACCCTACAGAAATTATAAAGTTAAGACTGCCTTCTCTGAAAGATCATATTTGTACATCTGAATCAGATACTTCTCATCATGATCTTCTCTCTGAGCAAAGGGATCCTCTCAGAACACAAATGAAGCAACTAGCACAACCTGCACAGGTATCCATTCCTTGTCTTAATCTAAGTAGCAGCTCTAACAGTACTGTGCATCAGGATTCTGTCTTCACACACAGAGGTAATGGAAAGAAACAGAATCACTCTGTTCTTAATCCATCCCCAGAGAACAACTGCCATGGGTACTTGCGAGTTTCAGTATCTTCTGTGGATAGCTCTGAATGTGATAATATGCATTTAAACCTTGGCACCCAATTTGAGAAGTATGGCATAGCCATAGCCGAAAACTCAAACTTCAAAGCTTCTGGAAAAGCCATGGATGGTCAGAACACAACTACTGATATTATGGATGTATGCAAGAAGGCATATCAGGAAGTTGTTGCAGATTGTGAAGGGATCAATAACAATACTGATGGTACAGGTTTAGGGTTTAGTAGTGAAAGGATGGATGGCTTGGATTTGTTGCTTCATGCTGTGGAAATGATCTCTGATCAGAAAGATTGCCCCACAAGATTAGAGAAGAAGAAGAAGAAGAAGAAACTGTGGACATCCATGGAACCTGTTTTATCTAGTCCAGAAAACCTAGATCCAAAGCGGAGAAAAACATGTATAAAGTATGTTTGGAACGATCTTTCAGATCGGATTCATGAACGAAATTTATCAGTTAGACCTTCTTCACCACCAGTTATTGATGTGCCTGAAGAATGTATAAGAGACCCAAGCATCAGAGATGATGATGATGATGAAGATGAATGCCTCAGAGAAAGGAAGATGGATCAATTATGTTGTAATAACAATGGAAGCTCCAACAGAATATCTATGGCTAGATTCCCTGTTGTGAGAAAGAGAAGCCTTAGATTTCCGAATACAGGTCTTACTAAAGAGCCACATACAGCAGTGAGGTTTAAATTTCTTCAGGATGTGTCTGATGCAGAATTTCCTTGGAAGAAAGGATCCTTGGTCTCGGAGAGAAGCACAGATGAAGAAGACTTGGTTCTTATGCAAAGAAGCAGAAAGCATGGTGTCGATGAAGACGAATTGAATATGGAAAGAAGCCATAAGGATGGTTTTGATGAAGAAGAAGAAATAACTCTGCAAAGAAGCAATAAGCAGGGTTTGGATCTGACATGGAAGATTGGCAAAAAAACTGACAAAGAAGAGCAAATGTATGCCAGAGAAAGAGGTACTTCAGATCACAGGAAGAAGCAGAAAAAGAATTTAAAGAAAAAAAAGAGCATATCTAAGTTGCAACAAGGTGGTTATGATTATAAGATGGAATTAAAGGGAGCTGGATGCATGGATAAGTATTCATTACATGGATTGAGACAATTATATGGAATAGATTATCAGAAAGCATCAGCCATATTGTATAACAATGTGGCAGAGATGGAGAACATTATGGATATGAAAAGTGAAGGTAAAGGTAGAGATGGAGAGATTTCCCCGGTTTCCAACTCGATGAAACGAGGAAGATCATATGCATTGCCAGTCAAATTCTCTGACTCTGTGTTGCAATCATGGAAGAAGAAGGAAAGAAGAATTAAAGAAAATTATTAGACCTTTTAAGTAAACATGATGCTTCGAAGAGAAGGGGGAGATAAAACATAATTTAGCCCTGCTTAAGTAAACATGATTCTTCAAAGCTGCAGTAGAGTCCTTATGATAGTCATCAAAGGAATCAAAGGAATTCAAGATTTAGGTGTCAATAAGGGCCTTCTTCAAGGATTTTAACAAATATAGAACAGTGGGGGAATCAGAATCAAATCTCCCATCACTGATTCAGGGATTGATTGAACCATGTATATCTTTTTCATTTCATTTTCCTCTTTCTTTTACTTTTCATAACACTTGTAATATGAGATCCCATTTGTGCAGTGATTAATGATCATAACCTGCCATACATGTAATAAAATTATAAAATTTGTATTGTACTGAATGATGGTAATGTATTGTCTCAGAGAATATGTTTTTTGTGTTAATTTTGTACATTGTGTTTTGTATGTATCAATCACAATGTTTCTTGTGTCAAGTTTGAATAGATATATATCACCTCATCCATATCAGAATTGGTTTGGTCTTTGATTGTTATTATTACCTCATTAGATCTTGTGCCCTTAATTAAGGATTAGGGTTAAACCCTAAACCCTAAACATCAGCTTAGAGAGAAACAGATCACAACCACTGAGCCAACCTTTGTGCTTTCTTTTTGTCTATTGAAGCTATTTGTTGGTCAAATATATGTGGGTGCTTCCTCTAAATCTATAAGAGTAGGAACCCATAAAAGGAATTAAAGTTATAGTGCATATTACGGATAAAGTCTTGTAGATCATGGAAACCGATATTATTGTCAGAGGTGATCGATTATCGAAATTGTAGCCACTACTCATGAACAAAACCTTTCACATCACTTATTCATACCCCTTTGTGTGATCGTTCGTTGTAAACCCTAAAACCTAAACCCTCATGGAGAATTGTGATCTTTGGGTGGGGATACAATCAATTAGTGAGAAACCTCCTCTTCTTTCGAGTTTTCCTTTCGTGTTGCTCGAGCTAAGAGGGATAAGTGAATGATGCATTGCCACTTTGCATGGTTAGAAATTAGAATACTAATGCACAACCATAAGAAGAGATTAAAAAAATATAGAGATGTAAATGTACATGCAAGATCTGGCACTTAACTAAGCCTCACAATACGATAAACATAAGAAGAGATGGTAGTTTTTTAGACAATGGTAAGTTTAAACATGCTTAACTCATTGCCTTTGCATTTGGGCTTGTTCTTTAGTGAAGGGGGGTGAAATTTTCTATTTGCGATTGAAGGGGGGCGAAATTTTCTATCTGATTCAAGTCATAAATACAAATTTACAATAGGTGGTGAAGAAATTATTAGAAGCTCACTACGGGAAAATATGAGACATCCTCTAGTAATGGTGTGGGGAACACCATAATTGTAGCACACCGAGGGTATTTGGTTTTTCATATAATCTTGAAACATTCTCGCCAACCAAAGAATACCTAAGTGAATTTGATCATGGTTATACATTCAAGTGCTACCACGCATACTCCTTACATTATTTGCAAAAAAATGCACATAATAAACATGCCAAACATATTTTTACCAAAATACCCCCACAAACTACAAGCTGACATTATTAGCCTCTCTTTCTATGCTCACTCTATGTTATTTGATGTTAACTATCAAACTATAATTTCTCAACTTTCCACATTATCTTATGTCTTACAATCAACTTCATTGTAATTCTAAATCTACTCCATTTTCAACAATCAGTCACACTTTTTGTTTTTCTAAATCGGCCCTTAGAGTGAGATATAGGTTATGGCATTAGAGTGACATATAATGGTTATGGCAAGAAAGTAGTTTAATTAATGATGTTGTTAGTATCTTATGTTGAGATATTCATGGTATTGTGCCATATGTTCGAGACATAATTGGCCCCTTCCTTCACATCCTTGTCACTTAATAGTAAACGCATGAAGGGCTTGCTCATTATAGGCCAATTATGTGAATCCTTCTCACAACTACTAGGTACTTATGCTCAAGGTGATCTACTTCCAAATTGTGTAATGAAAAGAATTTTGTGAAGCCACTTAAGTGTGAAACCCAACATAGAACTTCTTCAAAAACCATCACTATCCATAGCTTCATTTCAACCATTTGAACTTAAAAATCAATTGACCGCGATAGACATGAATTCCTAGACTTCTTGATGTTTTTTCTTTGGCTAATTCCACACAATGGAAATGAACTTTTGAAGCCAATTATCTAATCAATGTTTAGCAAACAATTGTCCATTTGTGGATTATTACAAATTCCACACAATAGAGAACACAAACAAATGATTAGGAAAACAATTGCTTTGAAGGCTAAGCTCACTTAACATTTAGTCATCTCCAAACCATTAACTTGAAACATATATTTCAATTTAAAGTAACTCAATCCATTCTCTTAAAGATTATGAAAACATTTGAGTTTATTCCAAGCCCACAAACCATACATTCACAAGAAAGGAATGAATTCTTATGATGAGACATGAGATCCAAAGTTTTTCATTCCAAAGAGCTGAGACTTTGAGATCCACAAAACATTCCATTGAGATTATTCCAAGCCCACAAACCATACATTCACAAGAAAGGAATGAATTCTTATGATGAGACATGAGATCCACAAAGTTTTTCATCCAAAGAGATGAGACTTTGAGATCCACAAAACATTCCATCCAAAGAGATCCTACATACTAAAGGGCATATATAATCCATCAAAAACCCATAAATGTTTACACTAAAATTGGATTCAATCCCTCAAAAGGGCCTTAAAAAAGACAAATTGTGTACACACACGTGTGCAACTCTACATGTCATTCACCCACTCTTGTAATTATATAGAATTTAGAATCTACAATATATATACTTCCTCACTTTATACTTCCTTTAATTAAAAGAAAGAGCATCTCTCATCTTTCTTTATAGCTCCTTGTCATCTTTAGAGGACCACCCTACACTTTGCTTCAATTTCTCTGCGACCAATGCGGCCGAGTCTTCGAACTGTTGCGACGCCGCTTTCGTGCCCTCTCCTACGGCTCCCGCCTTGTCCTTCAAAGTATCAGCCGCACTACTGCCTGTACCCTTCGACACATCAGAGGCTTGTCTGAGGGCATCCGAGCCTTGATCGACAGTCTCTGAGATACAAATGAAAAATCCATCTCTATTAGCAAGAATAGGCGAGAAACAAACAAGGATCTACAACTTGTTAACCACGTATTTGTGAGAGAAACTTGAGAGTATGCTTGGAAAGAAGAACCTAGAAACTTAAGAGTAATGAAAACCCAAAAGGCGAAGAATGTGTTTCATGGTGTGTGCATACCACTCCCTTGGCTCACAATCTTGTCTTTGAGTGATGCCGCATGCTCCCCCACCTGCTCTCCAGCATGTTTCGCCAAGTCCTCCGCTTCCCTACATAAGTGACCAAAACCATCCACATGTATATACCAATAAAATTCATCGAAACCAGACCAATCACTCACAAGGCAAAACAAACTATTGGCTCACCCATCCATACACCAATAAAACTCTATCAAAACCGATCACATAAACAAAAACAAAACTACTAGATTCACCCGTCCATAAACCAAAACATCAATATACTTCTAAATTCCCAAATCCGACCAATCACACACAAACAAAAACAAACTATCAAATTCACCCCTCATATACCAATAAAACTCATCAAAACCAACCACACAAAGATTCAAACCCAACCAAAAGTTCCCAAAACCTTGATATACTTCTACGATCCTACAACCAATCACACAAAACAAAAACAAACTTCCACTGTCCATACAAAATAAAAGTCTTACCAAAACTGACCACACAAAGATTAAACGAGATACATAGAAGAACAAATGGAAATCAAACAAGGAACTATGGAGAAAGTTCCCAAAACCTTGATATACTATATTTTTCACACAAAGATTAAACGAAAAACAAAGAAAAAAAAGTATGAAAATCAAACAAGGAACTATGGAGAAAGTTCCCAAGACCTTGATATATTGAACTATGTTTTTCTACTAACTACTCACTTGGAAGCAACGTTGGCGAAGGATTGGACTTTCTCATACGCCCAACGTGTCCAAGCTTGCGAATCTTCCTTGGCCTTGCCGAGGTTGTCGCCGGCTTGCTCCGTGCCTCGGTGGGCCGCCTCCTTGGCCTTCTCCTTCGCGCTCTCTGCCGCCTCTTGCCCTTTCTCGGTTACGCCCTCGGCCGCCTCTCGTAACTTCTCTGTGGCGCTCTTCGAAGCCTCCTCCGCCTTCTCTTTGGCCGTCTCGGCCGCGCCCGAGCCCTTCTCGGCCGCTTGCCTGGCTTTCTCCTTTGCGAATTCGGCGGCTTCCCGGGCCTTCTCCTTGGCGGTTTCCGTGGCACCCGAGCCCTTCTCGGCGGCTTCCCGGGCCTTCTCCTTGGCAGTTTCCGTGGCACCCAAACCCTCTTCGGCGGCCTCCTGGGCCTTCTCCTTGGCAGTTTCCGTGGCACCCGAGCCCTTCTCGGCCGCCTCCCGGGCCTTCTCCTTGGCGGTTTCCGTGGCACCCGAGCCCTTCTCGGCAGCTTTCCCGGCAAATTCTCGGCCCGCCTCTCCAGCCTTCTCTGCCGCCTCCTGACTTCTCTCTTTCAGATCCATGGCTGCCGCTTCTTCGCCAGTCTCCTTAGATGAAGAAATGGGGACAACACTACAAAAGCCTAAAGCCAGGACCAGCATGAAGGCCATCAAGAGAGGGGCAAGATGACGGAATCGAGGCTCGCGAATAATGACATACATGGCTGCCTGCCTATTCACAAAATCAGATGTACAAGCAAGCAACAGTAGAAGCTAAAAATCCCTGGTGAAGCTACCACAAGATCAAGAAGAAGAAGAAGGAAGAAGAAGGAAGAAAGATGTGTGTGTGGGTGATGGTGAAATAAGGTATTTGATGGAAGCTCTCCTTTCTGTGCATGGAAGGATGTTCTTCAATTCATTCTTATGCAAAATCAGTCATGCTTTGGATTTCATGAGGAGGGGAGAGAGGTGGAGAGGTGGAATCTTCTAGAAGAAGAAGAAGAAGAAGGTGGTGGTGGTGGTGCCATGGCTTCTCTTGGCTCCACGTGGTGCCCATGGCAGCTGGCCATGCCAAATGTGATGCGTGTACATACATAAATCATGTATGTATGTAATGTGCATGTGTATGTGTGCAATGGTTGTATGTATGTATCTATGTATGTGTGCAATGGTTATATCTATGTATGTATATATGTCTACATGTCCATATGTGTGTGTGTGTGTGTGTGTGTGTGTGTGTGTGTGTGTGTGTATGTATGTATGTGTGTATGTGTGCAATGGTTTGTATGTGTGTGTGTATGTGTGCAATGGTTTGTATGTATGTGTGTACGTGTGCAATGGTTGTATGTAGGTATGTATGTATGTATGCACGTATCGATGTATGCATGCATGCATGCATGTTTTGTTTGCAAGGACCTACGCCATTCTCTTCACTAGGGATCTATATAGTAGTTGAATATACATTAGAAGTCAAGACATGTATAAAAGGTGCTTGCGTCTTATACATGGATACTAATCACTATGGTTCGGGTAGTTGTACATATATCCCATTGGGATCGCAAAGTTCGAGATTGTCTTGAATATGCCTCTTCTTGGGTTCATTCCCTAGTTGTGTCCACTAAGTTTGGGATCAAAAGAGTAATGCAATGAGAGGGCCAACCAAGTCACTAGCGAGTTGAATGTTGTTCTTTGAGTCTCTTGTCGATGAGCTTAATGCCCATCTCCTTAGAGCCACATCCCTTTAGGGTTCAAATGGCTGCAATGCCCAAGTCCATATCCTCAACAATTACATACATTGGAGGTCATGTTTCGTAGCCTTTTAGCTATATGTTATTTGGATATACATAAAACATAGTAATAAATTATGTACCTATGTGGTTGTATGTGCATGCCATTTGTATTTAGTTACTCCATTCCTTGAGTCTTTAAATTAAAATCCTCATCCAATACTTGTCATAAATATTGTACTAGGATTTCAGAAGATCAAGCTCATTGTGGTTCACTAGGATTTTACGCACTCGATTGTGAATTGTCTATCCTTTGTTAATGCTTGCCCAAATGAGAATAAGCATTATTCACTAGTGAGTTCTACACCGGAAGAACCTACATTTCCCCAATGGATTCTTATTCTTTTTGCAGAATGGAATTTTGTTGCCATTTGGTATGGCTCCCATTGCATTCTTGGAATCATGTTTCAAATGAGGTTTTTGAAATGGCATGAAAGTAGATGATTTTTAAATATTTTAGTACAATTCTTTAACAGTCGGCAACGGTTTGGTTTGAACTGAACTGAACCGCAAAATCGTGACTTAACGGTTTCAACGGTTAGAAACCACGGTTTAATGGTTTTTTAATTTTTTTTAACAATCTTTTCATTTTTTAAGCCTAATTCTCACATTTTAGAAAAATATTTAAATTTTAAAAAAAATTTAAATTAAAAAAATGAAAAATTTTAAATTTGAATTTTGACCTAGTTGAAAACTGAAACTGAACCACGAAACCAGGTTTTAACGGTTTAATGGTTTAACGGTTTGGATCTTTTTAAACAATTTCGTGGTTTGGTTTGGATCGGTTCAAGTTTCAAAACGTTTAAATGGATCGGTTTTGACACTCTCAAACCAAACCGTTACCAATTGTTAATCATACATCTCTTCATTGCTTTAGGAACAATCAAAGTTAGTTCCCAAAGGAAACCTCGAAGACATAAATTAATTTGAGATAACAATCAAAGTTTAGTTCCTAGAGGAAACCTCTAGCACAGATTAATTCGAGATTTGTACTTCTTTGTCAAATGTTCCACACAATATATAGGCCAAAGCTTTGGCTCTCATATTAAGATTGGATGGCGGAAACATTTTGTAAAAGGAAGACATATCAAGTACCCATACATTGTTCAAGAGATATGAATGGGTACTCTACACTAATGATTGCAACTACATAACCCAAATGTATATTGATTGGCGAATTCTAGAAGTATTATATGAGTGATTGGGTTGTAGAATCAAGAACGAGGAGTGGACTTGTAACAGACCAAATCTAAGAGGAAACGGCCCAAACCAAGGAATTGAATGCATTTTCAATTGGGAGTTCCTATGAGGTTTGCGGCTTTTCAATTTAGAGTTGAGATTGGATTAGGAGAAAATGTTCAATGTCAAAGGACTAAGCATGTAATTATATTTGTGTTTGTATGCATGTACATATATATGTATTTACGAATGTTGACTTCATTGTGTGCATATATGTGGATGCACATGTTCGTCTATGTATGTATGTATCTATGATGACTTGATTCTTTATCCATAAAAAACTTGGAAAATTACTTGATATTCTCTTTACTCCCACAAATGTGCCTAAGACCATTGTTATTTCCTCAAGTGCCCAATTGATCCCACTTTTCATCTTTCGTTTGTTGATTGAGGGGATTTAAGGAAATAAAAAAGAGCCAAATGGTATTTGATACTTTTTCCCTTATAAAGTGGTTTATTCAAATGCCAATATTGAAAGTGGTTCAAAACCCAACAATGCAACAAAATGCACTCTTCTTCTTCCACTATTTGTTTGACTTATTCCGAAAATTTGAAGATTACCACAAAAGTTCACCAAATTCTCACTAGTGCGACAAATATTACTTTGCTAGTAAGATTAATTAGCCAGAAATTTGAATGGTCATATTGACCATGCATCATGAAGATGCTTCCTTGCATGCTCAACAATGTTGATAGTTCCATGGACCTTTTCTTGACTATCAGTACACCGTGGTAATGTGCCGTATCAAGTTTCAACACCCCTTGTATGTACAGGTTTTGGTGTACATACAATGCCTTTTATTCTACGTTGTAAGCATTTGGGTAGATAACTTCAAGTTGTAGCCTTCAGACATTTTTAATACTATTGAAGATAGTTACCATTTTAGTAGTTTGCTAGTAATATAACATGTTAAACTTCCCCCTATTGATGGGTAACTAGGCTTTAATCAAATTTTAATCTTTGCCATCTCATTTCTATATTTTGTGAGGGTGAGGTCATTCTTTTATGGCATTGAAGATTAATGGCAACCAAGAGTTGGAGTAATCATAATTTTTCACATGTCAATGAATGACACACAATTAGAGTGTTACAATGTCTTCTAATTTTAGAAATCCATTGCAGTGATGTGCCCATGAGCATTGCATTCAATATGAAACAATGAGGACAATTTGAATAAACATCTTTTGTTCTACAGAAGTTCATTTTGCTAGGAATTTCAATCACATAAGGGCAAGTGAATAAACGCTTGACGAACTCCAACATTTAAGTTTGAAAGTACAAATTTTTAACATACCTTTTCGTTTTGAAAAGATCCACAAAGTAAATAGTTATTTACCTATAGGTTATGGTTTTACACATTATTTATCGTACCTTGTCATAGATAATCTTGATTGTACGAGATATCAACACCTCGCGCAAACTAATGCATGATCACAAAATGGCATGGTTGCATGAATACTAAGTGTCAATCATGCTTGGATGTGAGGTGGCGAGCATATATGGGTTCAACCATGCTGTATAAACAAGTGCTTTCAGTATTCCGGAGGATGTCATCATCATCAATGCCTCTTGCTTCTTCCCCAAGGGCCAATAGTGAGTAGTTAGAAATGATTGGCTAGGAAGTGACTCCACTATCAAATGATTACTTTAAAACTAAAGTCTAAAGAGTAACATGAGATTCATTACGAACTCCTATTGCCAAACTTGCACCACTCTCGTTAATTTCCCTTGTAGAGTGACAGAGAGGTTTTACCTTATGAGCATGCATTAGAGTTGATCTGATAGCTATTTCCATCATTCTGTGTTGTTTGCTCGAATGAGCCACTTTGAGGGTGCGATTTGTATGACGTCATGGGGTTCTAGAGGGTAAAAAGTTTCTCCATTACAATGCTATATCATGTGGCAAATCTCAAAGTGATATTCCTCAACAAAATTCCAAATTACCTTCTCGTGGGCAAATGAATTGTTAACGAAAGTGTAGAGTTATTTTTGTTCATTGTAAGAGATTCCATGATGACAAAAAGGTTGTCAAAATGTAAATAAAGGATTTGTCAAGGCATCAAAGGGTTAATTACTCAAAGTCTAAGACTCTAAGTAATTGCATATTTGTTGTTATTATTATTGTTGTTCTTGATTGGAAACAATTACACATATGTATGATTGTCTTCTCTTTTAATTGATATGTATATATTAACTAAATGTGATCAAAGATTACTTATCCTACCTCTTCTAATGCATTGTGTTTGGCTTATGTTTTAACTCACAATCTCCTAAACTTTACTACTAGGGATTGTGTGGCAACTCGCTCCTATTCTCTTATTGGTTTAGTGGAATCTCATGTAATTATTGACAAACTATAAAAAGATCGGTAATTTGAAATGTGAGATACTATCATATTTTGACTTAACCTCATAGCTTTCGAAGTGTTTTAAATTGATGTAAAAAGGGTTTTTACATAACATCTACAATTTTACTAAATACCTCTCTAATGGTTAATGCTTACATTTCATATGCATGGCCAACGATGACCATAATTAAAATCGTGCATGCTATTTGGGTTCAAATGAGAATATTTTGTCTATTAGTGATTTTAATGGTGCCTTCCACATAACAAATGTTATAGTTTTCAACCTCGGGGAGAGAGGGGGTGAAGTTGCAAA
This sequence comes from Azolla caroliniana, assembly GCF_043228905.1. Taxonomy (NCBI): domain Eukaryota; kingdom Viridiplantae; phylum Streptophyta; class Polypodiopsida; order Salviniales; family Salviniaceae; genus Azolla; species Azolla caroliniana. The sequence continues at coordinate 2,668,055 of NW_028230457.1, read as the reverse complement.
GACAAATTTTTAGGAGAAAAGCTTTAATCTAAAGAATCAAATTTGGGGAGAAGCACGAGTGAATTATCGTCACAATGAACTCAAAGTCAAGGTATGAATGCTTTATGATGGTAAATATTAGACACCGTTTCTTTAGTAAAGTGTTATTTTGAAGTACAGTTGGGTTGTAGCAAAGCCAAATTCTTCAAAGAATGGCATTAAACTTTATTCCACTTTTGAGTGTAAAGTATAATGATCTAAAAGGCATGCTTTAGGATGGATATAAAAATCAAAACCATTACTTTAAATTTGCAAGTATGAACTTACTAGTAAAATCTAGCGTGAGCTCTACCATTGTATATGCATTTTTCATAGTCCCAGATTTGAGTGATTGTGTAAGTAGTAATGCACATTCACCGTGTGTTTAAAATAATGTCTTTTAGCATCCTTTTCAAATCCATGAACTTTTTTGAGAAGAAAATTGGTAGTGAACTCAAATGTCTTCAAGGTTTTGCTATCATTTTAGGACCCCTGGTATTTGCCTTTTGCACTCCATTAGGGGCAAACTCTTGTATCGAACGCAATGTTATTGCTAGTTCCAAAGTCATTGCTAGTTCCCCTTGGGTGGCATCTGCTATCATAGGTCTAGTGTTCCCATGTAGGATTTTTGTCTCATATGATTGATTCATAAGTGATAAGAGTCATCTCACATTTTCATCTCAAGTGAAAATGTGAATCCATTTTGGCATGTGGATGTTGGCTTCAGGTTCTTTTGTGGTTAGGATGTTCTTGGTGTGGGCCCCCCCCTACCATTCACGCTCTGCCTACTTTATGTCCAAAAACTCTATCATGAGTTTGGTAGGTTCTATACCATGGCATCACAAAGTCTGCCCGATTACAACATTCTATTGTGACTTGGTTTTGTCGTGCATTGAAGTTGAATTATCTATTTTGTAGAGTGGTAAGAAGTCAATCATGGCTTATCTCTTGATTCTGCTTTGCCTACTTATTCATGACTTTCGTGATTTCTCATTCGAGACTTGAAAATCAATCATCTCTCATTCCTTCGTAGTAAGATACCCCAATGTGCCCTGCAACACTTGCATGACTTATCATCTCTCATTCCTTCATTGACTTATAGATTGTCACTTACAAAGGAAAAACATTGGATGTGAGAGATTAAGAGTGGAGAGGAAAAAACTTGAATTTAAAGAGTGGAGATTAAGGTATGCAATGAGTTTAAAGAGTATTTAAAGAGTGTATTCACATAATCCAGAAAGAATTGATTGATTCATGACAAGATTACAAGAAAAGAGGGTTCAAACCAATGCACGGAGATGTCTGAGGTGAGCCACAAGTGCATGGAAAAAACTGACATAAGATGCCCAAGAATAACTAGGACAGTCTCAACTGATGCAAGTAGAAGAACTCTTAAGAAGAAATCACAAGAGTAAATAAAAGGAAAGGAAAACAAACACAAATGCATGGCACCTGCATACCCTAGACAGGTTTTCAAAACAAGAATTCAAAGGAGCGAAGCGAAGGACATACATAATTTACATGTCAATGAAGCGTTACATACTGTGTTAAGAGACAATGAATCAAATGTTCCAGCAAATGAAACAGTATTTTCAATCAAATGTGGAATCTATTTATCTTGGCAACAGTAAGAAACACATACAAGAGAGATCTCAAAGCTACCAAAGTAAGAATGGTTGGGTAGTCAAGGGTGTCACAACTCTGATATAATCTGTGTACAAGCCATAGTCATTAGATCATTCAAATAAAAATTACACTAATTTAGCTAGAGTAGGACCTACATAAAGAGCTTAAAAATTTTAAGAATCACATTTGCCTTACAGATATTCTAGGTCCAAACTGTAATCAAGTCCGAGTTTTCTTTTTGTGGACAGTTTTGATGAGCCCTTGCTCGAGAAGTGGTATCGAATGAAAATCTATTTACTTATAATTATTATATCCAATAATAAGGAACAAAAGAAAGAAAGAAAAAAACAATTAATCAATACATGTCTTATATATAATTATTATGATTATTTATCAGTAAACTAGTAATAAATTTAGATGATGAGATCTAAGCCTAACTACGTAAGCAAAAATAAAAAGAGATGCAAAAAAGTAAAAAAAAAGTACAAAAAAGATGCTAAGGCCAGGAAGGAAAAAAAGCCTTTGAAAAATAATTCTCCCTCTCTATGGACTCTGTTCTTCTATATTCTCATTGGGTGGATAATCAACACCAAATTGTAAACAATCTTCATCATCATTAGATGGGCACGGGCAATCAGGGGTGGTTTTTGTATTACCACCTAGTAACCACAACCCATCCATTTGATCATGACTTGTTAAGCCTATATTGAAATCCAAGGATGTATTGGGCATGCTAATTTCCCTTGGAACAGAGTATGTATAGAACAAATCCGAATTGTTGTTGTTGCTGCTGTTATTGTTACTGTTGTTAATGCTGGCAGGAGGAACGGAGTTCAAATCTTCAATCATAGATTGTGGTGACAAATCATTATGTGGTGTCCTTTTCACGTTAATTCCTACTCCATGATGCGTAAGAAGAAATTTGCTCGATGACGACGACGATGATTGTATTAGATTTGGGCATTCTTCATTACAAGCTAAAACACCGACATCTTCTTCTAGATTGTGGTGGTTGACGATGTTGTTATTGTTGTTATATGCTGACGATCCGGCCATAGATTTGTTGTCCGAGGTGAATGGAGTATTGACATTCACCATATCATGTGATGATGATGTGGATGCAATTTGAGGATGCATCATCATGTATGGCGATGCATCATGCAAAGGTGGTGATGCATACATATGCCGATGGGGTTGAAATGGCGGCATGATCCCATCTATTGTAGGATTAGCCACACTATGTTGAGGGTGCTCCAGAATGGTAGCAAGGTTCCAGTTACACATTGGAGGAACTAATGGGGCATTATATGAGGCATTGGATTGTAGGCCTCCTCTAAAAGAAGAAGGTTCAGGTATTGCCATTCCCATTCCCTGGACATCCTTTAACGAACCTTCACTCGAAGATCTTTGTAACTGTGCATTATTTTGCCCTGGCATCCTTGAAAAGGAGAATGCAGAATGAGGAAATAGGAACTATAGGGATGAACGATACGGTTGAAAATTTTGTGACCTCTTTTTTACTGTGTTACTAAACAATGAAATGATTAGTCTCAGTGAAAATATGAAAGGGATTCACTTACATGATGCATGAGAGGTCTTGTTGCATAAGCAATTTGCGAGCATTCATGACTTGCTCTCGTTCTCTCTCTGCGTAGAATGTGCACTTGTTAAGATGTGGAGAATAAATTATACACTTGTGTTAAGATAATGCACAATGATGCACTTATTTAAGATAATGGGCAACACCATGGAGAAGATTGATGGACACTTCATTTATTAAGATACAGATTATGCAAATCTGCACTATGTATTATATATGCAAAGTGATGCAAAACATTTCTTCACGACTTGTATTCTTTCCATCTTTCCCCACAAATGCACTTGTGAAGGCATGTGGATAATGCAATTTATAGGTTATGGACAATGAACTTTATGTACAAATCTTTCGAATCAATACATAACTAACTACTCTGCAAAGTTAACAATGCATGCAGATTTTGTAAGATGGAAACAAACAACTTGCCTTGCCTGTGTCTGTTCATATGGCCCCCGAGTGCTTGAGATTTAGCGAATTTCATCGGGCAAAAACGGCATTCATAAGGTTTACAATTAGACGACGCTGCCTTATCATTTGGGTTGGGTCTTTTCCTTCCATCTGTAAATTGTGAGAAAACTTTTATTTGCATTTGAAAGTTCCCATGCATAAGGCCAACATACCAAAACACCTCTTAAGTAATAAGATATGTATTACAACAGCCCTAAGTTTTTAAAAGAAAATGATCCATATGGCCCTATGTAGTAGGAAATTTGGTACTACAGAAGGGTATTCTGGTCAATTTTGTATATTTTGCGATGTTCACTTGAATAGGTGCTTCGTGTTTTTCCTTTTCATGAATCATGCATACTTTTAATGCTGCTTCATCAGTACCCATCAAACTCAGTGGTGTGTAAAAGTCAGTAATATATAGATTGCTGACTTTGATTAAGATACACTATTGATTTGGTGGGTAGTGAAAAATTTAGCGGAGGTAATACAGTATGCCAATATTACATTATGTTGATTCAAAAATTTTACGTATATACCAAGTTCACTTCCAGTAGTACTGCAGCTTGATGCATCATGAGAGCTTCCTGCCATCCTGAATGTTCCGGAAGCATCACTTGAACCCTGTCAAAAGGAACTCAAAGTTTGAAATGGTTTCCTTGCTCTAACTGGTTTACCCTGTTCACATAGTGCTATTTTATGTCATATTGTAATTTTGCATTAAATCAGTCATACATATCTATATTTCTATGGTATATAGAAAAGGACTCACACATGGAGCTATCATATCATTTCGGATTTGGATAATATCCTCTCAAGATGAGCTGTGCTCGAGATGAACATAGTCCAACTCATATTTCTATGAAGGGGCGCAATTTGAATAGGAAGTATCCAAATACCTTGCCATATCTGGCATGATACCAGCCAGGCCCGCTCTTTTGCTATTTAAAGTTGTTTTATCTATAGAGATTAAACCTATGATAAAGACTGTTAGGTGTCACACATACATGTATTTATATGGTATATAAAAAGGCACACATACATGGAGCTATTTAAATACATGTATTAACACATACATGTATTTATATGGTATATAAAAAGGCACACATACATGGAGCTATCATATCCATTCAGGCTTGGATCATATGCCATCAAGATGAACTATGTTATACATAAACATTGCTTGAATCATGCTTTTTCCCAGAAAGGACGTAGTTTGAATAGGAAATATCCAAACACCTTGCCATAATTACCACAATCCCAGTCATGCATGCTCTTTTGTCATAAAGACTGTTAGGTGCCACAAAGCATTTAACTAGTGCTAAATAATTTTTATGATTCATCTTACAACTAGTCTGAAGAAAATCCCTGCTATTTATTTTATTGTAGCAGAATCAGTCCCTATTCTTTCTGTTTGATATTAAGCAGGCCAAAAGCAAACACTACATTTAAGTTCATTGTGCTTTTTGCAATTGTTAGAAAGGGTAATTTTTCCATCGATATGTTTTCCAACTGTATGCTTCAGATGGATATTTGTGTTTGACAACATGGGTCAGGTTCTTCCCAACTGTATGCTTCAAATCAAGCTGTGACAGTGCCCTCTACTATTTTGCATCAAAAGTTTAGCGGGGTGTGACTATTTATGCTGAGTTGTTTGTCTAGATGTTTTTGAGTACTTGGATTGAGGTGGTATGGTTTAGAATTTGCAACATTGGAATTTGGTGTTAGTCATAAGGGCATGAATCAGCCTCTTAACCTTGTTCTTAAGATTATCATTCCAAGCATAAACCATGGTCAATTTGCACACTGAAGAAATAAATATTTCTCATCATGTGACATGAACCCTAGTGGTTCATTGCTTGTGGTACAATTCATCTCCACAGGATAGTAACTATCTTGCTCTCTCTCAGCCAAGCACATTCAATATTGTATGGAATCAGTAGCTGTTGAATTCTGTAGCACCGAAAAAGGCCAAACCAATTTCCTGTACTACTAGAACATAGTCATTTTGAAATTTGAAAAATGTTTTTACTTAATTTGACTTCCGTTTCTGCAAGAAAAGGAACATCGAGAAGTGGGCAGAATTTCATTGCAGTAAAAGTCTCCTAAAATTTCTGGGAAAGTTCATGTGTCTATTGTTTTAGTAATAAAAGTCCAGATAAACCAGGATATATCCTAGCGCCATACCTGTGGTCCATTCTAAATTTTAATTGGAGCTTGTGTGGTCCAACCATTAAAGCCGGTAACTCCGTACTAACATTATGCTTATGTGCATATTTGCCAAATTCTATATTTCAGTTGTAATACAACGCCATACATATGACTTGTTACTTATAATAGATATCTTCAAAATATGCATTGTTAACTGAATTTTGCAGGACATTTATAGAAAAACAAACACGTCAGAGTACACTATCTCCTAAATACTCCAAATATCTGAGGACATACTTTCAAAAGCGTCCACATCCAAATAAGGACTCGAACCATTCGGAAATAAAGTCAGAACTCTCATTATGAAGGTATCCATTGTGATAAGGACAGATTAGTCTTGGAATGAGGGAGTGTCCAAAGTAAGATTTCATGAAGAGTTGGACGAGCCATACATAAACGGAGAGAGGGATAATTCCAATTGCCCCTTCCCCATTGGTCTATTTAGAATTAATGTGAGTGAAATGGTAAAATGGATCGGCGCTAAGGTGTGGATGACTGATGTTGGTATCACTACGATGAATGCCAAGGGAGATTGTAATGCACTGTCATTGTGGTAAGGATTTGGTGGTGAGGTCCTTTAATGCATGTTGGAGGAGGTGAGGTGATGTCTATCTCAGTTCTCAAACCACTCAGAAATGTGAAGTAACCTAGTCCGTGGGCAAGATCTTTCCTTTATTTTTTAAAATTTTGTTCTCCAGAAGTTATTACCATTGCACACATTCAATTACTCTTTCCATGCCCAAGATCTTGATAAAGATACACTATTGGTCTCAAGCAAAAGTACACATGTGGACAGATGTACAAGCGCACGGACATTACTTTAGGGAAGTTAGTAACAGGCCTGTTTTCCAAAACCTTCCAACTTGTTTCATGTTGATTCCCATATTCCTCCCTTCCACACACTTCCGCCTCCATGTTAGCAGAAAGTGAAGTGATGGAGTTTAGGCATCAAAGCAATATTTCTTTCTTGATGCATCAAAGAGATCATTTCTTGAAGGCCAAAGACTTCATAGTGCCATGGCAGCACATTCTCAAATGCATAGTACTGAAAACTGTCGAATTGTACATCCATAGTACCGATACATTTAACAGTGTTGTGTTTTGGTTATGATCAAGAGTTCAAATAAATCAAAGGCTAACAAGTTGGTTCATCAGACTTCAACCAATACTTAACACGACTTCATCAATATGGATTAATACTTCCCTATTTTCTAATCAATATGGATAGATGAATGCTTTCTGAAGGTTTGCACCAGTAAATTGCAAATTGTTTGAATTTCTTGCATGGATCACAAACAAACTTATTCACACAAACGAAAGATCGCAAGCATACATACATACTTACACACAAAAACAGACATATATACATACATATCCACAGATGGATATATATGTGTATGTAATTTGTATGTATATATGCACACACATAAACAGCAAATAAACGCATATATACCCCATATATCCACATATATATATGTGGATATAAAATGTGTGTGTGTACATATACGTATATGTATATGTGTACATATGCGTATATGTATATATAAATATACATATATATATTCATGCATAGAGGTTCACTCGTGCTAATCTGTTACTAACTTATGGAGCTTCCTCACCTCAATCTGGATCTGATTTAACTTCATGTCAAACAACCACCACCAAAAAACAGAAAAACAATTCCAACGAGCCAACAAAAACCTTTCCTGTTAAAGTTAGTCGCAGTTTATGTGCACGTACCTTTTGCTACTCTAGAACCAATTTGGGCTGAACATCATCAAAATTTGACCGTTTAAATCTCGGCTGGGCTTTTTTGCATTACATATAACCTCAGATTCCCTGCATGATTTTGTAAACCCATCAAAACAATTTAGTCAGAAAATGCAAAATGATCTGAATATTCGTGATCAATGGAATGGCTCGTTCTGCATATAATGCATATACATTAATGTGCACGAGTATATATAGGTACAAGTGTGATAATACGTGTACATGAGATGTGTGTATATGGTAGGTACATGAATATGAACACGAGTATATATAAATAAATCTGTATGCAGATATGTATATATATGCATGTGTGTATGCAAATTGAATATGGTAAGCATTATTTCAGATTCTTTGCATGATATGCAAACACATGTAGTGATCAAACAGAGTCCCAACACTAGAAGTCAGATAGATGTAACAAGTGCAAATATATACATAAATGTGTGTGTATTCAGGAGACTATAACTAAGCATAATTAGTAATAAGAGATTTGACATGACAACAGAAGGATATTGAATGGGAAACAGAGCACAAGCTTATCTAGAGAATCATGAGACTATATATATATATATATATATATATAATCATGATTTTTCTGTTAAGGTTTTGTTTGCTTAGTTTCTTCATAGATTAAAGAAAATGTGAAGAAGAATTGTGTGTGATATAATTAGATGTATATATATATATATATATAATCATGAATTTTCTGTTAAGGTTTTGTTTTCTTAGTTTCTTCATAGATTAAAGAAAATGTGAAGAAGAATTGTGTGTGATATAATTAGATGTATATATATATATATATATATACATGAAGATTAGCATAAGAAACAGAAGCTGAAAAACAGGGGAGCTTTAAAAATAGAAAATGAGAGAAGTGATGATGCATGATGAATAGTAGTAGTTAAAAAAACAAATTACTTTGATTGACCGAAGGTTGTGGAACATGTATTAAGAGGATGAAGGAAGGCAGGCAGTAATAGTAGTAGTAATAATAGTAATAGTAGTAAGAGGAAGAAGAAGAAGAAGAAGAAGAAGAAAGAATGGCAAAGACAGGGATAGAAAGAAAGATAGCATGAAAGAAGAAGAAGAAGGGGAGGAGGAGTTAATTTTTGTTTTCCTTTTTTTGCATGTTGTTTTATTTCCTCTAGTTACTTCCTTCTCATTCATTCACTCATATATGTATGTATGTATGTATCATGTATATAAAGCTTTCACTTCCAAACTCATCTTTAGTTACACCATATCCATGTCTACATATTGATATTATATATATATATCTCTCTTCTTCCAAACTACTTCCCATTATCTTTCTTTGCTAACACCATATACCTATCTATCAATCTACATATCTATCACTTCTCCATGCCGACATAACTCATTAGTGTTTATCTACCGAACTACGCGAGCGTGCATGCTTTACAAATAGGTGGCAGAACCATCTTGGCTATTGTTGAAGAGTTGGCACAACCACCTCATCTATATCGCTTGATTGTCACCATATATTTCTCTCTCTCTCATGAGTCCATTCTCATCAAACCTACATGGCAACAAGATTTAAAGAGTTTGCTTGATCTGTCTCATCATGGGGTTGGTTCATTGAGCATTAATGGGGTTCTTGTGTTGAAATAATTTTATATTGTGTGGAATGGAAAGATCAAGTTGTAAGCATAGTGTGAACCTTCAACCCAAGTTATAAAAGAATGAAATCTAGGTCCTAGAAGGGATGGCTTGTTGTGGTACGATGAAAGTACTTGTTTATAATCTCCATGCATAACTATAGTATCATTATGTAATAGCCTTGCCACCATTTCTATCGTGTACTGCTTATATGCTTTTTGTTCTGCTAGTTCTTTTAAACCTTCATTCATGATATTCTACTCAGGTTTTGAATCTAAGTTGAGCTTGTAGATTTGGTCTTAGTGAACTAAGGGTCAAACATTTAAAGATTTGGAAGTTGTGAGAAACTCTTAAGTAGAAGAAGTATGCTACAAAACACAAGTAAAGAAGAGAGGCAATGCATTACACTAGACCTTAGTGCAAAAATGACATCGCCATAGTTTCTTGGTGTACAAACATGAGTTTCTCTGAGTTGGACGAGTATTATCTCCAACTTGTGGTATAATTAAACAATAAAAAAACAACAAAAACTCATTAGAGACATCAGGTGCTTCATCAAGTAAAGTAGTTTCACTGTAAGGAACTCCCAAGGTGGATTTCCTATAAACCTAGAGTAGGTTTACAGACCCATCAGTTTGACATGTCCACCTTTTCTCAATAAAGAGTCAGAACCATGATGTTTTGATTGACTTGAGGAAATGAAAATTAGACAAATGAAGACACGCACCAAAGTGGATGATGGATGAATATACGGAAGATTTTGATCATATAGAAATGTGAATAATTTATTAAGTAGCTACCTTGATCTAATTCTCAATGTTCGATTGTAAAAGCGTAGTGACCTTATGAAGGGAGTGTAGAAGAATACGTGTGCGGAAGCGTATGCGAAAACACAGAGTACACAGTTCGGAAGTATGACAGTTCGGTAAAACGTAGAAACATAGAGAAGGAGAGGGAGAGACAGAGAGAGAGAGAGCAGAAACACTAATTGTATTCAAGCAATAATTTTCTGTACATACTTCGTGCTCAGTGAGCACCTTTTATACAAGCCCTGACTATTGGGCTGACACAAGTACTGACAGTACTTGACTGCTCATGAATGAGCATCCTACAGTTACTCCCAAAATGATTCCTTACGAGGAATAACGTTCTAACGGCCTCTCGATTTATGCACCCTTACAACCATGTTGTGCGTATGGTTTTACGCACCCAATGTTGAGCTTGTCTCTCAACACTCCCCCTCAAGCTCAACTTGAGGTTCCGCGTGCTCCTACAGATCTTCGCTCCGGCTTCTGAACCCAGTTGTGCGGTTCGGATACTACGAGTACATGGCGCATCACTATGCGTACATGACCCGTGTAGCAGAAGTGCGTGATCCAGAGAGCTACGCATAAGCGGCTAAGGACGCGAATTGGCGCGCCGCGATGGAGGAAGAGATGCACGCACTAGCGGAAAACGAGACCTGGGATCTGGTTGACGCACCGAAGGGTGTGAAGCCGATCGGATGTAGGTGGGTGTACAAGGTCAAGTACAACACCGATGGCTTGGTCAACCGATACAAGGCCTGGTTAGTGGCAAAAGGCTACACGCAGAAACACGGCATCGACTACGATGAGACGTTTGCGCCGGTTGCGAAGATGACGACCGTCCATGTTTTGCTCGCGGTAGCTACGGCAAAGGGGTGGCACCTACATCAAATGGATGTAAAGAATGCGTTCCTGCAAGGTGACCTTGAGGAACAGGTGTACATGGTCCAGCCCCCTGGATTTCACTCCGGAACGAACACGTCGGCAGTGTGCCGATTGAAGAAGTCCCTTTACAGACTGAAGCAAACCCCGCGTGCTTGGAATGTGAAGATCACGCAGCAACTGCGTCGGCTGGGCTTTGCAACGTCAAAATCGGACTCTTCCCTGTTCATCCGGAAAGGTCGACTCGGGCCGGTTAGTATTTTACTATATGTTGATGACTTGGTCATCACCGGCGCCGACCTAGGTGAAATCGACTGCGTAAAGCTCCAACTTGCGGCATCATTCGACATGAAGGATCTAGGGGACCTTCATTACTTCCTCGGGATCGAAGTGATCCGCACCCCTGAAGGCATACTGATCAGCCAACGTCATTACGCGCTGAATATGCTCTTAAATTCGGGATGGCTGACTGTAAGTCCGTCTCGACTCCTCTAGCGTGATCTTAGTTATCCGGTAGGGGTGATCAGTCAGTTCATAGCGTGGCCTACCGAGGAGCATCTTCAGTGTGCGCAACGCTTACTACGGTACGTAAGCAGCACTAAGGACCGGGGACTGCTATATTAGACCGATACAGCCTCGTAGTTGGTCGGCTACACCGATGTTGATTGGGTTGGCAACGCCGCCGATCGCCGATCCACCTCCGGATACGCGTTTTCTCTTGGGAGTGCCGCGGTAGTGTGGAGTAGCAAGAAGTAGCTAACAGTTGCACTGTCGAGCACCGAAGCTGAGTACCGAGCAGCGGCTGTCGCGACATGCGAAGCCATATGGTTGAAGCGGCTACTTAAGGATCTACAAGCAGAGTTGTCCGATCCAACGACTATCTACTGCGACAACCTCCGCAACATCCAACTCGCGAAGAACCCCGTTTTCCACGCACGGACCAAGCACATTGAGGTGCACTACCATTTTGTCCATGAGTGTGTCCTGTCTGGTGAAGTCGAACTTCAGTATGTTCCGATGGATCGGCAAACCGCCGACATCTTCACCAAGCCTCTTGGGCTGGGTAAGTTGCGGCAATTCTTGAGTGCGCTTGGGTTGCGTCACCTCGACGTGTCGAACTTGAGGGGGAGAGATGTCCCGAATGAACACGGAAAGGGGAGAGAAGACCGCGACGCCGAGTCGGATGACGAATTCGACTTCGGATCGACTGAAGAAGCCGAGGGCGGATCCGCGGAAGAGTCCGAAAGCGGACATAAGGGGAGCAGCTGGAAGGAAGAGCCGGAGCCAACCAAGCATTGGACAAATCGCCTTTATCTTGGTGGTGTAGTCTGTAACCGACATATCCCTTTCTCGGATATTGTTCAGTTCCTACCGAAGCTGAAGCTTCTGGGTAGAGGTACTTGCTGCGAAAATCTTCTTTAGATTCTCCCAGGCCTGTTTCATCGTCTTAGCATGCTTGATGTAGCCGAGTATCTGATCGTGCACACCAGATGCGAGGCAGTACAATACTCGGCTCACTCCTTGCTCCCATGACGGGAAGTCTTTGTGTGCCGACTCCGGTGCTACCTCGATGGTTCCTTCCACGTAGCTCCAATAACCATGCCCCAACAAGTACTGGTGCATTTTATATGACCAGGACGCATAGTTGCTCAGGTCGAGCTTCTCTGTTGGAAGTGAACTCGCCATACCTCTGTCCATTCCTTTCTCTGTTTGTTGTTGCCGGGTATTAGGGTGTGTCTGTCTCCCCCTTTTCCGGTTCGATCCCAACCGATCCGGTTCTCGGCTTGCACAGCTGATCCAACCAATGTTGAGCTTGTATCTCAACACTCCTCCTCAAGCTCAACTTGAGGTTCCATCCTTCTAGCTTCACGCCTTGCTTGTGCTCCTCAACCTGTTCGATTCTGTGTGCCTCGACCCTTCCAGTCGGCTTGCGTACTCATGCGGCCCTTCTCAGCTCCATTGTTGTCGCGGTGTTGGCGCTTCTTCTGTTGCCTTCTCTTCCGCTTGGCCCTCAGTTGATTCGGCATATCCGAATCAAACATCTGAACCGACTCGGCTTCCTCCGATCGGTTTTCGTTTTCATCCGAATTGGTTGTCTCCAACTCTTCTTCGGTATTCTCACCCTTGATGGCTTCGTCTCCCCCACGCTTGGTTGGCTTTAGCTCTTTCTTTCGACTGCTCCCCTTATATCCGCTTTCGGAATCTTTCGCGGATCTGCCTTCCGCTTCTTCAGCCAATCCGAAATCGAATTCGTCATCTGACTCGGCGTCGCGGTCTTCTGGAACTTCTCTCCTCCTTCCGTGGTCATTCGGGACGTCTCTCCCCCTCAAGTTCTACACATCGAGGTGATGCAACCCAAGCGCACCCGAGAATTGCCGCAACTTGTCCAGACCAAGAGGCTTGGTGAAGATGTCGGCGGTCTACCGATCCGTCGGAACATACTGAAGTTCGACTTCACCGGAGAGGACACACTCACGGACGAAATGGTAATGCACCTCAATGTGCTTAGTCCAGGCATGGAAGACGGGGTTCTTTGCTAGCTGGATGCTGCTGAGATCGTCGCAGTAGGTTATTGTTGGATCGGATACCTCCACCTGGAGATCCTTAAGTAGCCGCTTCAACCATATGGCTTCACATGTCGTGACAGCCGCTCCTACTCGGCTTCGGTGCTCGACAACGCAACTGTCGGTTGCTTCTTGCTACTCTACACGATCACGACACTCCCAAGAGAGAATGTGAAACCAGACGTGGATCCGCGATCGGCGACGTTGTCGGCCTAGTTGGCATCGGTGTAGCCGACCAACTGCGGGGTTGTACCAGTCCGATATAGTAGCCCCCGGTCCTTAGTGTCGCTTACGTACCGTAGTACGCGTTGCGCACACTGAAGATGCTCCTCGGTAGGTCGCGCCATGAACTGACTAATCACCCCAACCGGGTAGCTGAGATCTGGTCGGGTGATGGTAAAGTATATGAGGCTTCCAACTATCTATCGGAACCTCGTAGGGTCGCATACCTTTCCGAAATTAGGGCGAAGCTTGACGGTTCTATCTAGAGGAGTCGAGACGGACTTATAGTCGGCCATTCCGAATTTGAAGAGCATACTCAGCACTAATGTTGTTGACTAATCAGTATGCCTTTGGGGGTGCGGATCACTTCGATCCCGAGGAAGTAATGAAGGTCCCCCAGGTCCTTCATGTCAAATGATGCCGAGAGTTGGAGCTTTACGCGGCCAATTTCACCAAGGTCAGCGCCGGTGATGACCAAGTCATCAACATAAAGTGAAATACTAACCGGCCCGAGTCGACCTTGCCGAATGAATAGTGAAGAGTCCGATTTGGACATCACAAATCCCATCCGACGCAAACGTTGCGTGATTTTCATGTTCTAAGCACACGGGGCTTGCTTTAGTCCGTAAAGGGACTTCTTCAACCGGCAAACCGCCAAAGTGTTCAATCCGGAGTGAAATCTGGGGGGCTATACCATGTACACCTGTTGCTCAAGCTCACCTTGCAGGAACGCATTCCTTACATCCATCTGATGTAAGTGCCACCCCTTCGCCACAGCTACTGCCAGTAGAACACACACGGTAGTCATCTTCGCGACAGGCGCGAAGGTCTCGTCGTAGTCCACGCCGTGCTTCTGCACGTAGCCTTTCGCTACTAACTGGGCCTTGTATCAATGTTGTACTTGGCCTTGTACACCCACCTATATCCGATCGGTTGACCGAGTCATCAGTGTTGTACTTGACCTTGTACACCCACCTATATCCGATCGGCTTCACACCTTTCGGTGCGTCAACCAAGTCCTAGGTTTCATTTTCCGCCAATGCGCACATCTCTTCCTCCATTGCGGCACGCCAATTCGCATCCTTCGCCGCTTTTGTGTAGCTCTCCGGCTCACACACTTCCACTACACGGATCATGTACGCATAGTGATGCACCATGTACTCGTTGTATCCGAACCGCGCAATAGGGTTCTTCTTGCGGGTAGATCGGTGTAATTGCTCATTAACCGATGTTGAGGATTTCTTGGCCGACGCGGACTTCGCTCTAGAAGGCCCGTCATCGCTCTTCTCGGAGTCTAATTTACGTCGATCTGACTCGCCCTTATCCGTGCCATACTCCGGCATCTTCTTCTTCCCTTTTTCCTTGCGTGTAAACCGTCTTCTCGGCTTCCTGCGCGGGGAATGCACGATCGAGTCTGCACTACTCGTCGGCTCTTCTTCAGACTGGTCAAACCAACTTAGTCGTCCATTCGGTCCACTTAACTGAAATGAGATCGGACTCTCTTCGAGGGTCCCGATTTCACCCTCATCCGGAGGCACTTCAAGCTCACTGACCTCATCGTCAGAGCTCGGATTGGAGTTGAGGTTCGGAGTCGGAGGCAAGTACCAGGACACAGACTCGTCAAACACAATATCGCGGCTTACGCGAGCTTGTTTGGTTCGGGGGTTATAGCACTTATAACCCTTCTGCTCGTCCGAATAGCCGACTAAGATACACTTCTTAGTTTTCGCGTCCAACTTCCTCCGTTTCTCCTTCGGCACATGTACATACGCAACGCTACTAAAAACTCTCAAGTGTTGTAGATTCGGCTTCCTCCCGAAATACAGCTCATGCGCCGATACTTTGTCTCTGATCCGATTCTGGATGTACACCGTGGTTCGTACCGTCTCGGCCCAATAGAACTTGGGCAAGCTCTTTTCTCCCAACATTGCCCGTGTCGCTTCCACAACCGACCGATTTTTCCTTTCGGCTATGCCATTTTGCTCTGGTGTATACCTGCAATTGAATTCACGCCGAATTCCCATTTGTTGTAGATAATTGTTGAATTGACCGGAAAAGTACTCTTTTCCGCCATCCGATGGCAGGCACTTGATCTATCTCCCTGTTTCCCTTTCTACGAAGCCTTTGAGGTCCCGGAAACAATCGAAGACTTCACTCTTCCTTTCAATGAGATAGATCCATGTGTGCCGCATGTAGTCGTCTATGAAGGAGACAAAATATCGACTCCCGCCAAGACTAACGTTCTGTGCCGGCCCCCATACATCCGAATGTATCAAGTTGAGCTTTTTCCGGCTCCAATTACGCTTGTTGGGGAAAGGAAGTCGATGTTGCTTCCATAGCTGGCAAGCTTCACAAATTTGTGCCTTTCGGCCACCAAATTTGGGCAATCCAAACACAACTTATTTCGATTGCAGGTCCTGAAGTCGTTGATAGTTGACGTGGCCTATCCGCTTGTGTCATAAGTGGATATCCGACTCGACTTTTTGTCCTTTCGCGAACATTGTGGTGCCACCGTCACTAGAGTCGAGGATAAACATCCTCCCGTCTTTGCGCAATAACTCAGCCTTCTTCCTCGATGAAGCACCCAAGATGAGTGAACCGGAGTTGCATCCCCTGGTCGACGATTTGCCCGACCGAGACACCAGATTCTTCATGATTATCGGGACGTGTAACACGTTCATGCATTTCCCTTTTTTCCCGACATGGCTCAGGGGAACTTCACCGACATTCTCAATCGGATACGGAGTGGTTCTCAAGGTATGAGAACTCCTTATGGCTCATCATGTGGTTTGACGCACCGGAACTTCATCGTGTCATGATATGGGAAGACTCGAACCCATAACCTTATGGTATATGGGTCGAGCTCTTAACCATCACACTATCTATTGTAATTCATGGGATATTATTTTCATTTATGTTTTATTATAAGAAAGTAATGTATATTCCAGATTTCTCTGGAACATTCTAGAAGTTTCAAGATTACTCTTGACAACACTATAAAAGAAGGCACTAGGCATTATGTTGAACCAAATTGGTTCAACGCCAGTCTTAAGCCTCTTAGCCATTTTGTACTTATCCTTCACATAATATATTGGCTGTTATCATCATCTCTCTCTCTCTCTCATCCTCGCTATCTCTCTTTTCGCTTCTCTCTTTCTCTCTCTCTCGGGAGTCTTACGCAGTCCCGTCCTCTTAGTACTAATAGTATTGCTCTTCTTTAGTACTAATTCCATCTCTGCTTAGTACTATTCTTGACAGTTTGAACCAAAATTTCCGATCCTCCAACCTACTTGTCGTTCTCCCTCATCCTCCTACCCTTTTCCCTATACTATGGCTACTGTTAGCGCCCAAGAATATCAATCCGTTTTCTCCGAGCTACAGTGCTTAAAAGAAAAATTTGTTGCCTTGGAACAAGAAAACCAACGGCTGATAGGGAATCTGCAACAAATCGCTCTAGAAAAACAACAAACGCAGCAACAGCATGGGGAGTTAGCATTACGGGTGCAACAACTCGAAGCGGCATTGCAACAACAAGGATCAAGTCCCCAAGGATTTCATAAAGAGCCGAAGATTGGACTTCCTATGAAATTTGATGGAATGCGATCGCAATTCAGGGGATTCCTTAATCAGGTACGATTAGTCCTCCAAATGCATCCTTCCCGATATCCCACTGATGCATCCCGAGTCAGCTTAATAGGCACGTTGCTTAGCGACTCAGCCTTAGCATGGTTCGCTCCGCTTCTAGAAAAACAATCGCCCTTGCTTAATCATTTTGAAGATTTTATTAGTGAGTTTAAAGCCTGCTTTGGAGACACTGACAGCATCAGGATGGCGATCAACAAGATCCGGTGATTGCGTCAAGGCGATCGTCCAGCCTCTGCCTACGCTGCGGATTTCCGCCTACTTGCTTCAGATATACCCTGGGATGATCAAGCACTAATGGAGCAGTTTCTCTATGGCTTGCGAAACGATGTCAAAGATCTACTTCTAACTTTCCCCGAAGAACCAAAGTCTCTTACGGAGGCAATCAGTCGAGCGGTCCGATGTGACAACCGCCTTTTCGAACGGCGTTCGGAACGTCAATTACAGATACCACGCTCTAGGCCAGAGCCCACTTACGCCGCAGTCGCGGCTAAACCGTTTGCACGAGACATACCTCAAGCAAATACTTCGACATTGATGGAGATCGATACCATGCGTCGACACGGCCCGTTATCAGAAGAAGAAAAGCAACGACGACGTGCCAATCGATTATGTCTTTATTGCGGTGGAGCAGGGCATATCGCCATCAATTGTCCCCATAGGCCAAGAAGACAGGTAAATCAAATCGTCGCCTGTACTAAACCCGAGTCAATTCTTCCCTTCGGAGTGTCTGATAGTATTAATAGTACTAATAGAGTGTCTGATAGTATTCATAGTACTAATAGCCCAAGTATCTCAAACAAATTTGAAATCCTTAGTCAATTAGATGAAGAGTTAAACGATTGAGTCCAGCCAAAATAGGAGCCGTTTGGTTGGACAGCAGCCTTAGATCTGTACAACCCATTAGTGGTTCCATTCCTTCCAAGCAAGTTAGCAATGTGTTCCTAGCCCAAGTCATTGTTAATACTAAAAGTACTCTCCCAGTACCCGTCCTAGCACTTTTAGATTCCGGAGCTAATTCCTGTTTCATGGATCGAAATTTTGCCCAAGCTTCTCAGACATCCCTAAGAAAACTTCCTTGTCCCGCATCTGTAGTAGTCATTGATGGTCGTCCCATTGCTTCCGGGAATATTGTAGAAGAATTAGAACCCATTCAAGTTGTCCAAGGTAGTTTTGTGTGTGTAATATCATTTAATATAATTAGTAGTCCAGAGCATCCCATTGTCCTAGGATTACCTTGGTTTGAATTACATAATCCAGCCATAGATTGGAGAACAAGAGAAGTCTGATATCGACCACCCCAAGAATCTAATCACCGAGTTTCGACCATTTCACTCCATCAATTACGCGAAGAAGGACACAAGGAGGCAATGTTCCTATTTGCAATATCAGTACATCCTTCTAGCACTATTAAGGACTCCTCAGTACAACTTCCGGCAAAATATCACCCTTATGCCGATGTATTTGACAAGGTAAAAGCCGGTACCCTTCCTCATCACCGTCCCTATGACTGTCCCATCGATTTACAACCAGGAACCGAGCCACCATGGGGACCAATTTACAACTTGTCACCCACCGAGTTAGAAGTCCTTCGAGCATACATAGAGGAGAACTTGGCAAGCGGGTTCATCCGTCATTCGAAATCTCCGGCCGGTGCACCCATCTTCTTTGTCAAGAAGAAAGATGGCTCACTTCGTCTCGTCGTTGATTACCGCGGATTGAATAAGGTCACCATCTGGAATAGGTATGCACTTCCTCTTATATCAAGTATTTTAGAGCGAGTTAATGGTGCCAAGTTTTTTACCAAAATCGATCTACGAGGAGCGTATAACCTCGTGCGGATCCGACCGGGAGATGAATGGAAGACCGCCTTTCGCACGCGGTATGGGCATTTCGAGTATACTGTTATGTCGTTCGGCTTAACCAATGCACCCGCAGTCTTCCAACACATGGCAAATGATATATTCAGAGACCTCTTGGATATGTGTTTGATCATCTATCTGGATGATCTATTGATTTATTTGAAGACCCAGCAAGAGCACGATTCTCATGTACTATTAGTACTAAAGCGACTCCGCAAGAATGGTCTTTATGCCAAGCTAGAAAAATGTAGCTTTGACTGCAAGCAAGTGGAATTTCTAGGCTCTATCTTTTATCTATGCTCGTCTCTCTCTCTCTCTCTCTCTCTCTCTCTCTCTCTCACACACACACACACACACACACACATTACTTGTAACTCTTCGTCTTACTACCCTTAACCATTCTATCATCACCATACAAGCCTTATTAAAAGTTAAGTTTCTTCAACTCCCCTTAACCTTAGTCCCCGCGACTTCGCCGCACGAACCAAAACTACCCCGACAACGTCATCTCCTCAAAGGGCATCGCCATGGATCCAGCTAAAGTCCAAACTGTACTAGAGTGGCAAATTCCACGGTCGGTACAAGATGTAGAATGTTTTCTAGGTTTTGCTAACTTCTACCGTAAGTTTATACAAGATTATTCAAAGATTATTTTACCCGTCACACAACTTACGAAGAAGGGCCAAGCATTTCTTTGGTCCATCGAAGCAGATATGGCTTTTCGGCATCTTAAGAAAGCCTTTACATCAGCACCGATTCTAGCTCATGTGGATACCAGCAAACCATTCATCATGGAGGCCGATGCTTCAGATTTCGCCCTCGGTAGCATCCTTTCTCAACAAGGAGATAAAGAAGAGTTGCATTCGGTGGCTTTCCATTCGCGCAAATTCGATGTCGCAGAAATCAACTACGAAATACATGACAAGGAATTATTAGCCATCGTGGATTCATTTGTGCAATGGCGGCATTTCTTAGAGGGCTCTCCACATCAGGTCATTGTCTTTAGTGATCATAAAAATCTTGCTTATTTCTAGAACGCTCGCGTACTAAATCGACGGCAAGCTCGGTGGGCGCAATTCCTCACGCATTTCGACTTCAAAATCACATATCGATCGGGGAAGCAGCAAGGAAAAGCAGATGCACTATCACGGCGTTCATATCTTGCACCTCGTCCTGGTGATCCAACATTTGATAATCAAAAGCAAGTAATCTTGGGACCAACACGATTGCACACAATGCGGATTTTTCACACCCCGATGGATTCACGGATTACCGATGACATACGTGCAAACTTGAAGACGGATAGTTTTGCTCAAGACATCCTGGCACACATTGATACTTCTCGGGCATCCTATTCTGAGTCTCAACAACCAGGTATTGACTACCGACAATTCGAATATCATGATGGTTTGTTATTCTTTAAAAAGCGCATATATGTCCCCGATTGCTCCTGTGGCCTTCAAATCGTCCAACATTGTCACGACACCCATACGACGGGACATTTCGGTAGTACTAAGACGTTGGAGCTAGTGCAGTGATCTTTTTGGTGGCCCCACATGCGCCGTTTTGTCGACGACTACGTTCGGACCTGTGGTGCTTGCTGCCAAGCAAAGATGCCACGACACCATCCATATGGCTTGTTGGAACCCTTACCGATTCCAAGTAAGCCGTGGCAGTCTATTTGTCTTGATTTTATCACAGATCTGCCGGTCTCGCAGGGGTTCAATGCTATCTTAACCATCGTCAATCGATATACGAAGATGGCACATTTTGTTCCGTGTACTAAGGCCATCACTAGCGAGGAAACCGCTGCCCTAGTCATGCGTGAGGTATTTCGGCATCATGGCCTCCCAGATAGTATCATCAGTGACCGAGGACCGCAATTTGTATCCAAGTTTTGGCAGCATCTCTTCAAGATGCTCAAGGTCTCTTGCAACCTCTCCTTTGGCTACCATCCTCAGACCGATGGGCAGGTGAAACGAACAAACCAAACGCTGGAGCAATATCTTAGGTGTTTCCTGAGTTATCAACAGGACGATTGGGCCGAGATTCTCCACTTTGCGGAGTTTGCGTATAATAATGCTATTCACTCCTCGACTCGAGTCTTCCCAATCCTCGTGCCGGGGATCATTTGGAGAGCTACCTACCAATCCTCGTGCCGGGGATCATTTGGAGAGCTACCTACCAATCCTCGTGCCGGGGATCATTTGGAGAGACTACGCAAGATCCAGACAGATCTCTCGACTCATCTTCGTCATGCTCAACAGACACAGAAGACTTACGCGGATCGTCATCGGCTTCCCTCCTCTTTTGCCATCGGAGATCGAGTATGGCTCTTACGTCGTCACATCAAGACTACTCGACCGTGCGGCAAGTTGGATTATCGACGACTCGGTCCTTTCGGTATTACGGGTAAGGTTAATGATGTCACATTTCGCCTCGATCTCCCTCCGCAGCTTCACATACATCCGGTTTTCCATTGTTCTCTTCTTGAACCTTATAAAGCAAACACCATTCCTGATCGTGTTACACCATTGCCGCCCCCGCTGGAGTTGGACGCCGGCCTGGAGTATGAAGTTGCTGCCATCCTCGATTCCAAACTTATTCGCAACAAACTTTATTATTTGGTCAATTGGCTTGGTTATAGTCCGAGCGAACGCACTTGGGAACCCGTCGAGCATGTTGCCAATGCTCAGGATCTGCTTGCTGATTCCACCGAAAGTATCCGGACAAACCCGATCCGCAATCAGCGCCGACTCGTTCCACTCGTCGTCTTTAAGGGGGAGATAGTGTCATGATATGGCAAGACTCGAACCCATAACCTTATGGTATATTGGTCGAGCTCTTAACCATCACACCATCTATTGTAATTCATAAAATATTATTTTCATTCATGTTTTATTATAAGAAAGTAATGTATATTCCAGATTTCTCTGGAACGTTCTAGAAGTTTCAGGATTACTCCTGACAACACTATAAAAGAAGGCACTAGGCATTATGTTGAACCAAATTGGTTCAACGCTAGTCTTAAGACTCTTAGCCATTTTGTACTTATCCTTCACATAATATATTGGTTGTTATCATCATCATCTCTCTCTCTTGTTGGGATTACGGTCCCTCCGGATGGGATGTCCGGAGATGAATGACGGCAAGCCCGGTTGCGGTTACGGAACCGGATGATGAAGAGTACCCGGCATGAAGCCGGATGAAGAGTACCCGGATACGGATCCGGATGATGAAGACCCCGGTTACGGAGCCGGATGATGAAGACCCCGGTTACGGAGACGGATGACGAATGTACCCGGAGAGAGATCCGGATGCGGGGACATATTTGTAAATATGTTTGCCAAGAGCCCTTGAGGCTATATTTGTAAATAGCCCGAAAGTCATATATGTGTATAAATATGACTTAGGGCAAACAGTTTAAATGTTGTTGCTCATTTTTCCATGCGAAGTGAGAGCAGCCGAGAGAGAGAGAGACGAAGAGGTCGCTGCCTCTGTGTATTACCGCCGCCTGTGACGAAGACAGTGAGCTCAAGGTTGTTGCCTTGTAGCTTCACCAGTGTACATCCCTGTTCATAGTGATAGTTGGAGTTTGAGGACTCCCGTGGTTTTTCCCATTTAGGGTTTTCCACGTTAATCCCTGTGTCATCGTGTCTTTCTCTGTGTTTCCTATTTTCTGCTCCTTTGATTCGCAATTACTCGGTTGTGGCCGAGAGAAGAAGGCAAATCGGGGTGGTCGATTCCCTACAAACTGGTATCAGAGCGACGGTAACACAGAAAATGGAAGGCGGCAGCAGCGGGCAGCCGGGAATGATGGTGCTGAATGCGCAGAATTACGCCGACTGGAAGATCAAGATGGAGGATCTTCTGATTGTTCGGGACCTGTACGAACCGATTGACAGGTCGGAAATACCGAAGGGAGTACTTGAGTCGGAGTGGAAGCTCCTGAACCGGAAAGCCGTAGCGACGATCCGACAATATGTCGATGTAAGCGTCCTACAACATGTGGCGAATGACACCAACGCATATGAGATGTGGAAGAAGCTGTCGGGCCTCTACGAGAGGAAGAATGCGTTGAACCGGACCTCCCTGATGAGGAAGATTGTGAATCTCAAGTACCGGGACGGCGAGAGTATGGTGGAACACGTAAGCACGTTCATGGGATTCGTGAACCAGCTTGCGGCGATCAAGTTCCCGTTGGAGGATGCAATGCAAGCCATCATCCTGATGTGTACATTGCCGGACAGCTGGGAGAACTTGGTGGTGACTCTCAGCACCTCCTGCACGGAAGACAACTTGTCCCTACAAACGGTAAAGACAAGTATTTTGAACGAAGAAGCGCGTCGGAGAGATAAAGAACCGGCCTCCGACTCAAAGGCGCTGCTTACCGAATCGGAACGGGGAAGACACTGGAACCGGAGTCCGCAAAGACGGGAGAAGTCGGGGACCCGGTCGGAGTCAAGAGGAAGACCCACCTGCTTCCACTGTGGGAAGCCGGGGCACTTCCGGAAGAATTGTCGGCATTACCGAAAAGATAACGGAGCCGTCGACACCGATTCGAAGAAGTCACCGGAGATAAACGGTGCATACCGGGGAGCCACGGACCGAAGAGGTCCGGATCGGCGAGGGCAGGACCGAAAAGGGACGACAGCACTCGCGGCAAGTGAAGAAGAGATAATGCTCATTACCGAAGAGAGGGAGCTGAACCTTGCCGGTGAAGAGATGACCTGGGTGGTCGATTCCGGAGCGTCGTTCCACCTGACCCCGGAGAAGAAATACTTCTCATCCTACACAGCCGGTGAGCACGGCTGTGTCCGGATGGGAAATGAAGGTACGTGCCGGATAGCCGGCATAGGAGACGTGTGGCTGATGACATCAACCGGATGCAAGATGCTGCTGAAGGATGTTCGACACGTTCCGGAGGTTCGATTGAACCTGATTTCGGCCGGCAGGCTAGACGATGAAGGCTACACGGGTAGCATCCGGAACGGTGTCATGAAGTTCAGCAAGGGGAGCCTGATAGTGGCTCGGGCCCGGAAGGTCAACACACTGTACCAGATGAATTCCCGGCTATGTCCGGAGGAGCTGAACGTGGCAGCCGACACTGCCGGTGAGCTGTGGCACAAGAGACTGTGCCACATGAGCGAGAAGGGGATGAAGAGACTTGCAGAAGACAACCTCATTCCAGTGAAGCATGTGCATCTGGAGAAGTGCACCGATTGCCTGGCCGGTAAGCAGAACCGAGCCTCCTTCCACTCAAGGCCACCGACGAGACGTAGCGCACCATTGGAGTTGGTGCACACTGATGTGTGTCAAGTAGAAACGAAGTCACATGGCGGAGCCCAGTACTTCGTGACATTCATTGATGACCACAGCCGGAAGCTGTGGACGGCACCGTTGAAGACAAAGGACCAAGTATTGTCCGTCTTCAAAGAACTCCACGCAAGAGTGGAAAGAGAATCCGGCAAGAAGCTCAAAGCGATACGAGCGGATAACGGAGGGGAATACCGGGGGCAGTTCACGGAGTACTGTCGCTCGAAAGGAATCCGGCTCGAGTTTACTGTGCCGAAGACGCCGGAACTGAACGGGCTGGCCGAGAGGATGAACCGGACCATAATGGAGAGGGTCCGGAGTATGCTGGCGCATGCGAAATTACCCAAGGGGTTTTGGGCTGAGGCAATGTCGACGGCGACGTATGTGATAAATAGATCACCCTCAGTACCTTTGGACGGAGACACGCCGCAGAAAGTGTGGACCGGTAAGGAAGTGTCCTACCGGCATCTGAAGGTGTTCGGGTGTCTCGCATACGTGCATGTGGCAAAGGACCGGAGAGGAAAGTTAGATCCAAAGACCCGGCCATGCATATTCCTCGGTTACGGCGACGACGAGTTCGGCTACCGAGTATGGGACCCGGTCGACAAGAAGATATTCAGGAGTCGAGATATCATCTTCATGGAGGACAAGACACTCGCCGACTGGGAGTCGGAGAAGAAGATGAAGAGCTCCAAGTCGACCGGTGAGGATAAACAGCAGTCCCGACCGGCAAGGGACCGGTTAGCACTCGAGGATCCGGCCGAAGACGGTGAAGAAACAGAACCGGCCGAGGAAGATGAAACTGATACCGGAACCGGCCCTGATCCCGAAATGGATTCGGATGAAGAGGAAACGGAGCAGCCGGTTACCGAAGCTCCGGAACGGAGATACCCTCTAAGAGAGAGAAGGGCCCCCCGGAGATTTCCGGAACCAGAGCACGTGCTGCTAACCGACGAGGGGGAGCCGGAGAGCTTTGAAGAAGCAAAGCACGACACCCAGAGCCGCAGGTGGTTGAGTGCCATGCAGGACGAGATGGATTCCCTGCATGAGAACCACACATATGAACTTGTGGAGTTGCCGAAAGGAAAGCGGGCACTTCGAAACAAGTGGGTGTTCAAGCTGAAACCGGGAGATGCCGGAAACCCCCCGAGATACAAAGCCAGGATCGTGGTGAAGGGGTTTCAGCAAAAGAAGGGCGTCGACTTCGATGAGATATTTGCCCCGGTAGTAAAGATGACCTCCATCCGGACGGTGCTGAGCATAGCGGCAAGCATGGACCTCGAAGTAGAACAGATGGACGTGAAGACGGCATTCCTTCACGGTGACCTCGATGAAGAGATCTACATGCAGCAACCGGAAGGATTCGAGAAGAAAGGGAAGGAGCACCTGGTATGCCGGTTGAAGATGAGCCTTTACGGACTGAAGCAGGCTCCCCGGCAATGGTACCGGAAGTTCGACTCCTTCATGACCGACGAAGGGTACCTCAAAACGCAGTCCGACCACTGTGTGTTTGTGAAGAAGTTCGAAGGAGGAGACTCTCTAATACTCCTCCTGTACGTGGACGACATGTTGATCGTCGGACGGGACCAGGTCAAGATACGGATGCTGAAGAAGGCTCTTCACCGAACCTTCTCAATGAAGGACCTGGGTCCGGCGAGGCAAATACTGGGGATGCACATCATCCGGGACCGGAGCAAAAAGCAGTTGTGGCTGTCACAGGAGAAGTACGTGACAAAGGTGCTTAAACGGTTCAACATGTCGGAAGCAAGACCGGTCGGATCGACCCTCCCGGCAAACTGCAAGCTGTCCAGCAAGCAAAGTCCCAAGACAAAGGCTGAAAAGGAGGATATGATGAAAGTGCCGTATGCCTCAGCCGTCGGGAGCTTGATGTACGCCATGGTGTGTACGAGACCGGACATAGGATATGCAGTCGGAGTGGTGAGCCGGTACATGAGCAATCCCGGCAAAGAGCATTGGAACGCGGTCAAGTGGATACTCCGATACCTGAAGGGCGCGGCAAACGTGTGCCTCCGATTCGGCTCCGGTAAGTCCGAATTCGACGGCTTTACCGATTCGGATATGTCGGCTGATGCAGATACCAGCCGGTCCACATCAGGGTATGTGATGACGTATGCAGGTGGAGCTGTTTCGTGGCAGTCGAGGCTGCAGAAGACGGTTGCGTTGTCAACCACGGAGGCGGAGTACATGGCGGCTGTTGAAGCCGGCAAGGAAATAATATGGATGAAGGACTTCATTAGAGAGCTCGGTATCCGGCAAGAGGAGTACCGACTCTACTGCGACAGTCAGAGTGCCATCCACCTTGCGAAGAACGCGGCTTATCACTCCCGGACGAAGCACATCCAGCGAAGATATCACTGGATCCGGGAAAGGATAGAAGACAAGGAGTTCGTGCTGACGAAGGTCCACACGGACGAGAACGGGTCGGATATGCTGACCAAGGTGCTCACACCCGACAAGCTGGAAGCATGCCGGAAGAGGATCGGACTGGAGAGACATCCCATGCCGAAGTGAAGGGGGAGTTTGTTGGGATTACGGTCCCTCCGGATGGGATGTCCGGAGATGAATGACGGCAAGCCCGGTTGCGGTTACGGAACCGGATGATGAAGAGTACCCGGCATGAAGCCGGATGAAGAGTACCCGGATACGGATCCGGATGATGAAGACCCCGGTTACGGAGCCGGATGATGAAGACCCCGGTTACGGAGACGGATGACGAATGTACCCGGAGAGAGATCCGGATGCGGGGACATATTTGTAAATATGTTTGCCAAGAGCCCTTGAGGCTATATTTGTAAATAGCCCGAAAGTCATATATGTGTATAAATATGACTTAGGGCAAACAGTTTAAATGTTGTTGCTCATTTTTCCATGCGAAGTGAGAGCAGCCGAGAGAGAGAGAGACGAAGAGGTCGCTGCCTCTGTGTATTACCGCCGCCTGTGGCGAAGACAGTGAGCTCAAGGTTGTTGCCTTGTAGCTTCACCAGTGTACATCCCTGTTCATAGTGATAGTTGGAGTTTGAGGACTCCCGTGGTTTTTCCCATTTAGGGTTTTCCACGTTAATCCCTGTGTCATCGTGTCTTTCTCTGTGTTTCCTATTTTGTTCTCCTTTGATTCGCAATTACTCGGTTGTGGCCGAGAGAAGAAGGCAAATCGGGGTGGTCGATTCCCTACATCTCTCTCATCCTCGCTATCTCTCTTTTCGCTTCTCTCTTTCTCTCTCTCTCGGGAGTCTTACGCAGTCCCGTCCTCTTAATACTAATAGTATTGCTCTTCTTTAGTACTAATTCCATCTCTGCTTAGTACTATTCCTGACACATCGAGTTCGCTTCGTGTCTTGTCACGAAGGCTACCCCCTTTCCGATTTTTTTAGATCCTTCGGCGTAGTGTGTCCGCTGCTGATTTCCTTGTTTGATCCTTCCGGATCCGGATCCGGTTTTCTCCGAATCGGTGCGCTTCTTCCAGCACTCGCTCTCCTTGTGACCTTTCTTGCCACAATACCAACATTCTACAACATGTTTCCCTTGCCGGTTCTCGTCGCCTCCTCGACTCCCCCTGCTTTCGAAGGGTCCAGAATTGTTGTCGGCATCACCACGATGCCTTCGTCCTTGCTCCCGTTGGTTGCCTCCATTGCGCGCCGACTCGCCTCGTCCGCCACGACCACGGGGCCTATTTCCCTCCGTGTACAGGATCTTGTTGTCGGCGTGTGTACTCATCAACGCACCTGCGTGATTCTCCTCTACAAGGAGCATCGACTGCAAGTCGAAAAACGACGGCGTATTTTCCCTTGTACAAATAGCAGTTCGGAATGCTCCGAACTTCAATGCCAATTCTCCAAGGAAAATCTACACCATTTCGCCCTCCTCAATGTTCACATCGATGGAGGCGAGGGAATCGCAAATATCCTTTATCTTGGAGGTGTAGTCAGCCACCGTCATGTCGCGTTGACGCACATTGCTCAACTCCTGTCGGAGTTGGAGCTTCTTGGTTGTGGTGCTTGCGGCAAAAATCTTTTTCAGATTTCCCCAAGCATCCTTCGGCATTCTTGCATCCTGAATGTAGCTCAAGAGTTTTTCGCTCACATAGGACGCAAAGCAGTAGAGAACTCTGCTCGCCGACTGTTTCCAGGCTGGGAAGTCTCTGTGTGTCGATTCAGGTGTTGCATCATTCGCTCCATCGACATAGCTCCAGTATCCATGTCTAAGCAGGTACTGGTACATCTTGTACGACCAAGATGCATAGTTACGACCATGTGAATGTAACGTGCCGAAGCTATACGAAACATAGAATACCGACAGAGAAAAAACAGGTTTAATGGAGAGCTTAAGACACAATGTACGCGGGAGAGACAAAGAGGGAATGAACACACACCAAAAAACTAAATTCAAAATAATGTGTAAAACTTGGTACATAGGATGTGCTCAGGGAGCACTTTTATACAAGTCCATACGGACTGACAGAAGTACTGACACGTACTTCAATGCTCATAACTAAGCTCCTACACTAACTCCCAACTATATTCCCTCGCGGAATATTTGTTCAACAGCCTCCCAACTTCCGCACCGATCCGGCCAATCTTGAGGTTGTAACTCAACATCCTTGTCATATGCTTATAGTAGGATTAAACTCTAATATATACATATGTTCAAATTTCAGATACTAAATGGAAGAAGTTTTCCTTTTTCAATGGTGACTTAATAGAAGAACTCTATGTAGAACATCCCCCAAGTTTTGAGATTTCAGGTCTGCACTATAAGGTTTATAGTTTGAATAAAGACTTATATGGCCATGTGACTTATGTTCCATCAATATCCCAAAAATAGAAGAACATGTTGTGTTGGAATGCTTTACATATGAGGATATCAAGCATGATATTCAGGAATGCCCCCAAGGTTGTATTAGCTTCCACAAACTTCTTACAATGGCGGAACCATCCCCAACAACATCAGGCATTAAGCTATTTCTCTCGTCAACTCGACCAAAGAACCAACATTGTGGACAAAAACAATGAATTTTGACAACTAGCTTAGTGTTCATGTAAGCTTTCACATTTACTTTTGGTTCCATCATTTTAAAATTCCCCACCAAAACAGATGGGGAGAGGGGAGTGGTTTGTAACAAGTAATATAACATCATTTCTCTATGTTGGTTGTAATGGAGGAGTGACAGCTTATAGGAAGCAGTCAATTTTACCATTTTTTTTGTAGATTTCAAGAAGGTTCTCGAGACGCAATCCCAAGTTGAAAGGTATGGAAAATACCAAAGAGTCAAAATAGCATGAAACATTTGTCATCCCGCAGCATGGAAGCAGGTGGTTTTGGGAAATTACACAAAACACCCCTGAAAACACCTCTCTCTCTCTCTCTCTCTCTCTCTCTCTCTATCTATCTATCTATCTATCTATCTATCTGAAAACATGGAAACAACTTGTTCTATGAATTACACAAAATACCCCTCCCTCCCTCATATCTTCAAAATCTCCCAACTGTCCTTTCATCACTGACTTGTCATTTCATTGATTCCTCTCTGTGTCAAACCCCTCCCTCAATACATTGAGAAACAATTGCTTTTGGAGATAGTCACATGATAAAATCTCAAAACTACCCTTCCTTTTTCAAAATATCGACAGTAGCCCCACACCCCTTGAGTGAGTGAATGAGTGAGGGTGAGAGAGAGAGAGATAGAGAGAGAGAGGCTTTAAAACAAAGACATATTTCGAATGGGAAAGGTTTTCTTTTTGTTCATTTTGTTGAAGAAGATGAAAGACATAGGTTCATTACATGCCTAGTTGCTAAAACCATTTTGGTGGTTAATAACAAAGTTGGGCATCAGTAACAAGAAGTTTTTAGTCACTTTCATTGATCTTGTTCAACCACCTCAGGTATTTGGGAATGTGGTTTAACTGGACCATGAGAAATGGGTACTTCATTTATGGATTTTGTGGGGTACCACAATAACTTCGTAGACGGAAAGGGAAGTTAATTAGTCAAATTTCACAACTTTGTTGTATGGGGATGTTATCCCAATAGTGAAAATGATGGAGAGTATGATGGTGAGACAGATAATGAAGATGTTGACAAGTATTGAGGGGTGGGGGGTGGTGCCTAGAATGGCTCCACCCCCCTCCCAAGGGGTTTAACGTAAGGGGAGAGAGAGAGAAAGAGAGATGAGAAGAGAGAGAGAGAGAGAGATTGAGAGAGAAATATTCCTTTTTTTTCATTCATTCCCCATAAGGGGGGCTAAATAGTTAACAAAAGGGTAGATACACAAGGGTGCAAGCCCCTTGGCCATTCACACCTACTCACTCACTCACACCTGTTTGTATCCGCCACACTCACACTTACACTTACATTCACACTCATAATCATATAACATTACACATAAGTACAACAACATTAAGTTTCCTCACCCTCACTCAACTCTCCATACATCTCATACGGTAACAAGAATCTTTCTTGCTTCATTCCTAATTCACTGAGGAAGTTCTTCATCCAAATAAGCTCTTTGTCGGCCTCTACCGCAACCATATACTCTTCCTCTATAGCCGGCGAAGCCATAGACTTTTGCAGTCTCAACTGCCATGACACTACTCCCCTTGCATAGGTCATCATATATTATTTGATGTGGATCGGCTTGAGTCTACATCCCCTGACATGTCTAAGTCGGTAAAACCTTCGAGCATAGGTTTACAACACCATACCTAAGGCACACCCCCGAGGTGCCTTTTATGTACGTCAGTATCCACTTGATTGTTGTCTAGTGTTCTTTTCCTAGATTACTCATTATCGGCTTACTATTCCCACTGCAAATGCTATGTTTGGTCTCGTATAGACCATAGTATACATTAAATTGCTGACAGTCGAGGCATATAGTACACTCCTCATCTCAGCCTTTTCCTTCTCCCCTCTTTGACATTGTTTGTCATTCAACTTGCAGTTTGTTAGCAATGCAAAGATGATTGGCTTTGCTTCTGACATGCTGGACCTTTCCAAGATCTTTGTCACATATTTCTCTTGTAATAGCCATAGCACGTTCTTAGTTCTATCCCGAACAATGTGCATCCCCAAGATCTGTTTAGCTAGTCCAATATCTTTCATGGCAAACGACTTGCCTAATGCTTTCTTCAAGCTCATGATTTTCCTTGTTTCCTATCCGACTATTAACAAGAGAATCAAGAAGTCACCTATATCATACCTTTTTGCAAACCCACAATGATATGCTTGTGTTTTATGGAACCCATGTTCTAGCATGAAGGATTCGAACTTCTTGTACCATTGGCATGGAGTTTGTTTCAAACCATACAAGCTTTTCTTCAGTCAACACACCAGGTTCTCTTTTCCTTTCTCTACAAAGCCTTCGGGTTGTTGCATATAGATTTCTTTGTTTACCTCCCCATGCAAGAATTGTTGAATACAAGTGTATAATGGACGTATTCACACTATCCCTTTGGGCCATTTGTGTAATTAGCATAAATGGGAGTTGCCCTAAGTCGGTCACTATATATAGTGACCTTATAACCTCTTTGTAAGGTTGGGTGTTGTATTATTGTTTCTATTGAATAGAAAGTCTTTTGTGCCTCTCTCTCTCTCTCTCTCTCTCTCTCTCTCTCTCTGTGCAACGACCTAGAAACTGTCATACGCAGGTACAGAACAGAATCGAATGCTTCTTGATCTTCCGCATCGACACGGCCTTGTCTCCAACATCTGGTATCAGAGCCTGCACAGTATTCGGTCCTTCAACTCGCTGTCGGCCGTCGTCTCAGCCTGCACAGCATTCGGTTTCCTGCGTCATTCGAAGAAGAGAGAAGAAGAAGAAAAACGAGGCTTGCATCTCATCGCGTTAGATCATCTTCGCTTGGAGTAAGCCAGCAGGTTGTACTCTGTTCCTTGTGATCGTAACCGCTCGAGGTGAAATCCCCTTGCGCAACATTGACACGATCGTGCTCCACCCGGTTAAACGGCATCCGAAGAGGTAATCAAACGCCGCTCATTGTAACCACTCGGTGCAGATCGGTCTCAAGACAACAACCCCAATTCGTGCTTCATCCGGCTGATCGACATTCGGGAGGATCAGTTGGATCCGTCTCTCTCGTTGCTGCAGTCACCCGAAGCAGAATCGGTCCAGACAATCGGTTTCAATAATCGGTATTCGGCATATATATTCGGAAGCGAACCGGCCTCACTCCGACTCGGCAACATTCGGGAAGACCAGTCGGTTCTGTCCCTCAAGTTACCGGAGTCAATTCGAGCAAGTTCAACAATACATATATCCGAAGCCGAACCGACTCGGGTTCAAATCCGACTAGAACGATATCGGGTGAGCCAACCGGCTACACTCCAACAAGGTTCATAGTCAACTCCGAACCGAGCTTCGTCAACCGAAACCAAATTTGATGGCATCCACATCCGGCTCGTCAGAAATGAGTCTACGAAAGTTCGATGGATCGAACTTCAACTTCTGGAAGGAGCAAATGCAGGACTATCTCATAGTCAAGGGGCAAATCGATCCCATCGAAAATGAAGAACCTCCAGAAGGATACAAACCAATTGAGTGGCAGAAGCTGGACAGGATCGTCCGCGCCACAATTCAGATGCACCTATCGGAATCGGTATACTTTACGGTGCAATCGTGTACGACATCATTCGAACTGTGGAAAACACTGTCGGACACCTACGAAAAGAAGGTCGCTGCAACAAAGATGTTTCTGATCCGACGCCTCTACAACTTGCGGATGAAAGAATCCGATTCGGTTCAAGCACATCTCAATGAGTACGAAAGCATAAGCTCCCAAATCTCATCTCAGGGGACGGCAATCGAGGATGAACTTAGAGCAATGATACTCATGAGCAGCCTTCCTTCATCATGGGAAACTTTCGTCACAACTGTGTGCAACGCGTCAACCACGGCTGTTAAATACTCCGAAGTCACGAGCGCAATCCTGACCGAAGCAGCTCGGAGAAAGTCTTTCGCCAAAGACTCAACAGACGACGCTTATGTAGTACAAGGTTCGACAGACCGATCGAACATACGAGGAAGAGATTCCTCACGACCGCCGAACAATCAGCGAAGACGGAGCCAGTCACGGGATAACCGAATCTGCAACTACTGCAAGAAACCCGGACACATCAAAGCCGACTGCCGCGCACTCAAGAACAAGAACGACAAGTCTCAGAAATCAGACAAGAAGAGTGGCCGGCATGAGGAGATCAATTACGTCAGCTCCTCAGCTGATGTGTTACCAAACGACCCGAATATACTATCAATCGAAAATCCAGTCGGATCAGAAGTTCTGCTCACGACTGAAGAATCGAGCACATGGCTCTTAGATTCAGGCGCGTCATTTCACGTGACTCCTCATCGATCCCAATTTCGGCAATATACGATCCGTCACTCCGACTCAGTTCGAGTCGGCAACTCGCAACACTGTGACATCATTGGAATCGGCACAGTAGAGCTCAACCTTGCAGGTGGCTCTACACTTGTACTTCACAATGTCCGACATGTACCCGAGCTCTCAAGGCCATTGATCTCAGTCGGACAACTAGATGAAGACGGCATTCGTTGTAGAGAATCGACCACCCCGATTCACCTTCTTCCCTCGGCCACAACCGAGTAATTGCGAATCAAAGGAGCAGAAAATAGGAAACACAGAGAAAGACACGATGACACAGGGATTAACGTGGAAAACCCTAAATGGGAAAAAACCACGGAAGTCCTCAAACTCCAACTATCACTATGAACAGGGATGTACACTGGTGAAGCTACAAGGCAACAACCTTGAGCTCACTGTCTTCGCCACAGGCGGCGGTAATACACAGAGGCAGCGACCTCTTCGTCTCTCTCTCTCTCTCGGCTGCTCTCACTTCGCATGAAAAATGAGCAACAACATCATTTAACTGTTTGCCCTAAGTCATATTTATACACATATGACTTTCGGGCTATTTACAAATATAGCCTCAAGGGCTCTTGGCAAACATATTCACAAATATGTCCCCGCATCCGGATCTCTCTCCGGGTACATTCATCATCCGGCTCCGTAGCCGGGGTCTTCATCATCCGGCTCCGTAGCCAGGCTCTTCATCATCCGGATCCGCATCCGGGTACTCGTCATCCGGCTTCATGCCGGGTACTCTTCATCATCCGGATCCGCATCCGGGTACTCGTCATCCGGCTTCATGCCGGGTACTCTTCATCATCCGGATCCGCATCCGGGTACTCGTCATCCGGCTTCATGCCGGGTACTCTTCATCATCCGGATCCGCATCCGGGTACTCGTCATCCGGCTTCATGCCGGGTACTCTTCATCATCCGGACATCCCATCCGGAGGGACCGTAATCCCAACAAACTCCCCCTTCACTTCGGCATGGGATGTCTCTCCAATCCAATCCTCTTCCGGCATGCTTCCAGCTTGTCGGGTGTGAGCACCTTGGTCAGCATATCCGACCCGTTCTCGTCCGTGTGGACCTTCGTCAGCACGAACTCCTTGTCTTCTATCCTTTCCCGGATCCAGTGATATCTTCGCTGGATGTGCTTCGTCCGGGAGTGATAAGCCGCGTTCTTCGCAAGGTGGATGGCACTCTGACTGTCGCAGTAGAGTCGGTACTCCTCTTGCCGGATACCGAGCTCTCTAATGAAGTCCTTCATCCATATTATTTCCTTGCCTGCTTCAACAGCCGCCATGTACTCCGCCTCCGTGGTTGACAGTGCAACCGTCTTCTGCAGCCTCGACTGCCACGAAACAGCTCCACCTGCATACGTCATCACATACCCTGATGTGGACCGGCTGGTATCTGTATCAGCCGACATATCCGAATCGGTAAAGCCGTCGAGTTCGGGCTTTCCGGAGCCGAATCGAAGGCACACGTTTGCCGTGCCCTTCAGGTATCGGAGTATCCACTTGACCGTGTTCCAATGCTCTTTGCCGGGATTGCTCATGTACCGGCTCACCACTCCGACTGCATATCCTATGTCCGGTCTCGTACACACCATGGCGTACATCAAGCTCCCGACGGCTGAGGCATACGGCACATTCATCATATCCTCCTTTTCAACCTTTGTCTTGGGACTTTGCTTACTGGACAGCTTGCAGTTTGCCGGGAGGGTCGATCCGACCGGTCTTGCTTCAGACATGTTGAACCGTTTAAGCACCTTTGTCACGTACTTCTCCTGTGACAGCCACAACTGCTTTTTGCTCCGGTCCCGGATGATGTGCATCCCCAGTATTTGCCTCGCCGGACCCAGGTCCTTCATTGAGAAGGTTCGGTGAAGAGCCTTCTTCAGCATCCGTATCTTGACCTGGTCCCGTCCGACGATCAACATGTCGTCCACGTACAGGAGGAGTATTAGAGAGTCTCCTCCTTCGAACTTCTTCACAAACACGCAGTGGTCGGACTGCGTTTTGAGGTACCCTTTGTCGGTCATGAAGGAGTCGAACTTCCGGTACCATTGCCGGGGAGCCTGCTTCAGTCCGTAAAGGCTCTTCTTCAACCGGCATACCAGGTGCTCCTTCCCTTTCTTCTCGAATCCTTCCGGTTGCTGCATGTAGATCTCTTCTTCGAGGTCACCGTGAAGGAAAGCCGTCTTCACGTCCATCTGTTCTACCTCGAGGTCCATACTTGCCGCTATGCTCAGCACCGTCCGGATGGAGGTCATCTTCACTACCGGGGCAAATATCTCGTCGAAGTCGACGCCCTTCTTCTGCTGGAACCCCTTCACCACGATCCTGGCTTTGTATCTCGGGGGGTTTCCGGCATCTCCCGGTTTCAGCTTGAACACCCACTTGTTTCGAAGTGCCCGCTTTCCTTTCGGCAACTCCACAAGTTCATATGTGTGGTTCTCATGCAGGGAATCCATCTCCTCCTGCATGGCACTTAACCACCTGCGGCTATGGGTGTCAAGCTTTGCTTCTTCAAAACTCTCCGGCTCCCCCTCGTCGGTCAGCAGCACGTGCTCAGGTTCCGGAAATCTCCGGGGGGGCCTTCTCTCTCTTAGAGGATATCTCCGTTCCGGAGCTTCGGTAACCGGCTCCTCCGTTTCCTCTTCATCCGAATCCATTTCGGGATCGGGCCGGTTCCGGTATCAGTTTCATCCTCCTCGGCCGGTTCTGTTTCTTCACCGTATTCGGCCGGATCCTCGAGTGCTAACCGGTCCCTTGCCGGTCGGGACTGCTCCTCGTAGAGTTTATCCTCACCGGTCGACTTGGAGCTCTTCATCTTCTTCTCCGACTCCCAGTCGGCGAGTGTCTCGTCCTCCATGAAGATGATATCTCGACTCCTGAATATCTTCTTGTCGACCGGGTCCCATACTCGGTAGCCGAACTCATCGTCGCCGTAACCGAGGAATATGCATGGCCGGGTCTTTGGATCCAACTTTCCTCTCCGGTCCTTTGCCACATGCACGTATGCAAGACACCCGAACACCTTCAGATGCCGGTAGGACACTTCCTTACCGGTCCACACTTTCTGCGGCGTGTCTCCGTCCAAAGGTACTGAGGGTGATCTATTTATCACATACGTCGCCGTCGACATTGCCTCAGCCCAAAATCCCTTGGGTAATTTAGCATGCGCCAGCATACTCCGGACCCTCTCCATTATGTTCCGGTTCATCCTCTCGGCCAGCCCGTTCAGTTCCGGCGTCTTCGGCACAGTAAACTCGAGCCGGATTCCCTTCGAGCGACAGTACTCCTGGAACTGCCCCCGGTATTCTCCTCCGTTATCCGCTCGTACCGCTTTCAGCTTCTTGCCGGATTCCCTTTCCACTCTCGCGTGGAGTTCTTTGAAGACGGACAATACTTGGTCCTTTGTCTTCAACGGTGCCGTCCACAGCTTCCGGCTGTGGTCATCAATGAATGTCACGAAGTACTGGGCTCCGCCATGTGACTTCGTTTCTACTTGACACACGTCAGTGTGCACCAACTCCAATGGTGCGCAACGTCTCGTCGGTGGCCTTGAGTGGAAGGAGGCTCGGTTCTGCTTACCGGCCAGGCAATCGGTGCACTTCTCCAGATGCACATGCTTCACTGGAATGAGGTTGTCTTCTGCAAGCCTCTTCATCCCCTTCTCACTCATGTGGCACAGTCTCTTGTGCCACAGCTCACCGGCAGTGTCGGCTGCCACGTTCAGCTCCTCCGGACATAGCCGGGAATTCATCAGGTACAGTGTGTTGACCTTCCGGGCCCGAGCCACTATCAGGCTCCCCTTGCTGAACTTCATGACACCGTTCCGGATGCTACCCGTGTAGCCTTCATCGTCTAGCCTGCCGGCCGAAATCAGGTTCAATCGAACCTCCGGAACGTGTCGAACATCCTTCAGCAGCATCTTGCATCCGGTTGATGTCATCAGCCACACGTCTCCTATGCCGGCTATCCGGCACGTACCTTCATTTCCCATCCGGACACAGCCGTGCTCACCGGCTGTGTAGGATGAGAAGTATTTCTTCTCCGGGGTCAGGTGGAACGACGCTCCGGAATCGACCACCCAGGTCATCTCTTCACCGGCAAGGTTCAGCTCCCTCTCTTCGGTAATGAGCATTATCTCTTCTTCACTTGCCGCGAGTGCCGTCGTTCCTTTTCGGTCCTGCCCTCGCCGATCCGGACCTCTCCGGTCCGTGGCTCCCCGGTATGCACCGTTTCTCTCCGGTGACTTCTTCGAATCGGTGTCGTCGGCTCCGTTGTCCTTTCGGTAATGCCGACAATTCTTCCGGAAGTGCCCCGGCTTCCCACAGTGGAAGCACGTGGGCCTTCCTCTTGACTGCGACCGGGTCCCCGACTTCTCCCGTCTTTGCGGACTCCGGTTCCAGTGTCTTCCCCGTTCCGATTCGGTAAGCAGCGCCTTCGAGTCGGAGGCCGGTTCTTTATCTCTCCGACGCGCTTCTTCGTTCAAAATACTTGTCTTTACCGTTTGTAGGGACAAGTTGTCTTCCGTGCAGGAGGTGCTGAGAGTCACCACCAAGTTCTCCCAGCTGTCCGGCAATGTACACATCAGGATGATGGCTTGCATTGCATCCTCCAACGGGAACTTGATCGCCGCAAGCTGGTTCACGAATCCCATGAACGTGCTTACGTGTTCCACCATACTCTCGCCGTCCCGGTACTTGAGATTCACAATCTTCCTCATCAGGGAGGTCCGGTTCAACGCATTCTTCCTCTCGTAGAGGCCCGACAGCTTCTTCCACATCTCATATGCGTTGGTGTCATTTGCCACATGTTGTAGGACGCTTACATCGACATATTGTCGGATCGTCGCTACGGCTTTCCGGTTCAGGAGATTCCACTCCGACTCAAGTACTCCCTTCGGTATTTCCGACCTGTCAATCGGTTCGTACAGGTCCCGAACAATCAGAAGATCCTCCATCTTGATCTTCCAGTCGGCGTAATTCTGTGCATTCAGCACCATCATTCCCGGCTGCCCGCTGCTGCCGCCTTCCATTTTCTGTGTTACCGTCGCTCTGATACCAGTTTGTAGAGAATCGACCACCCCGATTCACCTTCTTCCCCCGGCCACAACCGAGTAATTGCGAATCAAAGGAGCAGAAAATAGGAAACACAGAGAAAGACACGATGACACAGGGATTAACGTGGAAAACCCTAAATGGGAAAAAACCACGGGAGTCCTCAAACTCCAACTATCACTATGAACAGGGATGTACACTGGTGAAGCTACAAGGCAACAACCTTGAGCTCACTGTCTTCGCCACAGGCGGCGGTAATACACAGAGGCAGCGACCTCTTCGTCTCTCTCTCTCTCTCGGCTGCTCTCACTTCGCATGAAAAATGAGCAACAACATCATTTAACTGTTTGCCCTAAGTCATATTTATACACATATGACTTTCGGGCTATTTACAAATATAGCCTCAAGGGCTCTTGGCAAACATATTCACAAATATGTCCCCGCATCCGGATCTCTCTCCGGGTACATTCATCATCCGGCTCCGTAGCCGGGGTCTTCATCATCCGGCTCCGTAGCCAGGCTCTTCATCATCCGGATCCGCATCCGGGTACTCGTCATCCGGCTTCATGCCGGGTACTCTTCATCATCCGGATCCGCATCCGGGTACTCGTCATCCGGCTTCATGCCGGGTACTCTTCATCATCCGGATCCGCATCCGGGTACTCGTCATCCGGCTTCATGCCGGGTACTCTTCATCATCCGGATCCGCATCCGGGTACTCGTCATCCGGCTTCATGCCGGGTACTCTTCATCATCCGGACATCCCATCCGGAGGGACCGTAATCCCAACATTCGTGCCGGTTTCTCTTCGGGAGGGTGGACACTCCACAGGGGGAACCTCCTGCTTGCTAGAGGACCCAAGATACACTCACTGTATCCGTTACATGTTACGCTCAGAGAGGGTAACCTGTTTTTGGTGGATATTCCTGTGTCATCACTATGGCACAGAAGATTAGGACACCTCAGCAAGGCCGGCATTACGCATCTATCTAGAGCCGGATACATCCCCAAACTCTCCTTCTCCGACCATCAATTCTGCGAGCATTGCCAGTATGGCAAACAAACAGCCGCATCACACCCGACATCAGCACCAAGAGAAACGAGACCTCTCGATTTAGTCCACTCGGACGTCTGTGGCCCAATGCCGCATCAGTCTCTCGGCGGTGCCTCTTACTTCGTCAGTTTTATTGACGATTCGACTCGAAAGGTGTGGGCTTATCCAATTCGCACCAAAGATCGTGTCTTCTCGATCTTCACCGATTGGCTCGCTATGGTAGAAAATCAAACCGACCGAAAGCTGAAATGCTTTCGGACAGACAATGGGGGAGAGTTCAAATCCGAAGAATTTGTCAAATTCTGCCGACAACGCGGCATCCGACGTGAATTTACGGCACCACACAGTCCGGAGCAAAACGGGATTGCCGAACGCATGAATCGGACAATCCAAGAACGGATAGTTTCCATGCTCCAACACTCCGGACTGTCGGATGGCTTCTGGGCAGAGGCTCTACTCACGGCAGTACACATAATCAATATGTCGCCAAGTAGACCTCTAGGACTTCAAATTCCTCAGGAACTATGGATCGGCAGTAAGCCGAATTACGACAAGCTGAGGATCTTCGGATGCGAGGCGTACGCCCTTATTCCGAAAGATGATCGCCGAAAACTTGCACCTCGGTCCAGGAAATGCATTTTCCTTGGATATGGATCAGACGGCGAAATGGGATACCGACTCTGGGACCCCGAACGGAGACAAATCGTTCGAAGTTCGGACGTTGTGTTCAACGAGTCGGCTATGAATCCATCAGTCGAAAAACCGATCGAAGTCCGAAGGGTAACATTTTCCGATGTGCCGACCCTTCAAGAAGGCCCCGCTCTTAACACACGGTCAGCTTCACGGGTAGCTGAACCTTGCACTACCGACTCGGACAACTCCGACTCGGCACAACCGAATGACTCGCTTTCGGACCATCCGAACTCGATACCCGATGCGACCAGTCCAAACATACCTCGACGATCCGAGAGACTGTCGCAACCTCTGGAGAGGTATTCTCCTGGAATTTTCTTCACCGACGCCGGCGAACCGACGTCTTACGAAGAAGCATCGACATCTGTCGATTCAGCCACCTGGCATCTGGCGATGGAGTCGGAAATGCACTCCATTCGGGCAAACAAGACTTGGGATCTGGTCGAATTACCTAGGAACCGACGTGCTCTTCCTTGCAAGTGGGTTTATCGACTAAAAGAGACGTCTGATTCGACCACCCCAAAGTACAAGGCCAGATTAGTTGCGAAGGGCTTCCGACAAGAATATGGCGTCGACTTCGACGAGATTTTTTCACCAGTGGTGAAAATGACAACCCTTCGCTTCCTACTCGACGTAGTGGCAGCCGACAACTTGGAGCTGATTCAGCTAGATGTCAAAACAGCCTTCCTCCATGGTGATCTTGACGAGGAAATTTATATGGAGCAGCCAAAAGGTTTCGTGGCGACTGGCCAAGAACATCTAGTCTCCCGACTCAGGAAGAGTCTATACGGCCTCAAACAGGCACCGCGACAATGGTACAAGAAGTTCGACGACTTCATCCAATCGATCGGCTTCTCAAAAAGCGATGAGGACCATTGTCTCTTCACCAACACAGCTCAAGATGGATCACCCATCTTCCTCATCATTTACGTGGACGACATGCTAATTTCTGGACGCCACGCGGGCGAACTTGCCGATCTCATTCGGCAACTGCGGTTGAAGTTTGCCATGAAGGACCTCGGTCCGGCACGACACATACTCGGCATGAAGATTAGTCGGCATCGCGATAAACGACATCTTTTTTTGTCTCAGACCGACTATATCCGACGTGTCTTGGAACGCTTCAACATGCAATCAGCCAAATCTGCTTCAACCCCGCTCCCCATGAATCTTCGGCTCTCTCAGCGAGACTGCCCGACATCCGGTCCGGAGGGGGAAGATATGAAGTCGGTACCGTATGCACCGGCAGTCGGCTCCCTTATGTACCTGATGGTCGCGACACGGCCTGATATTTCTCATGCCGTAGGAGTCGTTAGCAGATTTATGCACAATCCCGGCCGATCGCATTGGAACGCAGTCAAGCATGTGTTCAGATATCTGGCTGGCACAAAAGACCACGGCATTCTTTTCGGTCCGAACCGAACCTCAGGCGTAGTCGGTTACACCGACTCGGACTTCGCCGGCTGTATAGACAGTCGGAAATCAACAACCGGATACTGCTTCAAATTCGGCAATGGAGCAATCTCGTGGAAGTCGAAACTTCAGGAGTGCACAGCGACCTCAACGACTGAAGCAGAATATGTAGCTGCGTCCGACGCAGCAAAAGAAGCTTTGTGGCTCGGCCGGCTGGCGCACACGTTTCGGCAAGTCGACCACGACTCGACTCCAGTTGTCTATAGCGACAGTCAAGGTGCTGTTGCCTTGTCGAGAAATCCGGTTCACCACAACGCCTCCAAACATATCGACGTTCGATATCACTTCGTTCGGGACTGCGTCATTTTAGGGAAAATCGGTCTAAAGAAAATATCCACAACCGACAATGTCGCAGATGGAATGACCAAGTGTCTTTCGGCAGACCGCTTTCGGTCTCTTCGGCATCAGATGGGCGTAACGACAAACCAGTCCGGTTAGAGCCGGACACAGCGCAGGATGGTTTCCGACAACCGACATCAGTTCCTTAATGATCGGCTTCAACTCTTCCGACCCGACCAGTTCGGTCTTCTGCCTCGGACCCTGCCGACTCGAACAAAACTGATATGTCCGAGAACCTAAGTTTATACCTGTAATCTTAGATAACCCATGTATACGCCCATTACGGGGGAGTGTCGAATACAAGTGTATAATGGACGTATTCACACTATCCCTTTGGGCCATTTGTGTAATTAGCATAAATGGGAGTTGCCCTAAGTCGGTCACTATATATAGTGACCTTATAACCTCTTTGTAAGGTTGGGTGTTGTATTATTGTTTCTATTGAATAGAAAGTCTTTTGTGCCTCTCTCTCTCTCTCTCTCTCTCTCTCTGTGCAACGACCTAGAAACTGTCATACGCAGGTACAGAACAGAATCGAATGCTTCTTGATCTTCCGCATCGACACGGCCTTGTCTCCGACAAGAATGTTGTCTTGACATCCAACTGTTCAATCTCCATATACATACTGGCAACTAGGCTTAGAATAGTTTGGATAGATGTCATCTTTACGACGGGAGCGAATATCTTGTCAAAGTCAAGACCCTTTTCCTGTTGAAATTCCTTCACCACAATGTGGGTTTTATATCTGGGTGAATTGTCAACTTCTCCAGTTTTTACCTTGTAGACCCATTTGTTTCTGAGTGATCTCTTCCCTTTTGGCAATTGCAACCAGGTCATAGGTGTAATTTTCATGCAAGGAGTCCATCTTGTCTTGCATTGTACTCTTCCATTTCTCTTTGTGCCTGGGCATCGACTATGGCTTCATTATAGCATTCTAGCTCGGGTTCATTAGTCAAGAGGACATATTAAGTGGCATATCAGGTGGGTGTTGTCCTCTCTCTAAGTGGATATCTCCTTCCTCCCATAGTCAACTCAGATTCGGATGTCTCTGTCGACTCTTCATTCGGTTCGGGTTCATTTGCCTCTATCAATTGTTGAAAGTCAACTGAATCCAACGACTCGTAATCCTCAATCAACTTGAGTAAGTTAGCCAACTCCGACTCCAACTCATATGTGTTTGTTAGTTTCTCCGAGCCAACCAACTCGTATTCGGTTGTTCCAAATGGCTATCTTCTAGCAATCGACTGTATCGAGTTGACTAGTCCTGTGTTCGGAGTCGGCCGAGAAGACGACCCCGACTGCTATTCTTTTTAGTTTTCGATTTTCTTGTATTCCATAAACACTATGTCTCGACTCCTCACAACCTTCTTATCGAGAAGGTCGCATAGCCTCTAGGCAAATTCATCCTCCGAATACCCTGGGAATATACATGGTTTCGACTTGTTGTCGAGCTTCGACCTCTTATCCTTTGCTACATGCATATACACTAAGCATCTGAACACCCTATGGTGTTGGTCGGAGACATCCTTACCTGCCCGAACCCTCTATGGAACATCACATTTCAATGGCACTGAGGGAGACCTATTGATTAGATAAACAATAGTATACATTGCCTCAGCCCAATACAATTTCTATAGCTTTGCATGTGACAACATGCTTCTCACTCTCTCCATTATCGTCCGATTCATCCTCTCTGCAAGACGATTTAGCTCAGGGTATTTAGGTACTGTGCATTCGACTCAAATACCTTGGGACTTGTAGTATCCTTCAAACTGTCCTTCGT
Organism: Azolla caroliniana; assembly: GCF_043228905.1. Taxonomy (NCBI): domain Eukaryota; kingdom Viridiplantae; phylum Streptophyta; class Polypodiopsida; order Salviniales; family Salviniaceae; genus Azolla; species Azolla caroliniana. The sequence goes on along the minus strand of NW_028230457.1, from coordinate 2,623,665 downwards.
ACTCACCACCGTTGTCGGTCTGGACAACCGTCAACTTTTGACCAGACTCCCTTTTAGCTTTGGCCTGAAAATCTTTCAAGACCGACAACACCTGATTCTTCAACTTTAGCACGAAAGCCCACAACTTTCTACTATAGTTGTTGATGAATGCCACAAAGTATTTTCCACCATGATGCGATGGAGCATCCATGTAGCACACATCCGTGTGGACAAGTTCTAGTGCACATTCTCTCTTCTTTGGTGGTCTTGAGTGGAATGCAACTTTGTTCTGGTTTCCAACTAGGCAGTCGACACATCGCTCCAAGTGCACTCATTTTACTTTTGGGAGAATTTTCTGGTCCTCTAGGATATGCATGTCCTTCTCTCTCATTTGGCCAAGCCTCTTGTGCCATATCTCTCCATTCGAGTCGGCTACCATGTTTGCTTCATCATTGCATAGCTTGGCATGCATAATCTACAAACTACCTTCTTTCTATGCTTGAGCAACTATGAGATTTCCCTGACAAAACTTCCATTTGTCGTTTCGAAAACTACCGTTGTAGCTTTCATCATTCATTCTTCCAATCGATATCAGATTCAGCCTAATATTCGACATGTGTCAAACATCCCTCAAAATCAACCAACAACAAGTCAATGTTGGCTATCTTGCACTCTCCATTATCTCCTATTTTCACATATCCATGGTCTCTAGCTGTGTAAATCGAGAAACACTCTCTTGAGGGAGTTATATGGAATGATGCACTTGAGCTGATCACCAAAGTGCACTCCTCCTTTGTAAGATTTGCACTTGCCAATTCACAAATGAACAAAAGTTCTTCTTCGCTCGTAGTTATGGCTAAAGTGCCCTTTTCATCAGAAATGTTTCTGGGTTTGACATCATTGGAGACACCTTTGTCCTTCTTAAGGTGCCCCAGTCCTTCTGGAAGTGTCCAGGTTTTCCACAATAGAATCATGTAAGCTTACCCCTGAACTTGGATCTGGCATGAGACTTGTCTCTTCTCTGTGGACTTCTTTGCTTGTTCCTTCCTTTGCCTGAATATTGTGTCACATTCGCCTCCGACTGGGACAGGACACCCTTTTCCATCCTTCTCATCTCCTTGTTTAGGATACTTGTCTTTACCACTTGTAGAGACAAGTTCTCTTCTTGCCACGAGGTGTTGAGAGTCACCACCAGGTTCTCCCAGTTGTTTGGCAAGGTACACAACAGTAAGAGGTTCTGCATAACATCTGTCATGATAACACTCACATCATGCATCGAAAGGATGATGACACTCACATTATGACTCGAAAGGATTTGAACCCACGACCTTGTTGTACACATGTCAAATCCTTAAGCATTGTATTAATATTCTTATATGTATAGTCTCTAGAATATGAAATCTAATATCATAGGAATATTCTATATTACTCTACATTCTAGGATAACCTAGAATATTCTAGAGTGTTCTCTATTACTTATAAATAGGGATCTACCACCCATCCCAAACCTAAATTGGTTCAACGCCATTTTGTAGCCTACTCTTTGTAATCCATTTTACGCTTCAATACAATAATTCTCTTCAATTATCTCTCTATCTCTCTTTCTCTCTTTCTCTCTCTCAGTCTTGACAGTTTGAACCAATTTTTTTCCTTTCATCTCTTCGTCTTCCACAAATCCTAACAAGTTCTCTTCTTCCTTCTCCTCTCCTCTCGTAAGCTATGGAGTCCGTGAGCAAACAAGAATACATGCGTGTTCTTTCTGAGCTCGACATGCTCATGAATAAATTTGTGGCATTAGAGCATGAGAATCAAAGGCTACTTGGAGATCTACAACACGTGAGCGCCGAAAAAGCTCAACAATATGAAGAGTTATCACAGCGGGTTCATCAACTCGAGGCGACTATATTGTCATTACGTGAGCAAGCGTCGGGGGCTCAGAACTCCCCTAGAGAGCCAAAGATCAGCCTCCCTGCCAAGTTTGATGGTACGAGGTCTTTATTTCGAGGCTTTTTGAATCAAGTTCGTCTAGTTATTCAGCTACATCCCAATCGGTATCCAACTGATGCTACTCGTGTGGGATTAGTGGGAACTTTGCTATGCGGTACAGTGTTAGCATGGTTCGCACCACTTCTCGAGAAGAAATCACCATTGCTGGAGGATTTCGAGGCATTTGTTAAAGAGTTTCAAGCTAGTTTCGGAGACACCGACAGCACTAGGACAGCAATAAACAAGATTCGAAGGCTCCGACAAGGAGATCGTCCCGCGTCATCTTATGCAGCCGATTTCCGTCTCTTGGCATGCGATATCCCTTGGGATGAGGCAACTTTAATGGATCAATTCCGTCAAGGTTTGAGAAACGATGTCAAAGATCTTCTTCTTACTTTCCCTGAAGATCCGCAGTCACTTACAGAAGTTATTAGTCGAGTTGTGCGATGTGATAATCGCCTATTTGAGCGACGTTCTGAGCGCCAACAAATGTTACGCCGCCAACCTGAGCAAACTTACGCTTCCGTAGTCGCAACGCCTCCACAAGTTTCTAGACCCATTACAAGGGATGGCCCCACTCCGATGGAAATAGAGTCAACACAACGTCGTGGGTTGTTATCAGATGCTGAGAAGCAACGACGTCGAGCGCATCGCCTCTGCTTGTATTGTGGTGGTCCAGGACATATAGCTGTAAATTGTCCACATAAACCTAGGCGTCAAGTATACCAAGTAAGTGCCCATGAAAACCCTACATCGAGTTCTATTGTTACTTCTAATAACATAAATAAGCCTCATAGTCCATGCCATGAGAATAGATTCAATGTCTTGAGTCAATTAGAGGATGTGTTAAACGAGTAAGTCCGGCCAAAATAGGAGCCATTTGGCTGGACCATCCTAGCTATGTAGAGTTAGTTCCTAGTTGTGGTTCCATTTCATCAAATCAAGTGAGTCAAGTTTTTTCAGCACAAGTCGAGCTTACCACATCTACATGTCATCGAGTCCTAGCCTCTGCCCTTCTAGATTCTGGAGCCAACTCTTGTTTCATGGATCGTGAATTTGCCTTGTCACAAAACATCCTCTTGAATAAGCTTCCCAGCCGAGTAGCCGTAGGAGTCATTGATGGACGTCCCATAGCATCAGGAGATATAGTCGAGGAGTCTGACCCAATTAGGATAGTTCTTGGCAATTTGGCAAGCATAATCTCTTTCAACATTATTCGTAGTCCGTAACACCCAATAGTTCTAGGTCTCCCCTGGTTTGAATTCCATAACCCGAAGATTGATCGGATGAAAAGAACAATTGAGGAGACCCGGGAAAAAAGCACAAACCCTGCATCCCTCTCTCCTACATGTGATAATAGATCCTCAGAGTTATCGCCCATCTCTTTACGACTGTTGCGAGAGGAAGGGGGGAACGAGGCCATGTTCGTCTTCGCAATAATAGCAACTCCATCATCCACTTCACATGAGGCGGATATTAAACTTCCAGAGAAATACAAGGAGTTTTCAGATGTCTTTGATAAGGTGAAGGCCAATACATTGCCGGAGCATCGGCCATACGACTGCCCTATTGACTTACAACCAGGGAAAGAACCTCCACGGGGCCCAATTTATAATCTCTCCCCTATAGAGCTAGAAACTTTGCGGGAATATATTGATGAGAATCTGGCAAACGGATTCATTCAGCATTCTAGATCCCCTGTTGGTGCACCTATCTTCTTCGTTAAGAAGAAGAATGGGACTCTTCGGTTGGTCATGGATTATCGAGGGCTAAACGAAGTGACTATTCGGAATAGATATGCTCTACCATTAATCCCGAATCTTTTGGAACGTCTCAGTGGTGCAAAATATTTCACGAAGTTGGACCTTCGCGGAGCATATAATCTAGTTCGGATTCGCCCGGGGGATGAATGGAAGACAACTTTCCGCACTCGCTATGGACATTTTGAGTATACAGTGATGCCATTCGGTCTCACGAATGCACCTGCTGTTTTCCAACATATGGCGAACGATATTTTTCAAGATTTTCTTGATATCTTCACTATAGTCTACCTAGATGATATTTTAAACTACTCAAAGACCCAAGAGGAGCATGATGAACATGTTTGTTAGGTACTGCGTCGACTCCGAGAATATGGTCTCTACGCAAAATTAGAAAAGTGTAGTTTCGGCCAGAATCAAGTGGAATTTTTGGGGTATGTTGTATCGTCAAATGGTATTGCTATGGACCCCATGAAGGTACAAGAAATTTTAGAGTGGCAAACGCCCCTTTCAGTGCGTGATGTGCAATGTTTTCTCGGGTTTGCAAATTTTTATCGAAAATTTATTAAAGATTATTCCAAGGTTGTGCTTTCGCTTACTCAGCTCACACATAAAGATCGACCATTTATATGGAGTTCAGATGCAGCCGAGGCATTTGAAAGCTTAAAACGAGCATTTACAACGGCACCTATCTTAGCACATGTCGACCCAACAAAACACTTCATCCTTGAAGCCGATGCATCCGATTTTGCACTAGGGAGTGTCCTCTCGCAGACTGGAGATGATGGACAACTACACCCTGTCGCCTTTCATTCACGAAAGTTTGAAGCTGCAGAGATCAACTATGAGATCCATGACAAAGAGCTTCTTGCAATCGTGGATTCGTTTCAACAATGGCGACATTTCCTAGAAGGTTCTTCTCAGCAGATCATTGTCAAATGATCATAAGAACCTGACTTATTTCCAAAATGCTCGAGTCTTGAGTCGGCGACAAGCCCGGTGGGCGCAATTTTTGACTCACTTCGATTTTATCATCATATATCGCCCTGGGATGCAGCAAGGCAAAGCAGATGCTCTTTCTCGGCGCTCTTATATGGAACTTCGTCCAGGGGAACCTGCATTTGAGCATCAAAAACAAATCCTTTTGGGTCCTAATCGATTACGATTAATGGTAGTTAACGCCATAACAACTCTTGAAAATTCCACTCTTCTTGATTCCATTCGAGATCATATGGCCACTGATGATTTCGCCAAGGATGTTTTGGATCATATTGTCCCGGATCGTGCTTCTTGCTCACGGTCGAAAAATCCTCGTAATGAATTTTGTCAGTTCTATTGGCATGGTGGTTTTCTATTTCGACAAAATTTATTGTATGTTCCTGATGGTCCCCCACGTCTACAAGTTTTGCAACATTGCCATGACTCACCAATGGCTGGTCATTTTGGAGTTCACAAGACTCTAGAATTAATTTCTCGACACTATTGGTGGCCTCGCCTTCGTCATTTTGTTGAGGATTATGTTCGGAGTTGTGATATATGTTGTCGATCAAAGAATCCTCGTCACCGACCCTATGGCTTACTACAACCACTTCCCATTCCGGAAACTCCTTGGAAGTCTATATCCTTGGACTTCATTACTGATCTCCCAGTTTCAAAAGGTTTTGATGCAATTCTCACAATGGTTGATCGATTTACCAAAATGACACATTTCTTGCCATGTACAAAGTCGATTACTAGTCAAGAGGCGGCTGATCTCGTTATGCGGGAGGTATTTAAGCATCATGGTCTGCCGGATGATATTATTAGTGATCGTGGTCCACAATTCATCTCAAAGTTTTGGAAGCACATGTTCAAACTTCTTCACATTTCAGTTAAGCTTTCTTCGGGCTATCATCCTGAAACAAATGGCCAAACAGAGCGTACCAACCAGACATTGGAACAATATCTTCGTTGTTTCATCAACTATCAACAAGATGATTGGGTTGCTTTTTTGCACTTGGCGGAATTCGCTTACAACAACTCAGCCCATTCTTCTACAGGATATTCCCCATTTTTCGCAAATACGGGTTGTCATCCTCGGTGGATGATGAATGCGCATCCAGAAGTTCCTACCAACCCTGCTCCCGAGGATCGTCTTAGTCGCCTCCAAGAAATTCAAGCTAACATTCTCCACAATTTGCACGATGCTCAATTTACACACAAGAGGCTTGCTGATCGTCATCGGCTAGACTCCTCAAAAAAGTTCCGCATTGGGGATTATGTATGGCTTCTCCAACACAACATCAAGACCACTCGACCTTGCAGTAAATTGGATTACCAACGTTTTGGCCCTTACATGATCACTGGTAAGATAAGTGATGTTGCATTTCGTCTTGACCTCCCTCTGCACATGCATCTTCATCCGGTGTTTCATGTATCCCTTTTGGAACCTTATACTACAAGTTCAATTCCAGGCCGACTTACGACACCCCCACCACCTGTCGAGTTCTTGGACGGGCCTGAATTTGAAGTTGTTGCCGTTCTCGATTCTAAAATCGTGCGCAACAAGCTGTATTACTTAGTCGATTGGCTAGGTTATACCCCCAATGATCGAACTTGGGAACCTGCCGCAAATCTTTCCAATGTTGCAGAACTCATCAATGCATTTCATCGCCAATATCCTTGTAAACCAGGTCCTAATACAAACCCTACGACCCGTGGGACGTGTCGTCGACGAAGGGGGATAGTGTCATGATAACACTCACATCATGCATCGAAAGGATGATGACACTCACATTATGACTCGAAAGGATTTAAACCCACGACCTTGTTGTACACATGTCAAATCCTTAACCATTGTATTAATATTCTTATATGTATAGTCTCTAGAATATGAAATCTAATATCATAGGAATATTCTATATTACTCTACATTCTAGGATAACCTAGAATATTCTAGAGTGTTCTCTATTACTTATAAATAGGGATCTACCACCCATCCCAAACCTAAATTGGTTCAACGCCATTTTGTAGCCTACTCTTTGTAATCCATTTTACGCTTCAATACAATAATTCTCTTCAATTATCTCTCTATCTCTCTTTCTCTCTTTCTCTCTCTCAGTCTTGATAACATCATCAAAGGGAAACTTGGTTGCAGAAAGTTGATTTACAAGCCCCATGAATGTGTTGATGTGTAATACTATGTTGTCTCCGTCTCTGTACTTCAATCTCACGATCTTTCTCATCAGTATGGTTTTGTTGAGGGCATTCTTCCTCTCGTACAACCATGACAACTTCTACCACATCTAGTAGGCATTAGTGTCATTACCCACATGTTGAAGGACACTCACATTTACACAATGTCTGATGGTGGCCACCACCTTCCTGTTCATGAGTTTCCATTCAGAATATAATACCCCTTGTGGGTATTTCTTCTTTGTCTATGGCCTTGTACAGATCCTTGACTATTAGAAGATCTTCCATCTTGATCTTCCAGTCAGCATAGTTGTGTGAATTCAACACCATCATTCCTAGGAAGCCACTCACACCTCCTTCCATTTGCACCTCAGAGCTCTGATACCAATTTGAGAGGAAAGACACTGTAGATCTTAAGAAGGATACATTGAAATGTACAATGCAAGAACAAAAAACAACAAAATAGACAGAAAACGCGATACACAATATTTACGTGGAAACCCTAAAACTGGAAAACCACGGGGCAACAAATCTTTCACTATGCGAACAGAGAATACAAGGGAGGAAGGATAGATTACAAACTCTCTTCAACTTAGAGAATACCGACTAATCGACTCCTATGTTGATTTTCCAGTCGACCCGACTAGCCAACTCCCATGTCAACTATACAGTCGGTCCGACTAGTCGGCATTCCCCCTTGACCTAGAGCATCCATGATGTAGTCGACTCTCTATCTCCTATGTTCCGCTTGTCAGTTCGATTGCTGAATTCTCTCATAGCATCGATTGTTGATTGCTCCCATAGGAGGAACATATTCCTAACACTCTCAACCAGGGCCATCGACATCCCTTCCTCTCTATGACAATGGCTTCAAGACCACGGATTGGCTAGGTACATCAAGGTCACAAAGGCATCGTCGTATCCCAACACCCAGGATATAGGAAAGAAGATCAATGTGGATACCATCACAAACACCACGATTCGAAAGAAGTTGGGTCTGAGCCCAATGGGTGAGCGTTATTTTGAAATCCCATCCATAGAAGTCCTACAGAAAGTTTTTGGGAAATATTCTGCCATGACCAAGGCATACAAAACGTTGATGGCTCCAGCCATCTTCTTCCGAGACGTCGCGAAGTTCCTGTTGGAGATCGCATGCATGCATCCGAAATCTTACAGGATGTAAAAACACAAGACCAAAGTGATCATAGTGACATATGAAGGAAACCCAATCAATTGGGGGTTCATCACGGGAGCGTACTTACTCGTAGGCATCCTCGCCATGTAGGCTAACAAGAAGTTGTTGCCAATTGTCACTTACTATTTAACAATATTGTTCCCGTCGGCATCAGCACTCCCAGCACCCGCGGTGCCCAGGCCATCACCACCACACCCGCTAGTGTCAGGCCAAAAGATGCGGCTTGGAAGACTCCGAACAATGGAGTGGAAAGACGAGGATAGCGAGCACCCTTAGCAAACCGAGCCCTCAGCCCAACCAAAGAAACTAGTCGAGACCCACCCCGCACCCTGGACAGCTATAGTAGGGCCAAGGGTCCTCGACACAAGAGAGCGAGGTTCTGGCCTATCAGGAAATTCCAGTAGTAGAACACGAATTCACCGCCATATTGCAATTGGACAAAACTTTTGAATTGGTGGAGTTCCTCTCAACACAACAGGTCGCAGCCGCCCAGTGCATGGCCGAGGAGCATGCCAGACAACAGATGATTTAGCGGGCCATTGCTAGGATGTTGAAACTAGAGGAGGAAGTTGCCTTGGGCAAAATCGGCCGCAAGCGGCACACTAGTGGAGGGCACTTGGCAATCGAATTGCCAACATTGAATATGGCCCCAATGGAGGTCCATTAGTAATTAGCTCGAGTGCCCTTAGGAGCCATGTAAATGATTACTTGCAGAAGCATTAGAAAACAGAGAAGGTAGGTAATACACAAAGTACACGGGAGAGACAAAGAGAGATCAGAACGTAAAGGCTATATTCAAAACGATATAATCACTCTGTACATACAACTATGCTCAGTAGAATTATTTATACAAGTCCTCATGGGACTGACAGAAGTACCGCGTACTTCAATGCTCACACGAGCATCTGATACTTACTACGAGACTATAATTGCCTAGGAGTCTACACTAATACTAGGCTTCCGGTTACTGATTGGATCCGGCTAACCGGCTCCCCAGCTCACCGGCTCTATTGCTTGCCAGCTCGGTTGCTCACAGCTTACCGATCCGTCTCGCTTGTCGGCTCAGGCTTATTCAGCCGATCCGGCTCCAGTTGAGCTTGCCGCTCAACACTCCCCCTCAAGTTCAACTTGAGGTTGGATCTTAGTGTCAATCTCTATGGCAGTCGGTTCTTCCAATCGACTTCTCCTGGCGTCGCTTCGCCTTGGTCGCGCTCCTCGTCCAGTCCGGTTCTATTTGTCGCGACCCCTCTTGTTCTACGCGCCTCGACCTTCTCGGTCGGTATGTCTGCTCAATAGGCCCCTCTCAGCTCCTTCGCTGCTATGACTCCAGTGCTTATCGATCCGTCGGTTTCTCCACGATGGCATCGACTTCCGCTGCATCCGTGTCTGCTTGGCCTTGAATTGATCCGGTTCTTCCGAATCTATCTGTTGAACCGAATCGACTGTCTCCAATTCATTCCAGCTCTTGTCCGAATCGGTTGCTCCCGATTCGTCTTCTGGTTCCAAGCCCATTACCACATCGGACCATGTCCGGTTCTCGGCCTTCTTCCTCCGGTCGGCTCTGTCCTTCTTGACTCTGCCGCCTTCTGTTCTTCCCTCACCGGCGCAATCGGCAGTCTCTTTGCCTTTGCCCGTTCCGGTGTCTCTACCCGTTCTCCCGCTCAAGTGTGGCACGTCGAGATGCTGAACACCAAGCATGTCGGTAAAGTGCTGCAACTTGTCCGATCCGAGTGGCTTGGTGAAGATGTGGGCAACTTTCCGATCCATGTGAACATATTGTAGTTCAACTTCACCGCTCAGGACCCGATCACGCACAAAGTGATAATGCACTTCTATGTGCTTCATGCGAGCATGGAACATAGGGTTCTTGGCGAGTTGCATGCTGCTTATGTTGTCGTAGTAGACCAGAATCGGGGTCGGTACCTCGATCCGTAAGTCTTGCAGCAGTCGCCGAAGCCAAATGGCTTCACAGGTGGCAATGGTAGCGCCCCAATACTCAGCCTCAGTGCTCAATAGAGCAACTGTTGGCTGCTTTTTGCTGCTCCACGCAACAGCTGCGCTACCTAGGGAAAACATATAACCGGAGGTTGATCGGTGATCTGATGCATCGCCGGCCCAGTAGGCATCTGTGTAACCGATGAGCTCTTCGGTTATACCTCGTCGGTATAACAGTCCCCGGTCCTTCGTGCCGCTTACATATCGCAGTATCCGTTGCGCGCACTGAAGGTGCTCCATGGTCGGCTTCTGCATGAACTGACTTATCATTCCGACCGGATAGCTGATGTCAAGGCATGTGATAGTCAAGTAAATAAGGCTTCCGACAATTTGTCGGAACCGTTTCTCGTTGCAGGCCGGTCCGGAGTTGGGACGGAGCTTCTGGTTCCGGTCCAAGGGTGTGGAGACAGGTCGGCATTCTATCATGCCGAACTTGTACAGCATATTCAAGACGTAATGTCGTTGTGAGAGTAATATGCCGTCAGGGGTTCGGATCACCTCGATCCCAAGAAAATAATGAAGGTCCCCCAGGTCCTTCATCTCAAATGCGTCCGACAACAGGGACTTGACGCGGTTGATTTCTGGAACACCCGATCCGGTGATGACTAGATCATCAACATACAACAGTATACATACCAAACCGGTTGAGCCTTACCGAATGAACAATGAAGAGTCCGATTTGGAGGCCACAAACCCCATCTTACGCAACCGGTGCGTGATCTTCGCATTCCAAGCTCGAGGGGCTTGCTTCAGGCCGTACAACGACTTCTTCAGCCGGCATACGACCGACTTGTTCATCTCCAATTGAAATCCGGTGGGCTAAGTCATAAAGACTTCTTCTTCAAGATCACCCTGAAGAAACGCATTCTTCACATCCATCTGGTGAAGATGCCATCCCCTTGCTGGAGCAACCGCCAGCACCACACGAACCATTGTCATCTTCGCTACCAGAGTGAAGGTCTCGTTGTAGTCGATTTCGTGGGTCTGCGCGTATCCCTTCGCCACTAACCGGCTTTATACCGGTTAACAGAACTGTCGGTGTTGTCCTTTACCTTGTATATCCACTTGCATCCGATTGGTTTACAGTGATGAGGAGGGTCAACCAGGTCCCATGTCTTGTTGACATCAAGTGCTCAACAAGCCAAGGATATGGCTTACAAAAATAAGCGAATGTAGAAAACAGATAAGGACACCAACCAACAATTGCAGGAGGCTCAAACGTTAATTACACAATTAGAGGAGCAGCTATGACATGCCAACTTGGCTGCCAACACTGAGGGGTGTCATCGCCGGTTTCGACGACCCCTAGTTGTTCCAGTTTCTCAAGATATGAGAACCACTCTTTATGGCTAGTCATGTGATTCGAAGCTCCGGAATCAACATACCACACCTAATTTGGTTTTGTGGTGCTCGTGCTCATCTAGTCGGCTTTGTGCTTCATCACAAATGTTGGGCCCATTTCGACTCCTCCTAAGCCTTCAGTGTAGTGCGATCACTTCCAATTTCCTTGTTCGGCTTTGCCTAAAACAAATTTGTCTGAATCAACCTTCTTCTTCTAGCACTTGCTTTCTCTATGGGCTTTCTGGCCGCAATACTAGCAGTCTATCTCAGTTTTCCTTTGCTAATTTCATGCATCGCCTTGACTCCTCCTACTTGTGGAGGGTTCAGAATTGTTGTCGGCATGTTGATTATGCCTTTGGTTCTGCTCTTGTCGGTCGCCACCATTGTGTGCCAATTCACCTCATTCTCCAAGACCACGGGATCACATCCTCCATGACCATGGGGCCGATCCACCTCTATGTACAACATCCGGTTGTCAACTTGCATGCTCCTAGACACACATGTGTGGTTTTCTTCAACCATAAGCATCGATTGCAAGTTGAAAAACGATGGTGGTTTCTCCCTCATCCAAATAGCCGTCCAGATCAGCCCATACCTCTGAGCTAGACCACTAAGGAAAATCTATACGATTTCGTCCTCATCCACCATCACATTGATGGACCCCAAGGCATCACAGATTTCCTTGATCTTCGTGGTGTACTCAGTAACCGTCATATCCCTCTATCGGATATTGTTGAGCTCTTGGCGAAGCTGCAACTTCCGAGCCATGGTGCTTGTGGCAAAAATCTTCTTAAGATTTTCCCAGACCTCCTTTGGAGTTTTTGCACCTCGAAAGTAGCCCACCATTCGGTCATGTACACAGGATGACTCTACTTGTCGCCTGCTCCCACGCCAGAAAATCCTTATGTGTCGACTCTAGCGCTAGTTCATTTTCTCCAGGGATGTAACTCCAGTAGGCATGCCCAAGCAGGTATTAGTGCATCTTGTATTCCCAAGATGCATAGTTGTTTCGGTCCAACTTTTCTATCAGAAGAGTACCACCCATTCCTCTGTCCAGTTTCTTCTTCTTATCTGTACTTGTCCGGGATTAGTGTTTTTTTGTGTTGAAACACTTGTCGACAACAGAGGATTCTCAACCCTCGTGCTCTGATACCATGAAAATATTTACGTGTTGAAGCTAAATAGAACATAACCAACTCAACCGAACCACAACAAAGAAAACACAGAGAGTATGGAATCACACACAGAACATGGGAGAGATAGAGAGAGCAGACAACATAAAACTCAATTCAAAATAATGACGCTCTGTATATACAAATGTGCTCAGAGAGCACTTTTATACAAGCCCTTAAAAGACTGATAGAAGTACTAACAAGTACTTCAATGCTCATAAATGAGCTACTAACACTAACTCCCAAAAATATTCCTTCGAGGAACATTGGTCCTAATGGCATGCCGACTCAACACCGATCCGGCCCATATTGAGCTTTGCATCTCAACAGAAAACTAATGGACAAACATTTGATTGGCAATCAAAATTCTGGACTTTAGTGCTTTGTCAATTACCAACAAGATGATTGGGTTGAGCTCCACCCAATGGCAAAGATTGTTTACAACAACTCGCTATACGAGTCAACAAGATTGCCCCGTTCTTTTCATACTATTGCTTACACCCTCACTTCAGCAAATTTTCCATCCCCTCCAACTTTATAAGCCCTTCTACGAAAGAACATGCTCATACCCTAGAGGATTTACATCGAAACCTATCATTGTAGCTCATCCTCGTCATTGAACATTAAGAGGATCAGGTTGAATGTGATTGATCAGATACTCTGTGGGTATGAGTGTTATGTGCAAAAACGTGTATGGATCTGTAGTCGGTACTGGACAACAAACAACACATACAGAAAATAGAATAGGTGTGGAGACTTATGCAAATGGAGCTTTAATGGAAAGCTTCTTATTACTTCGTTCTTTCTCAAATATTCGATACTCTGCTCGTCATCACTCATTACAATGTTAGGTATTTGCTTATATACTAAGCCCTAACTTATTAATGAGTTCACACTCGGACGGATACAATTTGGAAGGAGTCGGCCTTTTATGCCAACAAACTCCCCCGTAAAAGGACTACTCTTTCTTGCATGTACAAGTGCTTGGGGTTATCTCCCTTGTAAACCTAGATTACAAATTTAACTAGATCTTATGTTACAAGTCTGTAGGCAAGTAGTTGAGTCAGCAGAGGTATAGTATGAGTGTCGGTCAACTCTTACCTTCTACTCCTCGTTCGGCTTTCTTCTACTCGGTCGCTTGTCGTAGCCCCATCTTCGTCCTTAGCGTTCTGAAGCGTCAGGTAATCGGCAATGTTCACCTCGGTGTTGATCTTCCGGACTTCGAGTTTCTTCTCGGTCATAAACTCCCGGATATGATGATACCGCACCTCAACATGCTTCGTCTTCACATGGTAGACAGGATTGTTGATGAGGTGTATTGCGCTCTGTGAGCCGCAATAGATGGTCGGCGATGGTCGGTCATTTAGGTTTGCAGTTCTGAAGTTGGCAGTCAATCGGTGCAACTAGATCGCTTCCTTCGCTACTTTCGATGCTGCTATGTACTCGGCTTCTATGGTAGACAGAGTTGTGCACTCTTGAAGTTTCGACCTCCATGATATCGCACCATCACCATAGGTGAAGATGTAGCCTGATGTCGATTTCCAATTGTCCGTATTTCTGACATAGTCGGAATCGGTGTAACCTTCGACTTCGGCTGAGGTTGTTAGTCTGAAAGTTAGCTATGCATCCAGGGTTCCTTTTAGATACCTAAGGATGTGCTTGATGGCCTCCCAATGCTTCTTTCCTAGGTTTGACATGTACCATCTAACCACCCCTATGACATAGGCTAGGTCGGGTCGGGTCGCCACCATTGCATACATGAAACTTCCTACTGTCGATGCGTAGGGTATCTTTCCATTAAGCTCTCTCTCCTTGTCCGTTGTAGGAGAGTCTCTATCCGATAGTCTGATCGACGTCGAAAGTGGTGTCGGTGCTGGCTTCGCATTCTCCATGTTGAAGCGCTTCAGCACCTTGTGGATGTATGTTGGATTGGGAGAGTCGGAGAGCCCAATATGTGTCGGGCTTGTCCAAGTTCCTTCATCGCGAACTTTGCATGAAGGCTCCGCCTCAGCTTACCGATCTTTGCTTGATTGCTCCCTGCAATCAACATGTCGTCGACGTATAGGATCAGATAGATCCATGACTCGTCGGCCAGTTGCCGAACATACATGCATGGGTCAGAGTTTGATTTGTTGTATCCAAGCTGCAATATGTAGGAGTCAAACTTCTCGTACCACATTCTCGGCGCTTGTTTTAGGCCATATAGACTTTTCTTTAGTCGACATACGAGGTGACTATCCTCCACCATCGCCGTGAAGCCTATCGGTTGAGACATGTATATGTCTTCTTCCGGATCTCCGTGTAGGAATGTCGTCTTTACGTCCATCTGCTCGAGCTCTAGATCTTCTGTCACCACGACTCCTAGTAGGAGTCAGAGGGTGGTCATCTTGACTACTGGTGAGAATATCTCGTGGTAGTCGACCCCGTATTCCTGTTTGAGTCCTTTCGCGACGAGTCGAGGTTTGTACTTGGGTTTCTTTGAGTCAGATACATACTTGTATTGGAACACCCATTTGCAAGGTAGCAGTTTTCTTCCTGCTGGTAGGTCAACCAGCTCCCATGTCTAATTCTGATGAATCGATTCCATTTCGGATTTCATGGCCTACAGCCATGTTTCAGTGTCTGATGCGGCCATAGCTTCTTCATAGGTGCTTGGTTCGCCTGCATCCGTGTAGTTGACATAGTCGAGGCCCGGTTCATAAAACTTTGTTTGTCTTTGAGCTCGTCCAAATCTCCTGGGTGCCGTAATATCCGGTTCGGATCCTTTGATCGGTTCAGATTGACGATCGGTATTTGTTGAACCAGTTGTGTCAGGAGCCTTGTTAGGAGTCCCACCCTCGGTTTGGGATTTCTGCGGTGTCTGGTTGTTCTCCCCTGTGGTTGTTGTCGACTCGGTCCTGACTTGCCTCTTAGCGACTTTGCCTTTGTTGACTCTTGTCGATTCGGTTGTGTCTTTGATGGCCTTGTCTTTGAGTTCGATGTTAGGACTTGTTGTTGATTCAGTGTCGGCAAGGAAGTTCGCAATTTGTGGGAGTTCGACTGTTTGTCGGGTCTCTGATTCGGCCCATTGGGTCGGTCCTTCTACGATAGTGTTGTCATCTTTGAAGGATACCTTGTTACCAATTATTTTTTGTTGGTTCCGTTGAGAGAAGATAGAGTCTTCATTGAAGACTATGTCGCTGCTCCGGATCAATTTCCGGTTCTTAGGGTCCCATAGCCGGTAGCCGAAGTCCCCATTGGTTCCATAACCGAGAAATATGCACTTTGTTGCATGGGGTGCCAACTTCGTCCTTTTGTCCCTGGGGATGAACACATAGGCTTCACATCCAAATATATGGAGCCTATTGTAGGTCGGTTGTTTGCCTGACCATAGTGACTGTGGCACTTCGAGCCTGATTGCTCTTGACAACGCCAGATTTATCAGGTACACTACCGTCTTCAATACCTCGGCCCAAAATTCCAGCTTCAGTCCGGCTTGCTGAAGCATTGCCGTCACCCTATCCTGGATAGTTCGGTTGATCCGTTCATCCACCCCATTCTGCATGGGTGTGTAAGGAACGGTCTTTTGATGTTGGATCCCTTTTTCGGACAGGTATTGTTTGAAGGCTCTGGAGTTGTACTCACCCCTGTTGTCAGACCGGAGTGTCTTCACTCTATGTCCCAACTGGTTCTCCACTTCAGATATCCATCGAGTGAAGACCTCGAGTGCTTCATCTTTGGACTTGATGGAGTATGGACAATCTTTCCATGTACAGTCATCTACGAATGTGATGAAGTATCGAGAGCCTCCTAGTGATCGCTCTGGCATGGGCCCACATATGTCTGTGTGCACGAGCTCTAGGGGTTTTCGTACCATCTCCTAGTGGAGAGAGTGTGGACATCGAGTCTGTTTCCCATATCGACAATGCTCGTAGAAGTCCGTCATTGCCTGGAGTTTCGGGATGTAGCCGACCGACATCAGCCGATCAAGTCCGACTTGAGACATGTGGCCAAGTCAGCCATGCCATAAGTTCGGGTCGGTTTTCTCAGTTACGTTCATGCCCCCTTCAGAGTTGATCGCCATCAATGGGTATAGATTATTATAGTTATGCCCACTACCGATTTTGAGGTTTCCTTGGCTAATCACCCACGTCGACTCGTGTAGAGTCGTTCGATACCCATCTTCGGCTAACATGCCGATGGAGACTAGACTCCTCTTTAGATCGGGTATGTGCCGAACTCGATGCAAGGTTATTGTGTTGCCATTTGGCAATTTGATGGGAACCTCCCCAGTTCTAGCTATCTTGCACTCCTGCCCATTTCCCAGTCGAACTGTGCCGCTAGCGTCAGCTGAATAGTTCGAGAACCATTCAATGTTGGGGGTCACATTAAATGTGGCACCAGAGTCTAGTATCCACATGTGTGCAACTTGTGCACTGTAGAGGATTTCTCCGATCATTGAATCCTCTAGGGAGAGGATTTCTCCGGATCGGGTATAGGCAATGTTGCCAACTGGAGAGTGGTTCGAGTCGGAACGTCCCCGATTCCGCTCAGATCTCCGACCACTCTCTTTTCTTTTTATTGACCAGCAGTCGGAAACATTGTGGCTAGCTTTCCTGCAGTCTGTGCAATACTCACTTGTTCGGCCCGGCCCGTTCTCGACTTCGACTGTTGTCAGTCACCCCTTGTTTTCGATCGGTTGTAGCGTCGATCGGTTCTGTCGGCTTGTTCTTTCATTCAACTCTGTCAGTCGAATGACCCAGTCGAGTGATGGGCTTCTGCCGACTCATCGATGGTTAGTCCCATTGATTTTCGCCTAATATCCTCTGTGAGGACTTGGCCGGTCGTTTCGTCCAGATTTAGGATTGGTCGGCTATTGGCGTAAGTCGTACAGAATACCTCCCAACTCGCTAGCAAGCTCGATAGGAGGGTAAGGGCGTTCACTTCTTCTTCGAAGTTGATCCCTTGTGTCGAGAGCTCTAACAACACCCGGTTGAAGGTGTTGCTGTGGGAGGTTGCTGGATCAGTCTCTTTCATCTTCATGTTGAACAATTGTTTGATCAAGATCAATTTCGAAGATGACAACTTCTTCTCATAGACGGCCTGTAGCTTCTCCCACAATGAGAACGTTGTCGTCTCTTTCGCCATGCTGAAATAGACGTTTTCAGCCAGATGCATTCGGATGGTGGAGCATGTGATTTCGTCCGTTGATCTCCACTCCTCGACTGTCATTGAAGCAGGTTTTTCGTTGTGCCGAATGGCTTCGACCTGTCTTCGAATGATCAACACATCCTGCATCATCTCCTTCCACAAGGCAAAGTTTTTGTCGTCGAATTTTCTTATTTCAACTCCTATTTTGGATGTTGAAGCCATATTCTGTTTGTGAACTTGAGATTTCTGACCTGGTCTTTTCTTTCAGCTTCTTCTATTGTCTGTTTCCGCCAAACAGTAAAGATTCGGCTCTGATACCAGTTGTGGGTATGAGTGTTATGTGCGAAAACGTGTATGGATCTGTAGTCGGTACTGGAGAGCAAACAACACATACAGAAAATAGAATAAGCGTGGAGACTTACGGAGATGGAGCTTTAATGGAAAGCTTCTTATTACTTCGTTCTTTCTCAGAGATTCGATACTCTGCTCGTCGACACTCATTACAATGTTAGGTATTCGCTTATATACTAAGCCCTAACTTATTAACGAGTTCACACTCGGACGGATACAATTTGGAAGGAGTCGGCCTTTTATGCCAACATACTCCACAGCTTTGAAGTTGATGATTTGGTTTGGCTCCTATGCCGAAATATTGAGTCACCTTACATGAAGTCATGGTATAAGAAGTTGGGACCTTTCCAAGAGATTGAAAAAATAAACTCACTTGTTCTCTCCTTAGAACTCCATTTACATCTCAAGATTCACAATGTCTTTCCTTGTATTCATTCTTGAACCTCTCCATCCATTTCATGTTCTGGGTTGTCATCCTCCTCCCCCACCAATCGAATTGTCCACAAGGGAGGAGCATGAGGTCAATAATATACTCGACCCTTGCCTTCTTGTTTAACTTCATTATCTTGTTTTGTGGAAAGCGTACCCCATCTCAGAAGCATCATTGGAGCCGGCCAAGAATTTAAAGAAGGCCTTTGATGTAGTCCATGATTTTCATCAATGGTATCCACATAAGTTAAGACATTGTAACAAACAAGAATCGAATACCTAACCTCTCACATCCTAACGAGGTCTCATAGTCAATACATCTCAATACATTATGTGGTTATGAAAAAATACTTGTACATTTAGAGTAGTTTCATCATCTTAGAAATCTTTGGAATGTTATAGAAACTTCTAGAGCATTCATGCATATTTTTACAATACTTTTTTCTTACATGTAGTACTTTGCATGTATAATATTATTTGCTTGCATCCAATTCTCAGGAACAAGTATAAATATCGTTGTTCATCTTGATCCCTATCTAGGCGAACAACACGAAGTATAATTTAGTCTTTCTCTCTCAATATCTTGTCTCCTATCTCACATTCCTAGCCTCTTTTCTGCTCTACTCTAACTATCTACAACATGCTAGCATGATAATTGACTACATTATTTGGACATGATGTTTCCCATTCTCTATCTCACTTTTGTTATATGCAACATTGACAACTTGCAACTTTGATCAAATTGTCGCTATAAGATTATTTGGCGATGATATACAACTTTTGTTTTATATCTTGTAACTTTTAATATAAATTGGAAGCACTAGTTTTAGGAGTAAAGAGAGTTTGAATTGTTTGTCCAACTATGTCTAAAAATGGATAACTTTTAATCTAAAGTAAAGGGTTGTTATATTAGTCTAACACACTAGAGGTCTCTTGATCCAATATGTGCTAGAGGTCTTCAATTTCAATGTGGAATGTTGCTCATGTTATGGAATCATATATTCTCATTTATGCAACTAACCGAGGATTACGTATGAACAATGTAGTTAGGTATCACATTGGGCTTGCACATTAGGAGTTTCAAGTCCACATGTGGGTTTGGACATTGAAAAATAATTATTTGGTTTATTCACTTTCTAATATATTTTTAAAATTAGATCTGAATGTGAGGATATCACCAAATTCTTTTATATATTCAATCTTTTAATATAAGTATATTATGTAATGCTTATCATTCACTTTGCACTTATACTAGTAAAAGGGTAGTGTCATGCTAGAACGAGATATAAAAACAAGCATAATTTGTAGTTGTAACTAGAAGACTATTGGATGTGGTAGGTCTATCTAGTACATACGCCCAATATGATGTAAACATTATGAGATATTTATATGCATTCATACTTGGGCATATGTCTCGAGAATTAGATAGCAACAAAGAGTGTTACATTTACTTTGTGAGTGCCATGTGGCTTCATTAGCATATTTTTCAAGAGAAATATTTTACAAATAGTATGTAATGAAATTTTTCAAGATGACTTAGGTCAAATTAAAGTTAGATTCACGTTAATTGAACCTAAAGAGAGGGAAAAGGGGGATATCTAAAGATTTTTGGGGAAATTTTTGGGCTATTCAATTTTTAATAAAATTGATCCTAAGTAATCGATTTAATGTAGTCAAAGTATTTTTTTCCCTATAAATTTTCCTTAGATATTTGTTCAGGGCAGGAATTTGACAGGTGGTCTGCCCGTCGAAGCCCATTTTGGCCGTCAAAAACATACACATAATAAAAATGTCCGTCAAGTGACATATAAAGTTTAAATATCCATTTTTCATGCGAAAGGCCCCTACAAATTATGCATGTCAAATGACATGTGAAAATTCTATTTTCCATGTCATATATATTATATACATATACATATGTCACTTATTATATATATGAAGTGTCTATTATAATATATTAATACTATATAAAAAAAATTCCAAAAAATTATATGTTTTTTATAACATGCTTAAAATAATATCATTATCATGTAATAATGGTATATATTCTCAAATATTTATTCTTAATTTCTTTACTAATAATATTAGTTGAGATTTGATTGAAATTTTAAACAATAACCTTTATTAAATACATACTTTAAGAGTGTATAACTCTAGGTTTGATTTTAATGTTTTAAGTTTTAAGTTAAAACTAAATTTTTACTAACTTTTTTCATACTTATTAGTAAAAACATTAACATGATATTAATTTTATGTATTTCATTATCTTTGTTAGGTAGTTATGTTTATTTGTGCATCTTTGTGCACTTTCTATAGTAATGAAATGTACAACATGAAGCATCATATAGAACTTTCATTATTAAAATTGGTAAAGCATCATGTAGAACTTTCATTATTAAAATTTGTATATCAAATGACATGTTAGTTTTTGCACTCTTGTGTCATATGACATACATCTTTAAAAAATGCCCGTCAAAAAACTTTTATACTAACCCGTCAAATTTAGGTCTTGTATTTGTTGTCTACAAATTTCTTATCAATTAGTCAAACCTTGTTTGAAACTCCCATATATATTTCTTAATTCATCTCTAGGTGAAGAACCCTGGTGGTTCCACCATACATGTTACGACCTGTCATGAATATTTGTTGTCGATGAATTTCTCATTCAATATTATCAATCTCTAAATTCTAACCCAAATCTTGTTTCGATACTCTCATATATCTTCTCTACTCCATCTCACGGTCAAGAACCCCAACAATTCCATCCATGCACATTAGGATCCATTGCGAATATCACACAATATGGATTCTATAAACTCTACCATTCTTATTTTGACGGTTTCGAAATTTACAATTTGATGAAGCTCAAACTTAGTAGATCATTTGAAAAAACATTGGACCCATTATTAACATCTAATGAAGCAAGTTATTATGTGTTTAGGTACCGTGTGAATAAACTCTCCCCTCATTTTTTTGGGCTTCCCATGCATTCACTTTTCTTCTCTTTAAAACATAAGTTAGAAATCATTGTGGTTTTTTTTGTACACTTGTTTTACATGTGAATTAATGGTTAAGAACATCAACCATGGATAAGCATTTATCTAGGGTAGCAATGAGCATGTCCCATCTCAATACATTTTCTTTCTCCCACGTTTTGATGCAACTTTATAAGATGATATCAAGTTCTGGCATACAAAAATTAAATGTTCTTTTTGGCCTTTCTCAAAGAGAAACTCCCCCTTTCTCTTCTTTCTTATAATTGTTCTTTCTTACCTTATGTTTAAAATGAGGTCCATGATTTTTATATGCTTTCTTTTTCAACAACCATGTGAGGTCTTGTAAATCTTTCTCATTGTTTTAGTATGAAATATAATTAAACAAACCAATAACGGTCTTAAATCAAATATAGTGTAACAAGATACCACGATAAAATGAGGAAATAGAAGTCATTGATGTTGAGATTTGAAGTCAATACTTGAGGAAGGCATCAAGGTTTCAAGAGCTTGGCGAAAAGTTCAAAGATTCATAGTATGAATGGCAATGATCAAACCAAGACATTACATGAACATGACAATATGATGCATTGCCTTTTATTTGGGAGCATATTGATGAACCTACCAATGATACACCTTCTACACATGTCACAGTTTCCGCAAGCAAGTTGTATTTGATTAAGCCTAGTCTATCAAAAAAAGAAAGAGAGAAGAAACGAAAGAATGTATATACACACATATACATATATGTATAATACTAAGCAAACAATCAAATTATATTTACAACAATGGCCATGCGATTTTCAATTAAAGGAAATTACAAGAGACATTTTCATCTCAAAATCTAGGCTTCATAACCTTCACTCACTCTAGATTACACACTTATCTTGGATACATATTTGGTACTCATAAAGGACTAAGTTTTCATGTCCATGCCCATAACGTTCTTGCATATTGTATCTTTCCAAATATTTGGTTACAAATTTGTTGACAACATGAAAAGAAATCAACTATGAATTAATTATAACCTCTTTAATGACAGTAACACCAAGGAAAGATGTGCTTCATATGAGCCTTAATTGTTCATATGTAGTAGCCTTGTTGGAATTGTCTCATTATCTAAATGTTGAAGTTACTTTCAGGAAGTGTCATTGAGTTTACAATACATTGGTTTGCATTATGGTGTACAATGTTTTTTTGGTCATAGGAATCTTAAAAATGCAATTTTTCCCAATGAATATACATAACAATAAAAATGATGCACAATTCACAATGAAGAATCTAAAACATAGTCTAAATTAGAGAATCGATGTATTTATTATATCTTGAGATCAATTTCACAACGGATATAAAGTATGCCATATAGTCATGAAAGGTGTCAAATAGGCCCAACGGTAGAATTTTTGTTAAATTTTTTTAGTGAGGGTATTGGAGTAAGGATTGAATAGCCTTTATCCTAATGAGCCATATCAAAGTGAAGAGATGAATGCTTAATGGAAATAAACACATTCATGGATATTAATCCCATATCATGACAACAGCTAGGATACCCACTCCAAGTGATGAGGCTAGAAATTTATAGAATGGAGTGTCCACTTTGATTTTACATTGTGGGACATACCCTTTGACAAGCAAATGGTTGATGGCAACATAGATGAAGACACCACAAGCAATTCCCATGGATATGGCATAGATCCAATCTGCAATAGCACCCTCTGTTGTTGTATTTATTGTGAGACCAATAGCAACTCCAATAGGACTTGATATACCAAATAAAAACGAGTAGATTGCACATCGACGAAGAGGGCGAGCAGGAAGCATTCGAAGCAATGCAATTCCCATTGCTATGGCAGCAAAAACTTTATGAAGGGAAATGGTCCACAATGCTCTCCATGCATCATTGGCATTTTCCGCTACACCAATGGCCATCCCCTCGAAAATGGAATGAAAGCAAAGTGCTAAGATCAGGAGGATTGTATCTGTAATTGATGATGTGCTTATAGTGGTAGCTTTTGCAAAATTCTTGGCTTCAGGAATGATTGTAGCATCATCATCGCACTATGAAGCAAAATGATACAAAACAATTAGCCTTGTTAAACAACTCTACTTCCCTAGATTGTAAAACATTAGAAGCATTAGATCATTACCTTGCATGTTTGATCACCTTCATCTTCAATTGTACGAACTCCTAAAGGTTTTTATGATATAAAAGTATGTCAAACATAGTTCTAAAAGCTAGGGGAAGGAAAAAAACATGCGGCCAAGTTTTTATATTCTCATATTTTGTATTTACCTTTAGGAGGAATTTCAACATCGACTTGAGGAGGGGAATTATTAGCTTGTTTGAGATATACCCATTGAACAACACAATCTGCAAGCATGGTAAGTAGGTAGCCAACACAAGCTAACATGAATGCAAAAGGGTACGTTTTATCTGTTTTGCTTTGAAAAGTGACATTGGCATCATTGAGGAAGTGTATTAATGCAGTGCCCAAGAAGACTCCTCCTCCAAATTGGGTGCCCAAAACAAGAAGACCATCATCCCATTTAATAAAGCATGGGGAAATACCTCCCAGAAAAGCTGCGAAAAAGATAATGATGAGACAATATATTTTAACAAGAATCAAACTTTTGGATGAAGTGTCGTGACCATCACTAGTTGATCCTCCATGAGCAAAGGACAAGGGCAATGCTGCAAGGCTAAAGATGAAGAGGATGGAAAGAAATACTCTGCAGGTGAGGGATGAAGCCATCTTGTCTCTCTCACTCTCACTCTCTCTTTGGTATTGTCAATGAATGGCTTTGCATTTAAGTACATGAAAAGAGAAATAAAGAAAGAAAGATATATCACGTCTTCTAAAACCAAAATTGGCCCATGAGACAAATGATACAATAACGGGATGTGTACCCAATCATCAAAAATAAAATAAAGAGGGAGAGTGTGTGTGTAACGTGTTCTATCAATCGTTGTACTACTATCTCACTTAGTGTACGTCACAAAGAATCTCAAAAGTCCACTCAAAAACTAATAAACACAATGAATTTTGCATTATTAGCATCAAAACGTCATCTTCTGAGGGCCAAAAGTCAACTATAGGGCTTTAAGCAAATAAAATTTTAAGGATGGGATCCCATAAGGCTTGGAAATTATACTACATATTACAACCCCGACAAATTTCAGCATTTTAATGAAGTCAACAAAATTAAGCTAAAGTTTTAGTGCATTGTTTTAGAATCATTTATTCAAAGACTACTAATAAAAAAACAAGTTGTATATTAGTAATTTAATATCTATAGTTGTTTTACGTGCAAATGGCATGCCCTTGACTACCAAAAATAAAAAATCTATAAAAAGATTCAATGGTGCCTGTTGGAGTTGCAACTACACACGTACAAATATGATTCGGGAAAGAATTACACACATTTTGGCACTATGCGGAATGGAAAGCTCGATTTCATTTAGCTATGCTATATTGTTGGCCTTTGCAAAAGAATGCATGGATGTGTGGAGTGCAAAACTCCTCCTTAGCCCTCATAGTGCACAAAACCCACTAGGAGGTCAGGAAATCTGTAGGAAGCATGCTCAATTGTGGCATTAATTAGTCTATGGAACATTTGGAAATACAGATGCCTCAAATGGTATTCAGGGAAAACACACAAAATTGCAGATGCCATCATAGTTATATGAACTGATCTAGTAGTATCCTTGCATAAACAATTCGAAAACGTTCAGGGAGATTCTAAGTCTCAAGAGTTTGCACGAGCATAATTTATCTCACTCTAGGAAATCACACCATTGGTGGACTTCACATTAGGACATTCGAAATCGTGCTACTAGCCCCCTCATTGGTTTTACCCTGACAAGCAAATCATCTATATTTCTTTTGGTGATATCAATGTTGAACTACATTCAGAAGTTTCCTAGATGTGTTTTGACGCTTGTTGAAAAATAACATGTTTTTTCATGTAGCCGTTTGCTATTATGTGGACATTGATTGCCCCCCCTTTTTTATCTAAGGTGTCACACGATGAGGACCAAATATATATGAAAGCGACCTGTAAAGAGTAGAGTATCTAATGATACTTAAGGTGTACCTAGCCTGATCCATATACATATGTGATTCACCTAACTCACGGGAAGAAGTTCTCTCTCGGGAAAAAAAATTTGATACTTAATCGATGCCATCCTTTGGAATCTCTAAACCCCAAAAGACTACTAATAAAATGCCTAATAAATTAATTTCTTAGTTATTATATTATATATGATTTGATAGCTACCATCCACCATTCATCCAATTGAAATGGCAACCCTTGAAACCTAATTATGTAAGCTTTTGGGACCCACATAATGATACCAACAAAGTGTGTGCCATTGTTGTATTATATTACATTACATCTTGATAACATCCTTCTATGTGCCATTGTTTGTTATTCCACCCATTCATGAAGTATATATAAGGGATAAGGACATTTAAAATAGACCACATTAGCATTCAATCAAAGGAGTAACCAAGAAATGATTAGAGGAGTATAACCACATTAATCCCCAACGAACATACCAATTGTGGGCAAATTTATAATTTTCCAATTAGGAACTTGAATCCGAGGATCAAGACATAGGTCAAGAAGATGGAGAATAAGACCTATGATAATTTTAGAATGATATTACAAAAATCATTGATGCACATGAATGAGTTATAAAAGAACACTCTTAAGGTACTTTTGGTTCACACTTTCTTGGTGCGATCAATGAACTATTACAAATGTAACACAACGATCAATAAAAAAGACATAGGCGTAAAATATGCTCTCCATTGAGGATTATAGAACCTCCAATAATAATTAGAAAATTATTTCTAATGTGCATTACATCTTAATGCTTCTTCATATAGCATTACTCTTAATTTGTTCTTATCACTTTCTTGTCCACATCTCTTCATAAACTTCTCCTAAAACTTTGTCGAGTTCTACGAGCTACTTAAAGATAAAACAATCTCTATTGCATCCAAAAATGCAAAATCTAGGTAATGCACATCAATTAATCCCTAATGCCGAAGGAAATCAATGATGAGTGAACGTTTGCAACCCATAGGTTGTGAATCGTCAAATTGTAAAGCCACATTTTAATGAGAAGTGCTTATCATGTAGTATGCTTTTAGATATGATATATTATTTCAAAGTTATGGCCCTTGTAATTTACTGCTTAACCAAAGGTCATTATTGAAACTTAAAGATGATCTATTCTTTTTTTATATTCAAATACAATCAATGTAAACCTTGATTTTCTTTGCGTTCTATGGATCAATTTTAGAGTGTAACGATAAGGAATCCATTGATTTGGTATTCAAACTAGATGGGAAATGAATTACAATTAACAATTGGCAACGGTTTGGTTTGAACCGAACCGAACCGTGAAACCACGGCTTAACGGCTTAACGGTTTCAACAGTCAAAACCTCGGTTTAAAGGTTAAAAAAAATGTAATTTTTAAAAATTTTAAAAATTGTAAATTTAAAAAAAAAAAAATCTAAAAATTGTTTTTAAACAATATTTTCATTTTTAGACCTTATTCTCATATTTTAGGAACATCTTAAAAATTGTAAAAAATTTTAAAAATGAAATCTTATAAATTTTAAACAATTAAAAATAAAAAATAAAAAATTTGACTTATGTTGAAAACCGAAACCGAACCACGAAACTGAGGTTTTTACGGTTTGGAAAATGTTTCATGGTTTGGTTTAACGGTTTCGTGGTTTGGTTTAGGTTTCAAAAAAATTAAACGGTTCGGTTTGGACCCTCTCAAACCGAACCGAACCGAACCATTGCCGATTGTTAATTACAATGATTCTGTCTACTATTTACTTTCTCTTTTCACAAATATTTTCCTCTTGCCAATATTTTATTTGTCTTTCAATCGTTCATGTGTTGATGGCCTCAATGCATGGTAAATCATGCTAAGGATGAACTAGAAAACAAAAATATATATGGGTCCCATGACATAATTACACAAGAATACTGATCATAGCATTTAACGTAATGTATGATGATGACCAATGCATGGTTTGTGTCCACAACAACTGAGCAAACTAAAAATTGAATGGATCTTGAGGAATTAAACTGTTGTATTACTCAAAGAGTTAAATCTTTGCTACATGTGTGTGTAATGTCTCTTGTATTATAAATATAAGAAGGGTATTTCATCTCCATTCAAGGAATATTATATAGGGAAAAGTACCAGGATGCCCCTGGAAGTTCGTCTATTTACCAGAATGTCCCTGGAAGTTCCAAATTTACCAAACTACCCCTATGTCCAAAAAATTACACTTTATAAAGTAATTATACACTCAAATCTTTGGTAAATAGGGCTAGTTTGGGTCCATTTCTTCCATCTTTGGTAAATAGGGCTTGTAGATTTGAGAGTATAATTACTTTATAAAGTGTAATTTTTTGGACATAGGGGTAGTTTGGAAATTTGGAACTTGCAAGGGCATCCTGGTACTTTTCCCTATTTTCTAAGCCCATTGAACCCATACTTTTGGTTTATAACACAACGTTGCTTGTAAACAAAACCTTCATACTTCCTAGCTCCAAGGTTGTTTTCATATGTGTATTTTAACATTTGGGTAATGCATATCTCATGATTTGTACTATATCTTAATGTTACTCTACCAACTTCCTCTTCTTTTAAAAAACCACACTTAATGTACTAGTGCTTTCAATATCTATCCTACATGTAAGAAAACTCCAAATGACGTAAACATTAGAAAAAACACAAAATGTACAACAAAAATTTCAAAATGATTAAAACTCATTGTCAACAAATATTTCCTCTTTGTTTTTTTTATGTTCCATTTGTCATAGCAAACATAAATTGACAATGGTTCAGTTTCAACTTAACCAGTTTGACCTTGTCCAAATCAAACTGGTTAAGCTTTAACCTATTTGGGAGTTTCCAAACTTGAACTGAACCGGTTTAGGAATCATTTAAGTCAAGCCAATTAAGCCTTAACCGTATTGGAAACCAGTTTAGTTCCACTTGAGCCATCCCAAACCAAGCTCAAATAAATTAAGGAAGCTCAAGCCTAAACCGAACCAAAACAAACCGTCAAACCGTTTAAAACGGTTTAAATGTTTAGTTGTTAATTCCTAATAGCAAACATAAACCCCATCTCACTGAATTATTTAATGGCCCTTTTATAAGACTCCATGAAACATTGGGAAAATATAAGTATCCTACTAGGATGAATTTCCTATTCATGAATCTAGAAGATAATGTGAGATCACCATTTTTTAAAGTTCGTGTATGAACATGCTTGGTATGTAGCCCTTTTTCGATGATATATCATATAATAATAACATATTTAATATTCAAGCTATTTTAGCATTCACAAAGGCTTTGGAATTGACAAATGAGGTTATTAACTTCTTTAATGTTGGGCCCATTGACAATAAACAATCATCATTAATGACCCCACTCTATCAACTATAAATATCCCTTACACATTATTGTAAGTCAACTAAAGTTGCCTCGATTTCCTCTTTCTTTTCATGCATAAAGTATTTTGTTAGATAATACCTTTAACAAAAATGAATCTATCAAAGAAGGTATTATTTGCTCTTTCCATGCTCTCGAATTCCTAATGCACTCTTAGGGTAATACTCAATAATGGTTTATACTTTGGAAACCAAAACAAATTACTTTCCCATTACACTGGACAATGTGTCCTTAAGCTTTGGGATTAAGTTGCTCATGGATATTTAACCCTAAGACACAAAGTATATTTTCTAAATACAAATAAAATAGCACATTTATGAAATTGGATCGCGATTCACTACTTTAGGAGAGTTGATTAAAACATGGTCGAGTATGCTGGAATGATAAGAGTACCTACGAGTTATGAAATCTCATGAGTTTCAATGTTGGTGAATGGAATGGAATGGAATGGAAAGTTGTGCACAATCGAGCTCCCACGATTTTTGCACCAAGTAATTTGAGTTTGTCTCAATGTTGTAATCTTTTCCCAATGTACTAGGTCTCATAATTTTGATCTTATATAATTGTAAAATTAGAAATACTGCTATGGCTTAGATTGTAACCTTGCCATGTAAATGCTTTACATTTTTGTGAGACATTTTTATATAGCTAAACAAATGAAGTGGAAATTATAAAAGTTTTTGAACAACTTTTATGCAAATCTTTCCAATGTAGAAACCTCACAAAAATTATAAATTCATTACAAATGGCGCTTGTTAGTGACATCAATATTTGGGTCATGAGTATTTCAATACTACCAAATGACCTACTAATGGAACTTTTAACCGAAGACATTTTGCCATTTCGACAAGATGCTTGGAAAGACTCTTGCGATCAATGTACGTTAGAGTACAATGTTAGTTCGGTAAGAGACTTGGAGGTTTCCAGAATGAAGAGGAGGGAGGGTCAAATTGGTAGCATTATGTTTACTGGAAGGCTAGAAAAGGTGCCAAACTAATAGATAAGGTTGTTGATGGTTTAGATAGGTTGAACGAGGAAGAGATGGTCTAGTCTGGTTCATTTCGGGTTTAGGGTTATGCACAAATTATCCATGGGAGGCGCACAACTAATGAGCATCGCTTGTGGGGCACCCTAAGTGCTTTGTCTGACAATGGCAAGTGGTTGGCAGTGTGGGTGGTAGTGTTGGAGGGAAAGAAGAGACAACTGAACACGAACCCAAGGAAGTTGGATAATGATTGTTGTAAACGTAAGTGTTTGCGGAAGCGTAAAACAGAGAACAACAGAGAGAGAGAGAGAGAGAGAGAGAGAGAGAGAGAGCAGAACGTAATTTTTCAAAATTATATAAAGACACCACACATACACATTGTGCTAAGTAGCACTATTTATACAAGTCCTCTTGGGACTGACAGAAGTACCATGTACTTCAATGCTCACACGAGCATCTGACACTTACTACGAGACTATAGATACCTAGTAGTCTATCCTGTTCTAGGCTTCCGATTGGACTACCGGTTACGGATTGCACCCGGCCTCCACTGCTTGCCGGTTCAGTTGCTCACCGTCATACCGATCCGTTTCGCCCGATCCGTCTCGCTTACCGGCTCCGGCTTATTCAGCCGATCCGGCTCCGGTTGAGCTTGCCGCTCAACACTCCCCCTCAAGCTCAACCTGAGGTGGGGTTGTAGTGTCGACCTCTGTGGCAGTCGGTTCTTCCAACCGACTTCTCTTGGCGTCACTCCGCCTTGCTCGCGCTCCTCGTCCGGTCTGGTCCCGTTTGCCGCGACCCCTTTGGTTCTGCGCGCCTCGACCCTCTCGGTCGGTATGTCTGCTCAATAGGCCCATCTCAGCAGTCATGTTGCTGTGACTCCGGCGCTTGCCGATCCGTCGGTTCTCCCACGATGGCATCGACTTCCGCTGTGTCCGTGTCCCCTTGGCCTTCAGTCGATCCGTCTCATCCGGATCCATCTGTTGATCCGAGTCAGCTGTCTCCGACTCGTTCCAGCTCTTGTCCGAATCGGTACACCCCGATTCGACTTCCGGCGTCAGGCCTCTCACCACATCGGACCACTTCCGAGTCTTGGCCTTCTCCATGCTTCCCTCCGCTTCTTCAGCCGGTGAACCGAAATCGAATTCTTCATTCGACTCTGTATCATGGTCAGTACCATCGTGATGACCCCCGCACAACATGCGCTTCTCTTCCTGAGTGCACATCTCTTCTTCACAACCGCTTCCTCCGACATGTTCGGATGTGTCCACTTCCTTCGTCGACTCGGCTTCCTTCAGCTTCTTGTCTCCTCTTCTTCCGGCTCTCCTCTTACCGACGGGTTCAACAGGTTTTTGGCCTTTGCCCGTTTCGGTAGAGACTTTGCCCTTGCTTCTCCCCCTCAAGTGCGGCACGTCGAGATGCTGAATACCAAGCATGTCGGTAAAGTGCTGCAACTTGTCCGATCCGAGCGTCTTGGTGAAGATGTCGGCAATTTACCGATCCGTATGAACATACCGTAGGTCAACTTCACCGCTCAGGACCCGCTCACGCACGAAGTGGTAGTGCACCTCGATGTGCTTTGTGCGAGCATGGAACACAGGGTTCCTGGCGAGCTGCAGGCTGCTCATGTTATCGCAGTAAATCGGGATCGGGGTCGGCACCTCGATCCGCAAGTCTCGCAGCAGTCGCCGAAGCCAGATGGCTTCACAAGTGGCAACGGTAGCGGCCCGGTACTCAGCCTCAGTGCTTGACAAAGCCACTGTGGGCTGCTTCTTGCTGCTCCACGCAACGGCCGTGCTACCTATGGAGAACATGTATCCGGAAGTGGAGCGGCGATCAGACGCATCGCCGGCCCAGTCAGCATCGGTGTAACCGACAAGCTCTTCGGGTATACCTCGCCGGTATAGCAGTCCCCGGTCCTTAGTGCCGCTGACATACCGTAATATTCTTTGCGCGCACTGAAGGTGCTCCAGGGTCGACTTCTGCATGAACTGATTTACCATCCCGACCAGATAGCTGATGTCGGGTCGGGTGATGGTTAAGTAGATTAGGCTTCCGACAACTTGTTGGAACCGTTTCTCATTGCAGGCCGGTTCGGAGTTGGGACGGAGCTTCTGGTTTCGGTCCAGGGGTGTGGAGACAGGTCGGCAATCCGTCATGCCGAACTTATACAACATATTCAACACGTAATGTCGTTGTGAGAGCAATATGCCGTCGGGGCTCCGGATCACTTCGATCCCAAGAAAATAATGAAGGTCCCCCAGGTTCTTCATTTCGAATGCGTCCGACAACTGGGACTTGACGCGGTCGATTTCGGGAAGACCCGATCCGGTGATGACTAAATCATCCACATACAAGAGTATACATACCGGACCGTCAGAGCCTTGCCGGATGAACAACGAAGAGTCCGACTTAGAGACAGCAAACCCCAGCTTACGCAACCGGTGCGTGATCTTCGCGTTCCAGGCTCGGGGGGCTTGCTTCAAGCCGTAAAGCGACTTCTTCAGTCGGCATACCGCCGACTTGTTCATCTCCGAGTGAAATCTGGGGGGCTGAGTCATAAAGACTTCTTCTTCAAGCTCTCCTTGAAGGAAGGCGTTCTTCACATCCATCTGGTGAAGATGCCACCCCCTTGCCGCAGCAACCGCCAGTACCACACGAACCGTCGTCATCTTCGCCACAGGAGCGAAGGTCTCATCGTAGTCGATTCCGTGGGTCTGTGCGTATCCCTTCGCCACTAACCGGGCTTTGTACCGGTTAACAGAACCGTCGGCGTTGTACTTGACCTTGTACACCCACTTGCATCCGATCGGTTTACAGTGACGGGGAGGATCAACTAGGTCCCAAGTTTCGTTGGCATCGAGTGCCCGCATTTCTTCGTCCATAGCGGCACGCCAGTTTGCGTCCTTTGCCGCTTCTGCGTAGCTCTTCGGCTCGCGCACTTCTGTCACCTTAGTCATGTACGCATAATGATGCGCCATGTATTCATTGTACCCGTACCGCACGACAGGATCCTTCTGACGGGTTGATCGGCGCAACGCACTGTCACCTGATGTGAGGCCCTTCTTGGCCAGTTCGGTCTTCGTTGCCGAAGATCTGCCTTTCTCCTTTCCGGAGTCGGATACGCACCGATCCGACTCATCGATGCCGGTTTCGACTTCCGGCATCTTCCTCTTCCCCTTCTCTTTGCGCGTGAACCGTTTCCTCGGTTCCTTGCGCGGGGAGAGCACGGTAGAGTCTCCACCACTTGCCGTCTCTTCATCCGACTGGTCCAACCGACTCAGTCGCTCGTTCGGTCCACTCAACCGTAACGATTCCGGACTCTCATCTTGAGTCCCGGCTTCATCATCCTCTGCTAGGGCTGATTCAGGCTCACTGGCCTGATCTTCCGGCATTGGGTCGGGATCGGAAGTCGGAATCGGTACGGAGTACCAGGATGCCGATTCGTCGAACTCGACATCCCGGCTAACTCGGACTTCCTTCGTCCGGGGGTTATAGCACTTATACCCCTTTTGCTCTTCAGGATAGCCGACTAGGATGCATTTTTCCGATTTTGCATCCAACTTTCTCCGCTTCTGATCTGGCACATGCACATACGCTATGCTGCCGAATATCCGAAGGTGTCTCAAGTTCGGCTTGCGCCCAAAATACAGCTCATGAGCTGACACCTTGTCACCAATGCGGTTTTGTATGTAGACGGCCGTCCGGACCGCCTCCGCCCAGTAGAACCGGGGCATGCTCTTCTCCTCTAGCATTGTCCTTGCCGCTTCGACGAGTGTCCGATTCTTCCTTTCGGCCACACTGTTTTGCTCCGGTGTGTATCTGCAGCTGAACTCTCGCCGAATTCCCTTCTGCTGCAGATAACTAGTGAATTGGCCGGAAAAATATTCCTTTCCGCCATCCGACCGAAGGCATTTGATCTTCCTCTTTGATTCCCGTTCCACCATCTTCTGGAGGCTCCGGAAACAGTTGAAGACTTCGCTCTTCCGCTCAATGAGGTAGATCCAAGTATGCCGAGTATAGTCGTCGATGAAGGAGACGAAGTATCGGCTCCCGCCAAGGCTTACACTTTGTGCCGGTCCCCACACATCCGAATGGATGAGATCGAGCTTGTTACGGCTCCGGTTCCGTTCGGTGGGGAATGGAAGCCGGTGTTGCTTCCCAAGTTGGCATGCTTCACAAATTTCGGCTCTTCGGCCGCTGAACTTCGGCAAACCGAAAACGACTTGTTTTGTTTGCAGATCTTGAAGCCTCCGGTAGTTGACGTGGCCTATCTGCTTGTGCCACAGGTCGATGTCCGACTCGACCTTCTGTCGTTTCGCGAACAGAGCGGTGCCAACGTCATTGGTGTCGAGGATAAACATCCTCCCGTCTCTGCGCCCTTGCGCAATGACTTCGCCCTCATCCTCAATGAAGCACCCGAGGTGCGTAAACCGCACCTGCATCCCCTGGTCGACAATCTGACCGACGGACACCAGGTTCTTCGTGATTGTCGGAACGTGTAATACGTTCATCAGCTTCCCTTTCTGTCCGACGTGGCTTAGAGGGACTTCTCCGACGTGCACAATTGGGTGAGGAGTGTCGTCTCCGGTTTCGACTACTCCTGGTTGATCCGGTTTCTCCAGAAAGGAGAACCACTCTTTGTGGCTCGTCATGTGGTTTGACGCGCCAAAATCAACATACCACACTTCCTCCATTTTGGAAGTGGTCTTCTTCATTGAGTTTGCCTTGTGATTCATCACCAAGGCTGGCCCCTTACCGGCCTTTCCAGTTCCGGATCCTCCTAATCCGTTTGCGTAGTGCGAGTTTTGCCGGCCATCCTTACCGGTCTTGCCGGATCCGGATTTGTCCGAATCGGTACGCTTTCTCCAGCACTCGCTTTCCCTATGGCCTTTTTTGCCACAGTACCAGCATTCCGTAGCGGATTTGTCTTGCCGGCCTCCGGCACCGCCTTGACTCCCCTTGCTTGTGGAAGTCCCGGAACTGCTGTCGGCACACTCATAGTGCCTCCGTTCCTGCTCTTGCCGGCCGCCTCCATTGCGTGCCGACCCACCTCTTCCACCACGCCCACCGTGCCGATCCGTTCCCGTGTACAACATTTGGCTGTCCGGGGATGCACTTGTAGATGCACTGGCGTGGTTCTCTACAAGGAGCATCGACTGTAAGTCGAAGAATGAGGGAGTATTCTCCCTTGTACACACCGCAGTCCGGAACGCTCTGAACTTGGACGCCAGGCCTCCGAGACATACCTACACCATCTCGTCTTCCTCTACGGTAACATTGATAGAGGCGAGCGAGTCGCAGATCTCCTTTATCCGGCCCGTGTAGTCTGCCACGGACATGTTCTTTTGTCGAACATTGCTCAACTCCTGTCTGAGTTGCAGCTTCCGGGCAGTGGTGCTTGCGGCGAAAACCTTTTTCAGGTTCCCCCAAGCATCGTTCGGTGTCTTGGCGTCACGGATGTGCCTGAGCAGCTGATCGCCGACACTGGACGCGAAGCAGTACATCACCCTGCTTGCCGCCTGTTCCCATATCGGGAAGTCCTTGTGTGCCAAGTCTGGTGCCGCATCATTCGCTCCTTCGACATAACTCCAGTACTCGTGTCCAAGCAGGTACTGGTGCATCTTGTAAGACCAGGATGCGTAGTTGCTCTTGTCGAGCTTCTCCACTGGGAGCGACGTAGCCATGCCTCTATCCATGTCTTCTACTGTGTCTGTTCTCGACCTGTTAGGGTTTCCTTCTCAAGAGTAAATGTCTGCAGCAGAGGTTCTCAACCCTCGCGCTCTGATACCATGTAAACGTAAGTGTTTGCGGAAGCGTAAAACAGAGAACAACAGAGAGAGAGAGAGAGAGAGAGAGAGAGAGCAGAACGTAATTTTTCAAAATTATATAAAGACACCACACATACACACTGTGCTAAGTAGCACTATTTATACAAGTCCTCTTGGGACTGACAGAAGTACCATGTACTTCAATGCTCACACGAGCATCTGACACTTACTACGAGACTATAGATACCTAGTAGTCTATCCTATTCTAGGCTTCTGATTGGACTGCCGGTTACGGATTGCACCCGGCCTCCACTGCTTGTCGGTTTGGTTGCTCACCGTCATACCGATCCATTTCGCCCGATCCATCTCGCTTACCGGCTCCGGCTTATTCAGCCAATCCGGCTCCGGTTGAGCTTGCCGCTCAACAATTGTAAACTATGGCTTTTTGATGACCAACCCTATGTGTCAAAACCAAGAGAGAAGGTAAATTGATAGAAGAAAGATATAAAGAGATCACAAGAAGAGGAATGACATGATAAGAGAAGAATGAATGTATTAAAGTAGAATAAGAATGGATACAAGATAGGCGATGAGAGGTTAAGACTGGTGTTGATTCGAATTGGTTTTGAGAAGAATTGTATGTCCATATTTATAGGTTCCTATAGAATAACCTAGTGATTTCTATAATGTTCTATAATGTTCTAGACCTAAAATATTCTAAGATGTGCTAGGATATTCTAGGATGTTCTATAACATTTACAATATCAGTCTATTACAAGAAGTAGCTTTTATTGTTTCATATAATCATATGTTATCTTAATGGTTAGGTTCTTGATTATGTATTACAAAGTCTTGGGTTCAAACCCAAGTGAAGCCACATAATGTTCATGGATTCATGACACTATGTGATTTGGAGTGGGATCCATTGGAGGTTTGGTGGTAGAATCCGGGAACAAGCAAACTGCAAGGGTTGTTTGAGTACAATACTAAGCTGGGAAGGCAAATCATTGACTCCAAATTAGTGGGTATTGGTCAAACTTGCAATAGTTGGAGGGATAAAGGCATATCAGATGACTTCTTCAAGCCGTTTTGGAGGAGACTATGATTGTTGGGAAAAAATAAAGGTTCGATTATGGCTTCTTAGCCATAAGGCAATACTTGTAGGGGAGTGGATGAGGTGTCGTGGTGGGGAAGAAGTTATGTGGACACTCTTTGGAATCGATCCCTCATTGTTTTCTGGAATCGTGTAGAGGCGATTAGCATTTGGGGTAGAAGTCTCTGGATTGTGGCAACTTGTAGTGTGAATGGGAAAGTTGTGTGGGGGTCCTTATGTTGTTTGAAGTAATAGGGGGAGGCTGGGTGGAACAATTAAATCCATAGGGTCATGGATTTATAGTGCAAGGTGGCAACATGTTTCAATGTGCTGGAGTATGACCTAACACTAACTCTACATTTTGAGGAGATATGGATGATGGTGGTGTGCTTATCGGTTTGGCACATTTGGACCAGGTGTTGTAAGTTTGTTTTTCAGCAACAAAAGCTTCCAAGTGGCATGGTGTTGCTAAATATCTGGTTTCACACACTTTTCCAAGAAGTTTAAATTACTAACATTAATCGTAATTGTGAAAAAATACCATCACTAAGGAAATGTTTGTATTTCTAACACTTTTGCAAAACCCTCTTGGTAGGTCACGATTCAGATACCCAATCACTGGATAACTTTCACCAAAGATCGTGGTTGGAGAGATGGATAATTAGTCCGAAACTACTCATTAGTTGGCTACTGTCCTTATCGGCTATACAATAACTGTCTAGATTAGCTACAACTGATTGGCTCTAAACACACAACACAAACGATATCTGAATCCGCTACGATATCTGAATCTGCTACACCGTGAGTCGGTTAACACTTAACACAGTAATTAAGAAATTGAATAACAATAATGCAAAGAGACATTGTATACCCAAAATCTCTCTATATTAAGTTCTTTTACACAATATACAACATATAATACAAAGAGCATGCCCCCCTTTTTATAGGCGATTCATGTATGGTTACAATGCCGTTTTGGCACATCCCTCTGGACAAGATGTCCTATCGTCATACGTCATGGCTACTCAAATCTATAATCTATTACATCGTTTCATATCTGCTAATAATTCGACTACATAATATTCAACAATTATATTATATTTCGGCTTTTGGCTTCACACTGCTTCCAACTATCCATTTCGACTTTGGCTTTCACACTCCAGCCGGCCTTCAATCGTTTCGGCAATCAATCCCTATGGGTAACACATAGCATGCCCGTGGGACGATGCTTCGGATGGTCGAACCCAGAATGCCCTCTCAACCATCTTCCAAAATAGTCAAAATACTCGGCTCCTCGCTGCCCATGCCCTGATTTGGCTCATTTTCTTGCCGCTCCACTTCGGGTTTTGCCACCTGATTTTTGTCAACAACTCTTGTTAGCTCTGACTGCTCTTCTCCAACATCATTAGGTTGCTTCTCCTTAGTCTCCTCTTGTTCAATTGCCCATTCTTCATTTTGATATGTAATTAGCTCTTGTTCATTCTCGTCGGCATCACTAATAACGACTCACGTGGCCTGTTCTTCCTCCAACTGTTCCTTAGTCGGATGCATCCATTCCTTCTCATAGGCTTCAAGCTCCATTGTGAATTGCATTTTATCATCCTCATACTCCTCAAGCAACCACTAGATCTTTGTCGAATGAATTTAAGCTAGAAAATAAAAATCTTCTATCAAATCTTCTCTAATACCATTGATGCTCAACTTATCCATTTTGTAAAAGCCTTTTCCGGTCTTCTACCGATGTTCATAGTCAACTCTGAACGTTTAGAGTTCGGCCGCTTGTGTCGACCATTCTTGCCATAGTTTTACCAAACTAACTTCGATTCTTTTCTTCATCCGACTTCTATGTCGCGCAACAATGGTCCTGTAAGAAAAGTTTAGAACATAATGGCCTGGATCGAGGGATATCCTTGTCCGCCCCATTGTGAATTGCATTTTATCATCCTCATACTCCTCAAGCAACCACTAGATCTTTGTCGAATGAATTTAAGCTAGAAAATAAAAATCTTCTATCAAATCTTCTCTAATACCATTGATGCTCAACTTATCCATTTTGTAAAAGCCTTTTCCGGTCTTCTACCGATGTTCATAGTCAACTCTGAACGTTTAGAGTTCGGCCGCTTGTGTCGACCATTCTTGCCATAGTTTTACCAAACTAACTTCGATTCTTTTCTTCATCCGACTTCTATGTCGCGCAACAATGGTCTTGTAAGAAAAGTTTAGAACATAATGGCCTGGATCGAGGGGTATCCTTGTCCGCCCCATTGTGAATTGCATTTTATCATCCTCATACTCCTCAAGCAACCACTAGATCTTTGTCGAATGAATTTAAGCTAGAAAATAAAAATCTTCTATCAAATCTTCTCTAATACCATTGATGCTCAACTTATCCATTTTGTAAAAGCCTTTTCCGGTCTTCTACCGATGTTCATAGTCAACTCTGAACGTTTAGAGTTCGGCCGCTTGTGTCGACCATTCTTGCCATAGTTTTACCAAACTAACTTCGATTCTTTTCTTCATCCGACTTCTATGTCGCGCAACAATGGTCTTGTAAGAAAAGTTTAGAACATAATGGCCTGGATCGAGGGGTATCCTTGTCCGCCCCATTGTGAATTGCATTTTATCATCCTCATACTCCTCAAGCAACCACTAGATCTTTGTCGAATGAATTTAAGCTAGAAAATAAAAATCTTCTATCAAATCTTCTCTAATACCATTGATGCTCAACTTATCCATTTTGTAAAAGCCTTTTCCGGTCTTCTACCGATGTTCATAGTCAACTCTGAACGTTTAGAGTTCGGCCGCTTGTGTCGACCATTCTTGCCATAGTTTTACCAAACTAACTTCGATTCTTTTCTTCATCCGACTTCTATGTCGCGCAACAATGGTCTTGTAAGAAAAGTTTAGAACATAATGGCCTGGATCGAGGGGTATCCTTGTCCGCCCCATTGTGAATTGCATTTTATCATCCTCATACTCCTCAAGCAACCACTAGATCTTTGTCGAATGAATTTAAGCTAGAAAATAAAAATCTTCTATCAAATCTTCTCTAATACCATTGATGCTCAACTTATCCATTTTGTAAAAGCCTTTTCCGGTCTTCTACCGATGTTCATAGTCAACTCTGAACGTTTAGAGTTCGGCCGCTTGTGTCGACCATTCTTGCCATAGTTTTACCAAACTAACTTCGATTCTTTTCTTCATCCGACTTCTATGTCGCGCAACAATGGTCTTGTAAGAAAAGTTTAGAACATAATGGCCTGGATCGAGGGGTATCCAGTGGCAAAAGATAAGTCGGGTCGAGTGCAATTGACGAGGTATCAAATGCTCCCCAACACTTGGCGATACGGGATATTCTTCATAAAGTAAGTTTCTTCAATTGTATGTGGTGAATCTTCGGATGATAATTTGCATGGTACTGTGAGGGGAGTGGAGATTGGAGAACACTCAAACATATCAAACTTGGTTAGTATATTATCAACAAAGTTTTCTTGTGATAGGGAGTGTACCTAGAGTTAGATTCCTTTTTACATGAATCCCAAGAAAATGTTCTAGTGGCCAAAGATGTTTGATAGGGAATCCTTATATATAGATTAGATTTTGATTGAAGTTGTTGAAATTTGATTGATAAGAGGAACCTATGAAACTTGGCATACCATTGTCTAGGGGATTGTTTAGGCCATATTGAGGTTTGTTAAGTTTACACACATAA
Organism: Azolla caroliniana; assembly: GCF_043228905.1. NCBI lineage: Eukaryota > Viridiplantae > Streptophyta > Polypodiopsida > Salviniales > Salviniaceae > Azolla > Azolla caroliniana. The sequence goes on along the minus strand of NW_028230457.1, from coordinate 2,583,105 downwards.
TTAGGGTCTATATTATTATGTAACATTTGGGGTTGTTCCATATATATATCTTCTTTTAAATCACCATGTAAAAATGTTGTTTCAACATCAACATGGTGAAGTTTAAGATTTAAATATGCCAGAATAGCAAGAATCAATCAAGTGCAGTGATTTTTAGAGTGGGTGAAAAAGTTTCATGGTAGTCCACACCTGGTATTTGTGAGAATCCTCAAGCTACTAATCTCGCTTTGAACCTCACGGGAGTACCTAGGGCATCATATTTCTTCGTAAAAAGCCACTTACAAGTGATGACATTGGAGTGACAAGGCCGTGGTACTAATGTCCATGTGTGATTCTTTTGGAGTGCCGAGAATTCAGATTTAATAGCCGCAACCCAATTTTCTTTTTCTTTACTTTTTAATGCTTGCTTGAAGGTGAGAATTGGAGCCGTGTCGTAGTTGTCTCCTTCGATGATGGCTGCAAAGATGGATATGTCGGACTCTGTCTCTGTTACGAAGTGACATGTCGACTTTTCAAGCACCTCGTTCCTAGTTGCATCATAGATATCACAAAGTAACCTTACCTTACTCTTTTTAGCCCTAATTTCTTTGTCTTTTAAGGTTGTTTTGGAGAGGTTGCAGGTTTTTAGGCGGCCGAGATCCATATTCTCAGATCTGGAGCTTTGTTTTCTTGCAGTCATGGAGGATGCACACGGTTGCATGTGGTCGCCACTCGTATGCTCATGTTCAAGGCTTCGAGTAATATATTGGGCAGTGGACTGATCGTTGCTTTCGAGGCTTTGGTCGTACACTTGTTCTCCTTCAGGGCTCTGAGCATAAGATTGGCGGACAAATTGACTACCAATTTTGGGATTTTGAGGATACTGTAAGGAGGTGTAGGGTTGTAGGTGACCTAAACTTGTATGTTCAGATTCACAATTTCGACATTCGGATGCTGAGGAAGAGGTGTTGGGTTGTTGGCGGTGCACTAACACATCCTCGGGTTCGAGACTTCAAGTGGCTGATTTGGTGGCCACAGGCTTGGTGGCAGTCTTGGCAATGGAGCTTCCTAACCCCTCATAGTGAGTGGTTAAGATTTGAGAATGAGGTAATTGGTTGAGTTTCTCTCCTTTGTTTTTTGTTGCATTAGTTGTTGGCGCACCATGATTGTTGTGTAGTTTGGTGTCGATGATGTTCATCCCATAGTTTGTTGTTGCCTGTCATTTGGATTTGTTTGGTGTAGATCCGGATGTCGTAAACTTCATAGAATTCGACTCTCTGTGTGCTTTCCTCTATTATTATGTTGTAGAGGCTCGAACTTGTGTATGTAAGATGCACTAGATTGTGTTGATGACAGTGGGTTCATAGAAGAGGATGTTGTAATTTGATTGTCACCAGCAGTCATGTGTTCATTTAGTGAGTTTTCTGATGCTATCCTATCATTTTCAGATTCCATTGTTGTTGCTTGAGGAAGTCTTAACTTTGTGATTTCCTTGGTAAGGTGTCCACTCCTGGTTTCTTTCATTACATATGATGACCTAGAAAAAAGACTTTTCTCATCAAACTCCACAGAACAACTAAAAATTATTTTACCTATATCCGGAAGGTAAATTCTGTATGCTTTTACTCCATATGGCTCCCCATATCCAATAATTTTTCCTTTGATGCATTGATCCTCAAGTTTTTTCCTCTTGGTAGGTTGTATGTATGCAAATGAGGTTGCTCCAAATACTCAAAGATGTGATATCTTAGGTGTATGGCACTTGTCCTTCTATACCTTGGTGAGGAGTTCTATTTTTTAGGTAACAAGCTGTGGCTACTGCTTCTTCCCAGAATCTCGAGGCCATTCCACTCATCTTCAGCATACTACTAGCTCCATTTAATAAGGTGCGATTATTTCTCTCGGCTATCCCATTTTCTTGAGGTGTGTAGATGGTTGACTTTTGATGAAATATACCATTTTTTTCGTTAAAGGCCTCCCACTCTTGTGAAACAAACTCCCCACCATTGTCACTTCTTATTACTTTAACTTTAAGTTGTGTTTGATTTTCAACAAAGCTTTTATATGCACAAAATGCTTTGAATGCATTTCCCTTTTGTTTAAGAAAGTTAACCATTGTGAATCGCGAAGTGTCATCAATGAATGTTATAAAGTACCTTGCTCTAGAGAGTGAGTTGGGAGTTATCGGTCCACATACATCCATGTGAACAAGTTGAAGTAGTTCCTTTGTCTTTGAGTTACTTAGTGGAAATGGTTTTTGAGCCATTTTCCCACACATGCATCCTTCGCAAATATCAATAGATTTAAAGATTGTGGAAGGTAAACCTCTTACTAGGTTCTGATTTTGACACAACTTGAGTGTTGGGTATGTAGATGACCGAATCGGCAATGCCATAGATAGGTGGGGGACACATTGTCTACTCCTCCTTGATGTACTTCAGCAGCTAATGCTTCTCCTAGATTTGCCTTGACAGGATATAGTTGCCCTTGTTTTGGACATACAATTTTTATCTCATGTTGATAATCTTGGATATATAGGGTAGCTTGCTGTTTGCTGAATTTGATTGTCATTCCTTTTGCAATAGCTTGTCCCACTGATAATAGATGTTTTGCAATTCCAGGTACAAAGTATATATCTGAAATTTGTACAACATGATTACTAATGAGCCTTAATTTGATATTACCTTTCCCAACTGCCACTTTTTGACGCTTGTCTCCGAAGGTGACCTTCAATGGAATTGGGAGCTCTTGATAGTTGTCCAACCAGTCTTTTTGATATGTTAGATGGTGAGTAGCCCCAGTATCCAAGAACCAGGTGCTATCATCTTCATTTTAATTTTCTTCAAATGTGTTTGCATTATATGCTTGAATGTACTCTTCTTCATCATGTTCTCCATTTTGTTTAGGTGCTTCTTCGAAAGAATATTCTGGATTTCTATCATCTTCTTGTTGGATAACCACATTATGTGCCTGGGGTCAGTTGGAGTTCTTCTCTGCTTGCTTTAGGCGACATACTCGATCGGTATGTCCTTCCTTCTTGCAATATCTATAGATGATTCTAAAGCTTCCATTTTTTCGTGAGTTGTTCCCATAGTATTTTTGTGCTTCACTCTTAATGTAAATTTTATTATTATTAAACTCACTATTTCTTACTTTATCAAGTCTGTACTTTTCCTGGTTTGTTGGATGACCCCTTTGGAACCGATTGATGGAGACTGCCATTGCGACCGGTTGAGCATTATTCTTCTTTTGTCGTCGAATGTCTTCATGGCAGATCTTAGTAAGTAGCTCAGACAATGTTGCGGTGCTACTATGCATAGTGATGAATGTTCCCCAAGATTCGGGAAGTTTGCTTAGCATTAATCCAATCTTGATGTCTTTTGAGATGCAGTTGCCGACGGTAGTTGCATCATCCATGGCTGCCTCCCAAGTTGATAAGAAGGTAGGAACATCTTCTTCTTCATGTAAAACACACATACTAAACAGGGTAGCTAAGGTGTGGAGTTTGGTTGTACCATCTTGAGGTTCGTATAGTTCCTTTAGTTTTGCCCACATCGTAGCTGCAGATGTGAATTTTCGAATAATTTCTAACTGTTTTTCATCTACATTTAACATTATCTCTAGTCTAGCTCTTTTATCCAGCTTTCGCCACTTGTGCCATTCGTCTAACTCTCGTTTTGTAGGTTCTGGACTAGCGCTAGTTGTGATGTCGAGGAGCTCCTCAACATCAAGTAGCAGCTCCATTCGAGTCTTCTAGGTTTTGTAGTTTTTTTCCATTAATTTGTCCAAGGTATATTTTCTGCTTGAGCTTGCCATAGTGATAGTACTAAGATTTGTTTATTTGAAATAATCCGTGGTGAGTTTTGTTGGTTATAGGGGAGTATGAGATTCAGATCGTGCAACTAAGCTCTAATACCATGTAAGAAAAGTTTAGAACAGAATGGGTTGGATTGACAATAGAGAAAGAGAGAGATTTTTGGAAGAATGTAGAACAAGGTAAGATATTAGATTAAGACAAGTGTATTACAATGTAAGAACCTACAGTAACAACTCTAGATGTAGTATCACACACACAACTAAACAATACTTCATTCATATATATATACATAGAAGTAGCGGCTAGTCGTTACTTCTTTGTAACTATTGTTTTGTCTTTTTCTTATTGTTCTTTGTAACTCATATTTTGTCTTTATCCTCATAACTAATGTTTTATCATTTGTGGTGTAAGCAAGTAATCTTAACAGGTCCTTATTCTTTTTGTATCTATATCGGCTTTTGTTCCTGCTGCCTGTTTTTCCTCTTTCAGCCACTTAATTGTGGCTATTGTTGATTGAGATTGTACTGCATAATTTTGCAATTGCAATTAAAAAGTTGCGTTGAGTATTTCCAGAGTCTTCTAAGAAGTTTCAATAATTCTGTCTCGCTCCCTAATCATTCTTTCCTTCTCCTCTTTGGCTTCGTTTTGAACCTTTGTTATTTCCGTTTCGAACAACTTTGTTTCGTTGTACAAGGCAACACAATCTTTGGTTTCGGCCCTTGCTTCCTTTGTTGATTGAAATTGGCTTTCAACTCTTGACACTCTCTATATAGCTTTTCAAAATTGGTATGTTTATCCTTTAATTCTCTCTGTATAGCTCTCTTTCTGTTGATGCGCTTTTGGCTGGAACTATCTCCTTTGGAGCTCTATCAGTTTTGACTCCTTCGACTGACATTTTTCTGGCTTCCTTCAAAATTTCCTCATATAGCTTTATTTGTTTGTTTGAATCCATCCAACCCTTGGACACACAATCCGCCACCTTTCGTATATTCTTATTCCGTTCTGCCACGTCCTTTGATGCGTTCCAAACTATGAGAATTCCTTGTGCATTTTGGCTAGTGACATATCAAGCGTCGGTGTCTCCACATGCTCGTACTTTGTTGCATGGCTTTTTCAATTTTAACTTCGGCTTTAAGGATTTCTTGACTACCTCCCTATCGGCATTTGGTTGCTAGTCGGGAAGTTGCAAGCATTGTCTGGTAGCTGAGCCACTCCACAATCTCGTAGCTTGTGCCGAATTGCAATATTGCCATGAACTCATGTGTAGTTGCTGGTATGTCTGGGTATCTTAACACAACATCTTCTGATATTTCGGATTCCGACCCTCTAACATTTTCTCCTTTTCCCTACATCATTTGAGTGTGTTGATTGTGATCTCCTCCACAAGAACCTCCTTCACTACTGCCTACTCTTCTTCTGGCTCAACCATTTTTTGCACATTGACGTACGACTCGATCGCCCTCTACTTGACCACCTCCAATTATCTATCGGCCGAATCTCTGTCATTTCCCGGACTTGGCTCTCTAGGTCATCCCTTCCAACAAATAATCCTTTGTCGTTTCATTGGGGCAATTGCTCATTCTTGACCCGTTTTGTCCTTGTGGGTGGCTGGTCGACTCCTTAAGTTGGCTCTTCCATTTCCTTCTCTAGTTTAGTCCTCAACTTCAAGTCGTCGGCTATGACTCCCTCAAATCCAGTAGTCGGCTCCTCTTCGTCAGCTTGTGAACTACTAGACTCAATCCTTGGGTTGTTCGGTTTGCTCTATGGATTGTCTAGTAGTGGTTGCGTTGGGGGTTTTCTACTTCAGTCAGTAACGTTGGTACAGGGTTCTCTACTTCACCGTACGTCCAAAATGCCATCACTAGGAAAGTGAGTGGATCAAACACTATGGGTGAGACATCTCTTCGTCCAAGCCGGAATTGCTAATCGTCTCCAATCGCGAATGCGGTCGAATCATCTTCTCACGCCATTAGTGTTTGTAAAGTAATTTCGGTTTCTTCAAAACTTGTGTGACGACTGCCATCATTGTTACTGTCTTTGTTTGAGTGAAACATGTTGGGGATAAAAGTCTCATTCCTCTCACCTTGTATCTCTAATGTGAACACACAGTTAACCTAACTATATAAGTAGGTAACTAACTATGTAAAGATAGATTGGTGGCTAATGTAACATTGTCTCTTTGAGCTTAAATATTTCTATGTGTGTGCAACTGTCTGCCTTTCATATTCGTGAATCTTGCCACAGTGCATAACTCTATTTGGCATGCTGCTTGTATTGTTTGATACACTCACTGATAGGTCCTCAACCTTGTGCAACATAAACTTCAATACTCAACACTCATTGAAACTCATATTGATGTGACCGTTATTCAATATGAAGATGAGTGAGACGGATCTGGCAACCTCTCATGTCAACACCTTCAATTCAACCGGGTGTTGTCTGAACTCTCCTCCCACGGGATTAACTTTGAAGAAGAAGTTAAAGCCCTTGCCCTCCTTTGGGGCTTGATGGGGAGTTGGGAGGTATTCTAAATGACATTCTCCAATAGTTGTCCAAGCCTCAATTTGGATGAGACAATCAGACAAGTACTCACTGAGGATATTCAGTGAAAATCAATGGGCCTCACCATCGATGATTTGGAAGAAGCCCACAACTCGAGAAGGAAAGATAATCGACAACGGCCAAAGCCGAGAAATAGTCAATCAAGTGCTTTTTGTACCAACTCTAGAAAGTTTGGTCGCAATGTTTCCAACTACTAGTCGATAAATAGAAAGGATAATGATCGGCAATTTGATCAGACACAAGGACAATCCGATTCAAACTGTTCTCCAACCGGCAACCGAGTCAATGTTGCCGAATCCCAGTCTGGAGAAGTTCTCTGCTTGGAAGACACGAACGGGGGAGTCCTATATAGTGCACAAGATGCAAGAACGTGGATGCTGGACTCCGAGGTCACATTTCACTTGACCCCCAACATCGAATGGTTTTCAGACTATTCGGCCATTGCGAGTGGCACAATCCAACTTGGCAATGGGCAAGAGTGCATAATCGTAGGGATCGGTGAGGTCCCAATTGAATTGCCAAATGGCAATTCGATAATCCTACATGAAGTACGACACATCCTCAAGCTGAAGAGGAGTCTGGTCTCCATCGGCATCTGTTAACTCTTCGGGCCGGACAATGGCCTAACACAGGGTGTCTACGTGAGACACTTCACCAAAGGGTGTTACGGCAACCGGATTAGACTTCAACGCTTAATCCGACTTAGTTAAGTTACTTATTAGGATCGTCTTCATAACACGCGTAAGATATACAATTAAGACAGAACGGCAATTGACAGAGATATAACAACGCTTAAGCTTTCATTAATTAACCGCTAACTATTACATTGTATCCGGGCCTTTAAATAGGTTTCCGGTCTGTATTACAAAACGGTGCCATCCGCACCTGTTCGGGATCGGTCCGGATCCGGAACGGCATACCGATTCTGGTCCGTCCGTCCACACTCATAGCTTAATTACAACCACATTCCTACTACTTAATTAGCTCTCCGTTTCCCACTCTGGACTCCTTTGCCGGCCGGTAACACATGGCACGCCCATGGGACAATACCTTGTACGTCGAATCCACAACCGACCCTTGCTATTCTTCGTCCAAAATGTCCAGAATGCTCTGTTCGAGAGGCTCCAATGGTTCATCTTGAAGTGGTTGTTGTTGTTGTTGTTGTTGTTGTTGTTGCTGCTCTGTTGCTGTCTGCTGCGGCGGGTCCGTTGGTGGTTGCTGCGGCTGCTCCTCCGTTTGTGGCTCTGACACCGGCGTCTCCGTCATTGCTACCTGCGTCGTGGTGGTCTCCGGTTGACTGGTTCCCGGCTAGCCCTCAGCCGATGACGGTTCCTCATCACTAAGGTTAACCGTTGTCACTTCTTGTGCTTTTTCTTCCCGTACCCGGGACCGCTCGTAGCTTTCAAACTGGATTTGAGCGTCCAGCCTATCATCGTCCAACTGAGCTACGAGCTGTCTGACCTGCGCCAACTGTTCATCTGCCAGGACTTGGAAGTCGTCGGCCAGCTCGTCCCGTATGGCGGTGAAGTCCTCGGAAGTCAGCGTATAACAGTCATCTCCTTCCTTCCGCCGGTTTGCCACATCCGCCCGTAGCAACTGGAGTTCCGCCGCGTTTTGTGCCCACTTTGTCCACCATTTTACGGAGCTTTCATCAATCAAGTGCTTCGTCTGATTCAGCCATGCCCGGAGGATGGACTGAATCCGGCTTGTTCCCAATTGCGATTTGGTTTCTGCCGCTTGTCGTTTCTCCTTCAGTTGTTTGATGATTTTTACGTTGTCCTCCGCCTGTGCCTTGTAATGCGTCAGTTGCCTTTGATATGTACTTTGTAATTTCTGCAATACTGTAGACGCTCTCTCTTTGTCTTCCTGCTGCTGCTTCTGGAGCTCCATCCGGACCTTCTCCACCTCTTCCAAGCGTCTTGTATTTTCCGCCCGTTCGTCGGCGATCGCCGTTGCGGCCCGATCAACTGCCTGCTGGAGCTCAGCCATCCGTTCTTTATGCTCTATTTCCAGCCGTTTGTAGTCCCGGTGCAGGTGCTCAAAATCATCCGTCTTTTGCTTGAGCCGTGCGTTGATCTGACGATGGGCCCGGTCCTCGCGGTCCTTCTGCTGGCGGAGCTCTTCCTTTAGCCGTTCTATCTCTGTTTCCGCCGTTTTCCGCAGCTTGTCCTTTTCCTCTAGCACTTTGTCTTTCTCCTCCTTTAGCCGGTCGTACGCTTGATGGCCTTTCCGGAGGCTCTCCTCTGCCCGGCGGAGGTTCTCAGTAGTCTTCTTTAATTCGGCTTCGGCCGCCGTCTTCAATTCTCGTTCACGGCTCCTTAGCGCTTCTTGTGCGGCAAGTTCCTCTCTCAATTCCGCAAGCTCCCGAGCTTGCGCCGCATCTCTCGCCGGAACGGTTTCCGTTGCCGGGGTCTTATTCCTATGTACAGGTCGTTCCGTTTCATTATTCTGTACACTTATGGGAGTCACCGGTGATTGGATCCGTATTTTAGCCATCTCCGTCGTGACCTGATCCAAATCTTTTTCAAGGCACCGGATTCTGGACCGGGCCGTCTCTAGTTGTTCGGTTGTGACGAGCAACCGTTCGCTTTGCGCTCTTTCTTCCGCCTCTATATACCCCACTGCTCCGGCTATCTGTTCGCCTATCCACCGGAGCCACAGGCTACCGGTGCCTTGTTGTGCTTGCACGGAGGTTTGATAGATGGGCTCACTTGTAGAGGGGTGGTCCCGCCTGGTTGCGCTGAGTTGCAGTTCCGTTTCTGCCCGTGGACCATCCTGCTGTCCTTGGTCCCCTTGCGCTTCTTCTTGGCTGACCGAGGGAGGGTGCAGTGACCTTTTCGGCTCTGGCGGAATGGGACTTGCCGGTGTTGCCAGTGGTGCCGGGGCTTCTATTTCTGGTTCCTTCTGCACCGGTTCCGGTTCCTTCTTTGGCGTAGGAGTCTCAGTATGGGGAGCCGGTGTTCCCTCCGTCTGAGGGTCCGAACGTTTCCCGGTTGTCTCAACGGTCCTTGCCGACGACCGTCGCTGGAGGTGCTCCATAGGCTCCTCCTCTATTTCCTCCTCCTGAGCTCCGGCATTGAGTTTTGCCGCCAAGGGGTCCACTGCTTGATTCACCAGTCAGCGGAGTGTGACCTTTACGGGTCGTGCCGGTGGTTCCTCCTGCGCCTCCGTTGGGCGCTTCCGGCTGCCACTTCCTGCTGCCGCCTGGTCTGCATCCACCGCCTTTCCCTTACTGGCCTTAGAGGCCAACAACTGCTGCCGTTTGGAAGCTGTCCTTGGGGTGCCGTCCGGCACTCTTCCTCGCTTCTTGGGCTGGATGGTCTGAACGGGTGGCACCAACGGGGTGAGCCACTGCGTTACGACATGGCATATCCTTCGTCCGTCTCGGCCTTCTTTGCCGTCTTTGCCTCTGACGATCTCGATCGCCGCACAGAACCCGTCTGCAATCAATACCGGCCAATCCACCTTGATCCCTTCATAGGTGGCAATGATCATCCCTGCCCGGTTCTGCGGCATGACAGGGGGTCTAGGGTATACGTGGCCGTATTCATGGAGCACACGAGCAATTTCGCGGAATAGCATATCTCCGCCGCCCTGTGTCCGGTAGCCCTTGCTGGCTAGAGAGTATTCACCAAAATACCTGATGAGTTGCTCTGGGGTTGGATTGTCGATCGTGAGTATGCCTCCCTCCGGAAGGCCTGTTAACGCTCGAATCGCCTCTGCCGTTATGACTCTGTATCGATTTCCTTGATCACTTTGTCGGCTTCTTTGTGTGGCGGTACTTCCATCATCATCAGGAAACCCTCGAGCCCGTGTTGCTTCAGCCATGTCTTGGCGGCTTCCGACATCGTTTGCGGGTCCATTTTTGTGTCGGGGTCGGACTGCGGTGGCGAGGATGGATGGTGATGAGAGCGGGGTTGAGAAAGAGAGAGTTCAGAAGGCGGGGGTTCTCTGTGCGCAGGTTCTCTTCTGATAATCTTGCAGCGTTTCGGTGCTTCTGTGCTCCTGGGTTCGCGAAAATAGAGGGTCTCTACGCGCAATGGTTTTTGTTTGTGCATTCTGGCGCCTTTTTCGAGTTTGTGCATTTCGCGTACTTAAAATAGCATTATGTCCTGTGGTGGCGCTTTAAATGCCCACTACGTACCTTTTCGCTCCACGCTCTTTCATCCATTCATTCCTCGCTTTTGCATGATTGTTTTTTTTTAGTTATTATTCTTATTAGTGTGACGTCACATGTCCGTTGGTCCTCCCGGTGTCAGGAACTCTATTAAGGCAGAGAAGGAATTAGTACTAAAAGAAGGATTAGTACTATTGTTGGGGTATAGTACTAAGACAGAGAAGGATTAGTACTATGAGAGGTGTCGAACTTTGAGAGAAGGAATGAGTGAGAGAGAGAGAGAGAGAGAGAGAGAGAGAGAGAATGATGATGCGAAAGATATATGTATTATATGACGGAAGATATACAACAGTAGTTAGAAGGCTTAAGACTGGCGTTGAACCGATTTGGTTCGAACTAATGCCTTGCGCCTCCTTTTATAGTGTCTTCAGGAATACTCCTGAAGTTTCTAGAATGTTCCAGAGAAATCTGGAATATACATCAATTTCCCAATAAAACCTAAATGAAAATAATATCCTTCAAATTACAATTCATACCCTAATGGTAAAGTCTCGACCCGTGTAACAAAAGGTTATGGGTTCGAGTCTAGTTATGACACTATCCCCCCTTTAAAACGACGAGTTTCACGAGTCGTTTTGGATTGAGGACCCGGTTTCTCGGGATATCGTCGATGGAAGTCTTCTAGAAGAGCACGAGCATTGGTCACATTCTCGATCGGTTCCCAAGTACGCTCGCTGGGACTATATCCTAGCCAATCGACTAGATAGTAGAGCTTGTTGCGAACAATCTTGGAATCGAGGATGGCAGCGACCTCATACTCAGGTCCATCTTCGAGCTCGATAGGAGGTGGAGGTTGTATAGTACGTCCTGGGATAGTGCTCTCGTGATAGGGTTCGAGGAGAGAACTATGAAACACCGGGTGTATCCGAAGTTGCGGAGGTAGCTCGAGACGAAAAGCGACATCATTAATCTTCCCGATAATACGGAAAGGACCTAATCGCCGATAATCCAACTTCTCACATGGGCGAGTAGTCTTGATGTGTCGTCGTAGCAGCCACACCCGATCTCCAATGTTAAAACTGGATGGAAGTCGATGACGATCTGCGTAGTCCTTGTGTGATTGTTGAGCTTGCTGGAGTTGAGTAGATAAATCCGCTTGTATCTTGCGTAACCGCTCCAAACGATCCTCCGCGCAAGGATTTGTGGACACTTCTGGGGTTTCAAGGACACACCACCGGGGATGATATCCCGTATAAGCGTAGAATGGCGTGACTTTAGTCGATGCGTGGATAGCGTTATTATAGGCAAATTCGGCGAACTGAAGAATATCTGCCCAGTCATTCTGATGATAGTTGAGAAAGCACCGCAGATACTGCTCCAGTGTTTGATTTGTTCGTTCGGCTTGACCGTCGGTTTGTGGGTGGTAGCCGGAGGAGAGGTTACAAGTGACCTTCAGCATTTTAAAAAGGTGCTTCCAGAATTTTGACACAAACTGGGGTCCACGATCGCTGATGATATTATCAGGGAGTCCATGATGCCGACATACTTCCCGCATGACAATTTCGGCGGTGTCTTCACTAGATATTTCTTTAGTACATGGTAAGAAATGAGCCATCTTCGTATATCGATCCACCACTGTGAGAATCGCACTGAATCCCTTAGAGACCGGAAGATCTGTAATGAAGTCAAGAGCAATGGATTGCCATGGCTTGCTCGGAATTGGTAATGGTTCTAATAAACCATATGGATGATGTCTTGGCATTTTCGCTCTGCAGCATGTATCGCAAGTCCGAACAAAATCTTCGACAAATTGTCGCATACGGGGCCACCAGAATGATCGTTGTACTAAATCTAATGTTTTAGTACTACCAAAATGTCCTGCTGTATATGTTTCATGGCAGTTTTGTACTACTCGAAGGCGGCAAGAACCATTAGGAACATACAAAAGTTCTTTAAAGAAGAGTAATCCATCACAGTATTTGAATTGCCGATAATCCGTACCTGGTGATTGTGATTGTGAACATGACGCTCGAGAGGGGTCAATTTGTGCTAGTATAGCTTGGGCGAAAGCGTCAGTCTTCAAGTCCTCACGTATAGTATTGGTAATGTCGGAATCCACGGGCATGTCAAAGACCTGTGCTGCTTGCAGTCGTGCTGGACCCAAGATTACTTGCTTCTGGTTATCGAAAGCTGGCTCACCGGGACGTGGTGTTAGATACGAACGCCGTGATAATGCATCTGCCTTCCCTTGGTGCTTCCCCGGACGATATGTAATTTTGAAGTCGAAGCGTGTGAGGAAGTGGGCCCACCGAGCTTGACGTCGATTCAGTACACGAGCATCTTGAAAGTAGGCAAGGTTCTTGTGGTCACTGAATACAGTGACCTGATGAGGAGATCCCTCCAGGAAATGCCTCCATTGCATAAAAGAATCAACTATTGCTAATAGCTCTTTATCATGAATTTCGTAGTTGATTTCGGCGGCGTCAAACTTACGGGAGTGGAAAGCCACAGGATGTAGCTTCTCGTCGTTACCCTGTTGTGACAGAATGCTCCCCAATGCGAAATCCGATGCATCAGCTTCGATAATGAATGGTTTTTCCGGATCCACATGACCTAAAATTGGAGCTGATGTAAATGCCTTCTTAAGACTCTCGAAAGCCATGTCCGTCTCTTTAGACCAAATGAATGATTGTCCCTTCCTGGTGAGCTGTGTGAGAGGCAGCACAATTTTTGAGTAATTTTGTATGAACTTCCGGTAGAAATTTGCAAAGCCTAGGAAGCATTGCACATCCCGCACCGAACGCGGAGTGTGCCATTCTATCACCGTTTTGACCTTGGCTGGGTCCATAGATATGCCTTCTGAGGAGATGACATAGCCGAGAAACTCCACTTGGTTGCACCCGAAACTACATTTCTCTAACTTTGCATACAGACCATGTTCTCGAAGTCGTTTTAGTACTAATAGTACATGAGAATCATGTTCTTCTTGGGTCTTTGAATAAACCAGTAGATCATCCAAATAGATGATCAAAAAATCATCCAAGAGATCTCGAAATATATCATTCGCCATGTGCTGGAAGACTGCCGGCGCATTAGTGAGTCCGAACGGCATGACCGTATACTCGAAGTGCCCATATCTGGTGCGAAACGCGGTCTTCCATTCATCTCCTGGTCGGATCCGTACGAGGTTATAGGCTCCTCGTAAGTCTATCTTCGTGAAGAACCTGGCACCGTTGATCCGTTCTAAAAGACTTGAGATAAGGGGAAGAGCATACCTATTTCTTACTGTGACCTTATTCAAGCCACGGTAATCTACAACGAGTCGAAGCGAGCCATCTTTTTTCTTGAAGAAGAAAATGGGTGCGCCGGCTGGAGATTTCGAATGCCGAATGAAACCGTTCTCCAAATTCTCCTCTATATAGGCTCGAAGGACTTCTAGCTCGGTTGGTGACAAATTGTAGATCGGCCCCCATGGCGGCTCTTTTCCCGGTTGTAAGTCGATGGCGCAGTCGTACGGCCGATGATGAGGAAGTGTGTTGGCTTGTACTTTATCGAACACATCAGCATACTGACGATACTTCTCGGGAAGTTGAACGGTGGACTCCTCTTTGGTGGTGCTGGAGGGTTGTACTGATATTGCAAAGAGAAACATTTCCTCCTTGCGCCCTTCCTCACGCAACTGACGTAGCGAAATGGTTGCAACCTTCTGGGTAGATCCTTGGGTTTGTCGCAACCGGATTTCCCTTGTCCTCCAATCTATGTCTGGGTCATGTAACTCGAACCATGGTAATCCTAAAACTATGGGATGTTTTGGAATACTAATAATATTAAATGATACTACACATGTTAAGTTATCTAGGACAATATTAACGGGTTCCGACTCTTCTATGATATTACCAGAAGCAATGGGACGACCATCAATGACTATTACTGAGGCTGGACATGGGAGCTTTCTGAGAGATATCTGATGAGCTCGGGCAAAATTCCTATCCATGAAGCAAGAATTAGCTCCGGAATCTAGAAGGGCTAAGGTATGTACTGGAGGGGTACTTTTAGTACTAACTGCTACTTGGGCTACGAACACATCACTAACTTGCTTAGAGGGAATGGAACCACTAATGGGCTGCACAGATCTAGGGCTGTCCAACCAAACGGCTCCTATTTTGGCTGGACTTAGTCGTTTAACTCTTCTTCTAATTGGCTAAGGACATCAAATTTGTTTGCGAGATTCAGACTATTAGTACTATTAGGACTATTATGACTATGAGGATTATCAGAGATTCCTACTGAAATAGACTCGGGTTTAGTATAGTCAGAACTAACAATGACTTGGTTTACCTGCCTTCTTGGTCTATGGGGACAGTTTATCGCGATATGCCCTGGTCCACCGCAATAAAGGCATAATCGGTTTGTTCGGCGTCGTTGCTTTTCCTCCTCCGATAGCGGCCCACGACGACGTGTAGTGTCAATTTCCATTGGAGTTGGAGTACTTACTGGAGGCGCATTATGTGACTCCCTTTGAAAAGGTTTCGCTACCACTGAGGCATAGGTAGGCTCGGATCTTGCCCTCGGCATCTGAAATTGTCGTTCCGAACGTCGCTCGAAGAGGCGGTTGTCACATCTGACCGCTCGACTGATTGCTTCTGTTAATGATTTTGGCTCTTCAGGGAAAGTCAAGAGTAAATCCTTGACATCGTTGCGTAGACCATAGCGGAACTGCTCCATCAATG
Source organism: Azolla caroliniana (assembly GCF_043228905.1). NCBI lineage: Eukaryota > Viridiplantae > Streptophyta > Polypodiopsida > Salviniales > Salviniaceae > Azolla > Azolla caroliniana. The sequence goes on along the minus strand of NW_028230457.1, from coordinate 2,567,900 downwards.
CTTGATCATCCCAGGGGATATCGGCGGCGAGTAGGCGGAAATCTGCAGCATATGCGGAGGCTGGACGGTCACCTTGGCGTAATCGCCGGATTTTGTTGATTGCAGTCCTTATGCTGTCAGTATCTCCAAAACATGCTTTAAACTCACTTATGAATTCTTCAAAATTATTTAGTACTGGAGATTCCTTTTCTAGTAGCGGAGCGAACCATGCTAATGCTGAGCCATTTAACAACGTGCCTACTAAACCCACTCGTGATGCATCGGTGGGATATCGGGACGGATGCATTTGAATAACTAACCGTACCTGGTTAAGGAACCCTCTAAACTGCGATCGCGTTCCATCGAACTTCGTGGGAAGGCCAATCTTGGGTTCTTTATGAATCCCTTGTGCTCCGTGCCCTTGTTGTTGCATTGCTACGATGGTTGCTTCGAGTTGTTGCACACGTAACGCAAGTTCCCCATGCTGTTGTTGCGTTTGCTGCTTTTCTAAGGAAATTTGCTGAAGATCCCCCAACAAGCGTTGATTTTCTTGTTCCAAAGCATGAAACTTCTCTTTCAAGCATTGAAATTCCGAGAAAACGGATTGATACTCTTCAGCGCTAACGGTGGCCATGGGATGAAGGAAAAGGGAAATAAGAGACTAGTAGGAAAGGAGGGAGACAGAAGGAAGAGGGAGACTAGTAGACAGAAATCGGTTCAAACTGTCAGGAACTCTATTAAGGCAGAGAAGGAATTAGTACTAAAAGAAGGATTAGTACTATTGTTGGGGTATAGTACTAAGACAGAGAAGGATTAGTACTATGAGAGGTGTCGAACTTTGAGAGAAGGAATGAGTGTGAGAGAGAGAGAGAGAGAGAGAGAGAGAGAGAGAATGATGATGCGAAAGATATATGTATTATATGACGGAAGATATACAACAGTAGTTAGAAGGCTTAAGACTGGCGTTGAACCGATTTGGTTCGAACTAATGCCTTGCGCCTCCTTTTATAGTGTCTTCAGGAATACTCCTGAAGTTTCTAGAATGTTCCAGAGAAATCTGGAATATACATCAATTTCCCAATAAAACCTAAATGAAAATAATATCCTTCAAATTACAATTCATACCCTAATGGTAAAGTCTCGACCCGTGTAACAAAAGGTTATGGGTTCGAGTCTAGTTATGACACCCGGACCCTTACCGGCCACATTCTCTCTGGTTACCGTCTTGCCGTCTCTGCCGTCTTCGTGGTTGCCGTCGGTCCTTTGCTCAAACGGGTTCTTAGGCATCGGTCCTCTATATGCCTTTAACCGGAATCCATTTACCCATTTGCCCAGCACTTCGCCGGCAAGTGTCCCCAACTGGTAGGACCCATTATACTCCCGTGTTAGCCAATATGGTCCAGTCCATCTAAACCTTAGTTTACCCGGCATCTTGCCCATCCGGGTTTGGAATACTAGCACTGGTTTGCCAATTGCGAACATTTTTTCGTTACCTTTCCTGTGCCGGTCGACGAATGCTTTCCGTCGCCGTTGCTCTAATTCTAAATGTAGGATGCTAGCCAACCGTTGTTCCTCCAGCTCACACAGCGCTGTCAACCTTATTGTCTCCGACTCCTTCTCGTTCAGCCGTTCTCGTAGCTGAATCCGTAAGCTAGGTACTTGAAATTCTACCGGCATGACCGCCTCGAGTCCGAACGCCAACCGGAACGGTGTTGTTCGGATGCTCGTTTTGTATGCCGTCCGGTATGCCCAAAGCGCGCTATGTAGCTTTGTGTCCCAATCCGTTCGGTTCTCGTTGACGATCTTCCGAAGGATGTTCTGGAGCGTCTTGTTTGTTGATTCCGCTAATCCGTTCGCCTGTGGATAGTAAGGTGTGCTTCGTTTGTGGACCACGGCATAGAAGGTCGTTAGGCTTTCCACCACTTGTCCGAGAAAGTGCCCCCCTTGGTCACTTATCAATTCAATGGGGCATCCGTAACGGCACCAGATGTACTCATATAGAAACTTTGCCATTGACGCAGCGGTGTTATCCCGTAAAGCTTTGGCTTCCACCCATTTCGTGCAGTAATCCGTAGCAACGATAACGTACCGATTACCCGTTCTCATTGCCGGTGGCTTGAACGGTCCTACAAAGTCCAGCCCCCACTTTTGGAATGGCTCGAGTGGTAGTACCGGCTGGTGTGGCATACGAGCCTGCTCCGTTGGCTGGCCCATTCTCTGGCATAGGTCACATTCTTTTGCGTACCGTACCGCATCTCTTAATGTCGTTGGCCACCATAGGCCACTTTGCCATATTTTTCTAGCTGTCGCATCTCCGGCATAGTGACCTCCGGCAACTCCGCAGTGGGCTTCCCTCAGTATCAGTTCCTTTTCATCGCTGCGCACCTCCCGTCTCCATATGTCGTCAGCTCCCTTGTGGTACAGTGTGTCTTGCAGTAAGCAGAAATGTCGGCTTTGTACCGCCAGACGTTTCCGTTCGTCCCGGTTCAGCTCTTCCGGAGGCAGTCCTGTGCTCAGAAACTGGTGCATATTTGTGAGCCACTTGTCTTCCTGGGCTACTGTCTCATCTGCTGCCGTCTCCGTAGTGACTCGAAACAGCTCCGCATCCGGAAACTCATTCGGTACTCCGTCACCTGTCTCTCCGGACTCCAATCGGCTTAAGTAATATGCTACGGCATGCTGTATACCGGGTCAGTGGAATATTTCAAACTCGAACTCCTGTAACAGTAAGGTCCACCAGGCCAATTTGCCGGTGAGTGACGCCTTGGACACCAGGTAAAGGAGTGCTGAATGATCTACATGGAAGGAAAACTTCCTTCCTAATAAATAGTGCCGAAACTTTGTCACACTGTAGATCATTCCTAGAGCTTCCCGTTCCGTAGTAGAGTAGTTCCGTTCTGCTTGGGATAGCTTCCGGCTGGCATAGTACACTGGCCGGTACCACTTTGGTTCCGTAAGCTGCATCAGTACGCTTCCAATTGCGATGTCAGAGGCGTCCACGAACACGTGAAATTCTTTACTCCAATCCGGAGGTTGTACTACCGGTGCCTGCGATAATAGTACCTTGAGGACCTTATACGCCCTATCCTCAGTATCGGTCCACTGGAATGGTGTCCGATGTACGGCGGCATGCAACGGTGTAGCCAGGTCGGCCAAGTATCGGAGCATCCGGCTGTGCCACCGGATCTGGCCTAAGAACCGGCTCAATGCCTTTGCCGTTGCCGGCGCTGGTGCTTCTAATATGGCTTTCACTTTGTCCAGGTCGACTGCTATACCTTCATGGCTTACGATATGTCCTAATAAAGTTCCACTGGACACGCCAAATACACACTTTGCCGGATTCAAGCTTAGCCGGTACGCTCTACACTTTTCTAGACAAAGACGGAGATGCTGAAAATGGTCCTCCTCCCAGCTATAGACGGCGAAATCGTCAAGGAAAACCTGCATAAAAGCCAATATATATTCACCAAAGATTTCCATGATGATTCTTTGAAACGTTGCCGGTGCTGTTTTGAGTCCGAACATCATCACCACGGCCACACACACCCCCCATTCGGTGACGAATGCCGTTTTCTCTTGGTCGTTGGGGTGCATCCGGATCTGATTATATCCGCTGAATCCGTCTAGGAAGCTATAGACCTCATGGCCGGCGATGGCATCCAACACTCCATCTATAAACGGAAGTGGAAATGCATCCGTTACCGTAGCCGCATTGAGTTTCTGGTAGTCCACGCAAACTCGAATTTTTCCGTTCTTCTTCGGTACGACTACGATCGGGCTCAGCCATGTCGCTTTCTTTACCGGACGGATAAAGCCAACTCTTAGCAGTTTGTCGATTTCTTCCTTGACCTTGGCAGCATAATTGGGATTCATTCGGTACCGTCTTTGTGCCACTGGTTTTGCGTCTTTGCTCAAGTGCACTTGATGCTGGTATAACTGAGTCCTCGCATGTCTTCGTATGACCAGGCGAATACGTCGCGAAATTCCGTGAGAAGTGTTATCATCGCCGTTTTGTCTCCGGACTTCATCTCCTTGGCGATGTGCACCGGTTTTGCTTCGTCCGTGGTGCCTAAATTCACCTCTTCCAATTGCGATGCTTTCACGCGCTGTGAAACGGCCATTTCCCGTTCCAACGCTTCCTGCGCTTGCCGTAACTCCCGGATTGCGTCTTTATCCGGTTCTGCTTCTGCCTCTTCCGGTTGCGGTAAGTACGGTGCTACGGCTTCGGCAATGTCAATTTCGAAGAGGGGTATGATCTTCGGGTTTTCCTGCAGGTATTGAGCTTCTTCTTCGTCCGCTAACCCTTCGAGCATGTTGACGCATTCCGCATTCAACGGTGTACATTCCTTGCGAGTGCTCGTCCTTGGCTGTGTTGGTACCCGTACCTTGGCTTTTCCTCGCCGGAAGGTAATTATATTTTTTCGCCAATTCTGTTTGATATGTGCCGTTTTCAACCATGGCCGCCCCAGCAATAGTGGGTATGCGCCTTGTGCCTGTAATTGTAGCACTACGGCCGAGATGTGAAATGTATGCCCGCCGACGGTGACTTCTAATTTCCGTATTAATCCTGTCGGCCGCACTGAGCTTGTATTGGCCATCCGCAACCAGAACGGACACGGCTCCCACTCGTGGATTCCTAGGTCCTCACACGTCCGGAGGCTTATTACATTTACCCCGGAGCCTCCGTCTATAACTGTGCCGGGGAGTTCTTTCCCTTTTACAATGGCAGTGATTACTGGACTGCTGGTATCTACCACTGTTGGTCCCTCCTCCGGATTCGAGAAGAGTACCGGTGCCGGTGATGGTTCTCCTGCCGTCATGGCCGTCTTTAGTCCTTCCGTGAATCTAGGCACGAGTTGTAGGAGTCTTCCTAGTGGTAACGTAATCTGGCATTCTTGCAACGCCTGCCATGTCTCGTTCTCGGAGTGACTACCGCCGGCAAGCCCTGCGGTGTTCTCCTTTTGCTGCTGTAAGTCTGTGACATTCTGCTCGTTTGCTTTCTTTACCCATTCTGTTGCTTGTTTGCGGATGGTCTCCTGTGTCTCCCATTCTTTGGCCATGCCCTTCGATCTTGTGGTCACCTGCTGCAGGTCTGCCAGCTCAGGGACTACCATATTTACCGCCGGTCGTTTTTCATAGCTCTTCACCGGGCATTGGTTACTATAATGGCCTTCCTGTCTGCAGTAGTAGTAGTAGGCTTTCCGGGCATTGCTAGATTTGGCATTGTCTGTTGTACCTGGGGCAGGTCCTACGGTACGCGCGGGGTTTTGTACCGGTTGGCTACTTGGAGCGCCTTGTTCCGGGTCCCGGGGGTAGCCGTCTTTTTAAAAATGCCGTTTTTTGTTAAAGCTGTTCTTATTACGGTACTCTTGACGGGGTTGCCCGTTATATCGGCCGTATTCCTCCCGTTGCTGACGATACCCGGGGGAGTGCTCCCAGTCGTACTGTTCGTATCGTCTATTGTAATCCTGGTGCCGATCATGCCGGTCATAGTTATCTCGCCGATCATCGTACCGGACATCATTTTCCCGTCGCTCGCCGTACCGGACATTATTTTCCCGTCGCTCGCCATACCGGACCTCATTTTCCCGTCGCTCGCCATACCGAACATCCTGTGCCGGTCGGTCACGGTCCATTCGCCGCCAGCGTTCGTCTTCTTCGTCCCGGCTGCTGCGTGGCTCAATTTGTCGGACGGGCGGTGCTTGCCGAGTTAACAGATTATACTCGCACCTATCCGTCGTATGGCTCTTGGACTGACAGATTACACATTGCGTCCTCATAGTGCATTCTAGAGCCGAGTGTTCGGAATTCAAGCAGGTTGTGCATTGTATTGCTTGCCGAAACCGGAGGTCTTCATCAGACGGTAACGCCCGTTGAAGTGCGCCCAGTGTGAGCCAGTAGCTTGTCTTTTCCATCTCTTTCACCCGGTCAATGACCTGGTCGATGGTACTTGTACTGAAATCGATTACCGTGCAAACCGTGCGTAGGGGTTCCCGGAGCGCGTTTAGGAATATCGTCCGTAATTCCTCCTCCAGGGGTGCACGGGTAAGCTGACTATGCATCCGTTGAAACCGGATGACAAATTGGGGAATGCTCTCCCTTGCCTCTTGCCGGATAGTATAAAATAAGCCTACCATTACGGTCTGGTCCACCTCCTTTTGAAAAAAATGCATGAATTTAGCTTTTAAATCTGCAAAGGTGTTGATGGTAGACGGGTCCTGCGTCCGGCGCCATCTTGCTGCCGGTCCCTCCAATGTGACGCCAAACTCTGCTATCTTAGAGCGTTCTTCTTCCTCCGGTGTTAGTCGCTGGGACACATGGTTGGCTTCCCATGTCTGTTCAAATGCGTGCACATGAGCTTCCGCGTCCGGATCATCTCTATACTTGGAGTACTGGAACGCCATGTCGTCGTCCAATATCGGTGCGCGGGCTGGTAGTGTTGGTGCTCGTTCCGGAATTTTCTCCGGTGTCGGTGGTCTTTCCTGATTTGATTCCGGTGTCGGTTGTTTCTCTTCCGCTGGTGATGGAGACCTCTCCTCCTCGATTTCTGGTGTCGGAGGTCGTTCTTCTTCTGCTGGTACCAGGGGTTCCAGCGTTAGCACTTCCGGTTCCGGTTCCGGTGTCGGTAAGGTATCCGATCCTTCGTCCTCCGGTCCGCCCGGGGTTTCGTTGCTACTACGGTAGTTCGTGTGCACGCTGTATTCCCCTTCGGAGTCCGATTCATATGCTGAAAAGGCCTCTGCTTCGCCTTCTCCGTTTGCCAACGCGTGGAGAAGGGATTCGGTTTCCTGGAGGCTGCTTAGGCTGCTGCCGTCGTCCGGGTGCGATGTTTGCTGTAACCAGTGGGAGTCCTCCGCTACTCTCTAGATTACGTTGGAAAACGAGCGATCCGCTCTAATTTCCTGCGCCACTTGCTGGAAGGCCTCGCGTCTCCTTTGCCTTTCGGCAAGGCGTCGAGTTCGATCTGTAACCAGGTTGTGCGTTGATCTAGACATCCATCCGTGCCGTCGTTCACTGCAAAAACAGGAATCGTGGTCGCCAAAAACTGTGTTAACTCTTCGGGCCGGACAATGGCCTAAAACAGGGTGTCTACGTGAGACACTTCACCAAAGGGTGTTACGGCAACCGGATTAGACTTCAACGCTTAATCCGACTTAGTTAAGTTACTTATTAGGATCGTCTTCATAACACGCTGTCGTGCCTTTCGGCTCCGGATCGTTTGCGTGAGTCGGGTGGGAACCACTGGGGTTTTGGACTAGGAAGAGGAGAGTTTTAAGGGTAATAAGAATATAAATATGTTGTAAGAAAGAGTTATAGCAAACTCGTGAATCCCACGAGTGTATTGTATTAGATTAATCAATATGAATATAAGAATATAAACTTCGGTTGAAAGAGAATGATATAGAATTCTCGTGAATCCCACGAGTATAGTTTATTAATTGGTGTTTTTTAGAAACATATCCAGTTTCCAAATATTTTTCACACACAATTACATTGTGCTCCCCATCCTTATGTAGTGATGAGGAAGTCTTAGTAATCCATGCTTTTTCTCTAACTATAGACCCCATGCTTTTCCTATAGATAGACTATATGCTTTATCTAAAGTGATCATGCTTTTTTCTAACTTGTGCGTTTTTTATCATGCACGCTAGATGTGTATGTGTAGCTTTTTCTTTTGTTATGCGTTTTTCTAATGTTTATCCTAGCGTGAATTTACCTTTCTATGTGGGACATCTATGCTTTAACACTAATGAAATGCTAGTGTAATGGTAAGACATTACATTATTAACATGGAGGTGCAAGGTTCGAATCTTGCCCTATGCATGTTCCATTTATTTTGCTATTTTCTTCTATTTCTTCATTTTTTATTGAATCTAATACTATATACGTTTTTCACGTAGTGTACAAAATACACTACGACACTCACCCCCTCCAAACCCGCACATCCTCCGGTATGTGCCGAAGTTGTTGGTGTTTGTTAGTCTCCTCCGTCTGGTCTCTACCCGATTGGTTTCGTTGCCGGCTCGTAGTACCCTCGACTTCTCTTGTTATGTTGACTTTGTCTCTCCATTTGGAGCACATCCATTCTTTCCACCCGAACCATTGTCGACATCCGATCCACCATAGTCTTCGTTCGCTTTTTGCATGGCCCGCTTGGTCCTTGTCATCCGCGGTAGTATCTTTTCTTGCCCTCTTTCTTTTCTTCATCAATCTCGACTTCTTTTCGGATTTTCGGTTTAGTCGGATTAGCTTACTTCCGATTCGGTCTCGTCGGATCGTCTTTCGTTTAGTTCGGCTTCCTTTCCGATTTGTATTCGGTCGATCCGGACTCGGTTGATCGGTTTTTACCGATTCAGTGCTCTTTTGGGTCGGTTTCTTTTCTTTTCTTTTCGTCCGGATTTGCTTTCTTTTCTTCGTTTTCACCTGCCTTGTCCGGTTCGACTTTCGGCACTTCTTTCCGTTGTTCGCTACGTAGGTCCTCCGATATGTGCTCGTTGTTCGGTCCTCGTGTGGTTGTAATGCATGCTTCTTTTCTCGCCGTAGCGCGTGCTTCTTTATTCGCCATAACACGCGTTTCTTTATTCGCCGTAGAGCGTGCTCTGTATTACGCGCTTCTCCCGTCGTAGACCCGACCTCCGCATTGTCGCACTTTCTTTTAGATTGGAATTTCGGATGGATCATTTTCCATCCGAACCGACTTCCGACTTTACCTTCCTCGCCGCCATCTCCCGTCTCTCCGGTCTCACGTTGGTTCTCGGACACAACCACCGAAGTCTCTAGATATTGTTGGCATGAATCCTTGGTATTACCTTCTTTCGTAGTTTCACCCTTAGCATTCTTCTCGGCTATCTCTTCATCGTATTCGTCGGCTTCGACATTCGTTTTCTCTCCGCCACCTTCCGTCTCTTCGGTCTCACGTTGCCTTTCGATCGCAACCGCCGGAGTCTCTAGAATCAGTGGTGGGGAAGTCTCGATATGGCAATCCGCCATTGATTCGTCCATAGCCACCTCCGATTCGATTTCGTCTTTTGTGGCTACCTCCTTAATCACATCCGCTTCACACTCTTTATCTGCATCAATTATGCAAACATCTATTATGCTTACCCCTTTTTGACCCGATGTCTCGGGCACTTGTATCCCGAAATTTCCTTCTACACTTGAATTATCGGCCTTATCCTTCGCCATCGTTCTTTCACAAGACGAGTGGGTGTCTTGTTCCACTCTTTCTCCCGTGGTACCATCATGTTGTATTTCGGCCTTCATATTGGCTTCATCGTTTTTCCTCAATCGACCATCCTTCATGGGCCATGTCGTTGTTGACGAGATTCTCAGCTTCCTTTCATCATGTCTTCGGCATACCCTTTCGACTTTGGCCCAATCCTCGGTAAGGCCGTTCGCACCGTCATCATCTTCGAGTTCGATCCCAATGTCCATCCTTTCTTTCCGATCGATCGATCTTACGAACATTAAGACTTTATCTCCTCCCACCAATCTTCGTTCCCGCTCCGAGAGTCGAGCAAAACGATGCTCGAACTCTAGGAACGCTTGCGTTGCACTTCGGTGAGTCTTCTCCGACGCCACCCATTCGTCGAATTCTCGTCGATCTCGTCCCGTCCATCTCTCATAGTCATATGCCTCCCGTAAAGCTTCTTCAAAGGACTCCCATGTCGAGTTTTGTTGTTGTATCTTGTGGATTCTCTCTTGTAGTTCGTCCGAGGCCACCCGACTAAAGGATATCACTTGCAATCCTTCCGGTATCCGATATTGCATCATCTCCGCCTTATATTCACGTAGGTAGCGTGACACACCCTTACCGTTGAATTCCCCGTTTCGTCGCACGAGCCGCTTTACTGCCCCCGTGATCTCCGACATCGCACGTTGTTCTTGTTGCATCCGCTCAAACATTATCATCATCATGTTCATCGCCTCTTGTTGATTCTCCATCTCCTTGCCACCCGTCTTCACGTCGGGTTCACCAACTTTGTCGTGCCTTTCGGCTCCGGATCGTTTGCGTGAGTCGGGTGGGAACCACTGGGGTTTTGGACTAGGAAGAGGAGAGTTTTAAGGGTAATAAGAATATAAATATGTTGTAAGAAAGAGTTATAGCAAACTCGTGAATCCCACGAGTGTATTGTATTAGATTAATCAATATGAATATAAGAATATAAACTTCGGTTGAAAGAGAATGATATAGAATTCTCGTGAATCCCACGAGTATAGTTTATTAATTGGTGTTTTTTAGAAACATATCCAGTTTCCAAATATTTTTCACACACAATTACATTGTGCTCCCCATCCTTATGTAGTGATGAGGAAGTCTTAGTAATCCATGCTTTTTCTCTAACTATAGACCCCATGCTTTTCCTATAGATAGACTATATGCTTTATCTAAAGTGATCATGCTTTTTTCTAACTTGTGCGTTTTTTATCATGCACGCTAGATGTGTATGTGTAGCTTTTTCTTTTGTTATGCGTTTTTCTAATGTTTATCCTAGCGTGAATTTACCTTTCTATGTGGGACATCTATGCTTAAACACTAATGAAATGCTGTAATGGTAAGACATTACATTATTAACATGGAGGTGCAAGGTTCGAATCTTGCCCTATGCATGTTCCATTTATTTTGCTATTTTCTTCTATTTCTTCATTTTTTATTGAATCTAATACTATATACGTTTTTCGCGTAGTGTACAAAATACACTACGACAACGCTGTCGTGAAGAATGTGCTTCACGATATAAAAATGAGCTTAAATGTTGTATTTAATAATATTTGAGAGACTTGAACCCACATCCTTATATACGATGTACAATGTACATACCACTAGGCTAGGCTATTTATTTTTAAAAGTGTGTAATAAATGTGCTTCATGATATAAGAATGAAGCTATATATTGTATTAAGTAAAATTGAGGGACTTGAACCCTCAACCTTGTATATCAAGCACAAAGCATACACCACTAAGCTAGGTTATTTGTTTTAGGGTTATATCCATCATTATACTTATCACAATACATGGGAGCTCAAATGAGCATGATGGCTATCATGCATCACATGCAATGCATGTGCGCCAAATGGCGATCATGCATCAGATGTAACTCATGCATTACATGCATGACATTACCATATGCATGGAAATACTTATAAAAAGAGAGGAAAGGGAAAACAAAGTAATCAAGGAATCAAGAGAAAGTGAGAAAATAATACAACCAACTAAAGAAGACTAACTCATTGGGTGGAGAACCTCTCGTTTCGAAGTTGAGGTCGTGGGTTCAAATCAAGGGTCGATAGAGAATGTGTTCAGTTTGCGATTGAGGATTGTAAAGTTGGTAAAATATTATATTGTTAATATACATCATGTTTATATCATATACTCTTGTTCTTTGAATCATACTTTGTCTCAATCTTCTTTCTAGAATCATACTTTGTCTCAATCTTCTTTCTTGAATCATACATTGTCTCTATCCTTTATCTATACTTGTCTCTCTCTCACACACATTACTTTAAACTCTTATTCTTTTTATCCTTCATCTTCCTAACATTTGTGCGCAAGCCTTATAAAAGTTCCTTCAACTCCCCCTTGACCTTAGTCCCCGCGACTTCGCCGCACGAACCACAACTACCCCGACAACGCGTAAGATATACAATTAAGACAGAACGGCAATTGACAGAGATATAACAACGCTTTATCCGGGCCTTTAAATAGGTTTCCGGTCTGTATTACAAAACGGTGCCATCCGCACCTGTTCGGGATCGGTCTGGATCCGGAACGGCATACCGATTCCGGTCCGTCCGTCCACACTCATAGCTTAATTACAACCACATTCCTACTACTTAATTAGCTCTCCGTTTCCCACTCTGGACTCCTTTGCCGGCCAGTAACAGCATGCTAGCCGAATCTCGATATCAGACAACTCGAAGTGAGTGGTCATGGTCAATCAACCAAGGAAATATAAAAATCGGTTGTGGATGCAAGTACAAAAACTTGTTCCCACTAATGCGATTAGTCTAGGGGGGTTTATGAACATAGTCAACTTGTCAGAATCAAACTTATGGCATGGCCGACTTGACCATATGTCCCAAGTTGGACTAGACAGACTAATGATAATTGGCTACAATCTCTAAAGTCCAGACGAAGATGGACTTTTGCAAGCATTGTCAATCCAGGAAACAAACATGAAGCGTACAATTTTTCCATTACGAAATGGTACGGAAATCCCTAGAATTGGTCCACACTGATATATGTGGGCGGATGCCTGAAAGATCACTAGGAGGCTCCCGGTACTTCATCATGTTCATAGATGATTTTACATGAAATGTTTGGATCTACTCAATTAGGTCGAAAGACAAAGCGTTTGAGGTCTTCTCTCGATGGTTAGCCGAAGAGGAGAACTAATTAGGACACCGAGTGAAGACACTCTAGTCTCACAATGGAGGTGAGTACACCTCTTGTGCTATCAAACAGTAACTGTGCCACAAAGGAACTCAACATAAAAAACCATTCCATATACTCCCATGCATAATGACGTGGTGGAATAAATGAATAGGACAATCTAGGAGAGAGTGATGACAATGCTCCAACATTCCGAACTCAAGTTGGAATTCTAGGCCGAGGCATTGCAATGGTTGTCTACTTGGTAAATCTATTACCGTTGAGAGTAGTGTGGTTCGAAGTGTCACAAGCACTATGGTTTGACAAATAGCCAACCTATGACATGCTCCGTATATTCGAATGTGAAGCCTATGATTTCATTCCCCAGGATAAAACGACCAAGCTGGCACATCATGCACTTAAGTGTATATTTCTAGGTTATGGAATGATGGGGACTTCGGCTATCGGTGTTACCGGCCGGCAAGGAGTCCAAAATACGGAGTGAAGGAGTTAATTAAGTATGGTTGTAAATGAGCATAGTGTGGACGGACGGACTGGAAACGGTATGCCGTTCCAGATCCGGACGGATCCCGAATAGGTGCGATAGGCACCGTTTTGTACTACGGGCCGGAAACCTATTTAAAGGCCCGGACCCCATTGTAATCGCAGCGGATAATTAATAGAGCATATGGTGTTTATACTTCTGTGTTGATGTCCGTTCTGTACTTACTGTTATATCTTACGCGTGTAATTAACAAAAGCGATCTAATCGTGTAACCTACGTAAGTCGGTGTAATCGTTGAGTCATAATCCTATGCCGTAATCACCCTTTGGTGAAGTGTCTCCGTGACACCTTGTGTTAGGCCTTGTCCGGTCAGAGAATAACACAGTTTTGGCGACCACGATTCCTGCTTTCTCGCAGCGAACGACGGCTTAATGGATGACGAGACCAACGCACGACCTGGTTACAGACCGAGCTCGACGCCTCGCCGAACGGCAAAGACGGCGTGAGACTTTCCAGCAAGCAGCGCACGAAATTCGCTCGGATCGTTCGTTCTCCAAGGAGATCCGGAGAGTCGCGGAGGAATCTCTTCGGTTACAGCAAACTCGTGACCAGGACGACGGAAGCAGTCTAAGTAGTCTCCGGGACACCGAACGCCTCCTCGAGGCGCTGGCAAGCGGAGAAAATGAGGCAGAAGCCTTTTCAGCCTACGAATCGGATTCCGAAGGGGGATACAGCGTGCACACGAACTACCGGAGCAGCAACGATACCCCCGGCGGCCCGGAGGACGACGGGTCAGATACTGTGCCGACTCCAGAACCGGAACCGCTCGACCAGGGCTATCCGGAACCGCAAACGGAAGCCGTCAACCCACCAACACCGGAAGGGGAAGAAGCAAAGCCACCGACACCAACGAAAGAGCCGGCGAAGGTACCGGAAGACGAGCCGGTGAAAGAACCGGAAAAACAACCGGATGTGGAACCGGAGAGAAAACCGGAAAGATATCAACAAACGCCACTAAACCGCGGCCTAATACTGGACGACGACATGCCGTTCCAATACTCAAAGTATCGCGATGATCCGGACGCGGAAGCGCATGTTCATGCCTTCGAGCAGACATGGGAAGCAAATCACACGTCCCAGCGAATGACACCGGAGGAAGAAGAACGCTCGAAGATAGCGGAATTCGGGGTCACGTTGGAAGGACCAGCGACACGAATGGGAGCCATGTCCGTTCTGGCTACGGATGGCGGATACGAGCTCTGTACGGCCGACGGGCTTAATACGGAAATTGGAGGTCACCATAGGAGGTCACACATTTCACATCTCGGCTGTAGTGCTGCAGCTACAGGCGCAAGGCGCGTACCCACTGTTGCTGGGCAGACCATGGTTGAAAACAGCACACATCAAGCAAAATTGGCGGAAAAATATGATTACCTTCCGGCCGGAAAAGCCAAGGTCCGGGTACCGACACAACCACGGACGAGCAACGGTAAGGAATGCACACCGCTGTATGCGGAATGCGTGAACATGCTTGAAGGGTTGGCAGACGACGAAGAAGCCCAGTACTTGGAGGAACACCCGAAGATCGTACCACTCTTCGAGATTGACGTAGCTGAAGCCGTAGCGCCATACTTGCCGCAGCGGGACGAAACCGAAGCCGAACCAGACAAAGATTCGATTCGGGAATTACGGCAAGCACAGGAAGCGCTGGAACGGGAAATGGCCATTTCCCAACGGGTAAAAACATCCCAGCTCGACGAAGTGAACCTAGGAAGCAAGGACGAATCAAAGCTGGTACACATCGCCAAAGAAATGAAGCCGGAAGATAAAGCGGCGATGATCAAACTTCTCACGGAGTTTCGCGACGTATTCGCCTGGTCATACGAAGACATGCGAGGGCTGGACCCTCAATTATATCAGCATCAGATCCACTTAGGCAAGGACGCGAAACCAGTGGCGCAAAGACGTTACCGAATGAACCCCAACTACGCCGCCAAAGTGAAGGAGGAAATCGACAAACTCCTAAGAGTGGGCTTCATCCGGCCGGTAAAGAAAGCGACGTGGCTGAGCCCCATTGTCGTCGTCCCAAAGAAGAACGGTAAAATCCGCGTGTGTGTAGATTACAGGAAACTAAATGCAGCCACAATTACGGATGCATTCCCTCTCCCGTTCACGGATGGAGTACTGGATGCCGTCGCCGGCCATGAAGTTTATAGTTTTTTAGACGGGTTCATCGGATACAATCAAATCCGGATGCACCCTGACGACCAGGAGAAGACAACGTTCGTCACCGAATGGGGGGTGTTTGTGGCCGAAGTAATGATGTTCGGCCTAAAAACGGCACCAGCAACTTTCCAGCGAATCATCATGGAGATCTTCGTCGAATACATCCCTGCCTTCATGCAGGTTTTCCTGGATGATTTTGCAGTCTATAGCCGGGGAAAAGACCATTTGCAGCACCTACGGTTATGCCTTGAAAAGTGTAGGTTATACCGGCTAAGCTTAAACCCAGCAAAATGCATCTTTGGGGTTTCAAGTGGAATCTTACTGGGACACATTGTAAGTAAGGAGGGCATTGCGGTCGACCCGGACAAAGTAAACGCGATACTAGGGGCACCGGCGCCGAAAACGGCCAAAGCACTAAGCCGATTCTTAGGACAGATCCGGTGGCACAGCCGGATGCTCCGTCACTTGGCTGACTTGGCTACACCATTACACACCGCGGTACATCGGACACCGTTCCAATGGACGGATACGGAGGATAAGGCATACAATGCCCTGAAGGTACTTTTGTCGCAAGCACCCGTCGTACAGCCTCCGGATTGGAGCAAGGAATTTCATGTGTTCGTTGACGCTTCCGACATCGCTATCGGCAGCGCCTTAATGCAACTTACGGAGCCTAAATGGTACCGGCCGGTATATTACACCAGCCGGAAGCTGTCCCAAGCGGAGAAGAACTATTCAACGACGGAACGGGAGGCCCTGGGCATGATCTACAGTGTAACAAAGTTTCGTCATTACCTATTGGGAAGGAAGTTCTCCTTTCATGTGGATCACTCGGCGCTCCTGTACTTAGTGTCCAAGGCGTCCTTGACCGGTAAGTTGGCCCGTTGGACCTTGCTGTTGCAGGAGTTCGAATTCGAGATCTTTCACCGGCCCGGTATCCAGCATGCCGTAGCAGACTACCTGAGCCGGTTAGAGTCCGGAGAATCAGGCGACGGAGTATCGGATGAATTCCCGGACGCAGAGTTATTCCGTATCACCCCGGAAACGGCAGCGGACGACACAGTGGCATCAGAAGATAGGTGGTTGACAAACATGCACCAGTTCCTAAGCACGGGCCTGCCACCGGAGGAAATGAACCGAGACGAGAGGAAACGACTGGCGGTGCAGAGCCGCAATTTCTGTCTGTTACGGGACACTCTCTACCACAAAGGAGCAGATGGAATATGGAGACGGGCAGTCCGTAGTGACGAGAAACAAGTAATCTTACGGGAAGCACACTGTGGGGTTGCCGGAGGACACTATGCCGGGGAAGCGACGGCAAGGAAAGTATGGCAGAGCGGCTTATGGTGGCCCACGACGTTAAAAGACGCCGTCAAGTATGCTAAGGAATGTGACCTATGCCAACAAATGGGCCAGCCTACGGAGCAAGCACGTATGCCACACCAACCGGTACTTCCACTAGAGCCATTCCAGAAGTGGGGGTTGGATTTTGTCGGACCGTTCAAGCCACCGGCAATGAGAACGGGTAATCGTTATATCATCGTGGCAACAGATTATTGCACTAAATGGGTGGAAGCTAAGGCCCTGAGAGACAACACCGCGTCATCCACAACAAAATTCCTATACGAGAACATTTGGTGCCGATATGGATGTCCGATTGAATTAATCAGCGACCAAGGAGGGCACTTCCTCGGCCAGGTAGTTGAAAGCTTAACAACGTTCTATGCCGTGGTCCATAAACGAAGCACACCGTACTACCCACAGGCGAACGGGTTAGCAGAGTCCACCAACAAAACGCTGCAGAACATTCTCCGCAAAATCGTTAATGAAAACCGGACGGACTGGGATACAAAGCTCCATAGCGCGCTATGGGCGTACCGAACGGCATACAAAACAAGTATCCGGACAACGCCGTTCCGGTTAGCGTTCGGCTTAGAGGCGGTCATGCCGGTGGAATTTCAGGTACCAAGCTTACGGATCCAACTACGGGAACGGCTGAATGAAAAGGAGTCGGAGGAAATGCGGCTAGCAGCACTATGCGAACTGGAGGAGCAACGGCTGGCCAACATCCTACACATGGAACTGGAGCAACGACGACGGAAAGCGTTCGTTGACCGTCACCGGAAAGGTAATGAGAAGATGTTCGAAATCGGAAAGCCGGTGCTAGTATTCCAAACAAGGATGGGCAAGATGCCGGGTAAACTCCGGTTCAGATGGACAGGCCCGTATTGGCTGACACGGGAATACAACGGGTCCTATCAGTTAGGGACACTTGCCGGTGAAGTGCTAGGCAAGTGGGTCAACGGATTTAGACTAAAGCCCTATAAAGGACCGATGCCAAATAACCCGTTTATGCATCCCACCGGCACTATACCGGGAACGGTACGGATGGAAGAAAAAGACGACGGGGAACCCGTAGCAGAGGCGAAGGAAGACACGGCAACCCGTAAGGAAAACGGTAAGGGTCCGAAGGGACCTACGGATGGGTAAGATCACATACCGTCATTTTAAAAAAAAAAAAAAAAAAAAATCATTAAAAATCGAGGTATGAACGGACGTGAAAGTAAGGAGCGAAAAGGTACGAAGTGGGCATTTAAGAGCCGCCACGCTACTTAATACTAAAATGGTACACAACGTGTGCATGCTCGGAAAAGGCGCCAAGACGCACAGAGAAAAAGAAGAACGCATGGAGACCTTTTTTTTTCGCGAGCCAAGAAGCACAGAAGCACCAAGGCAGTGGAAGCTTAGCAAACGCGAACCTGCACTCTGAGAACCCCCACGTTCGGAACGCTCTCTCTCTCGCTCTCACTCTCATCACCACTCTACCTCGCCATCTTTCCTCGACCTCGAAGCAGACATGGAACCACAAACGCTGTCGGAAGCGGCCAGGAAATGGCTCAAGCAATACGGACTGGATGGGTTCTTGACCATCATGGAGGCACCACCGCACAGAGAAGCCGACCGGGTCATCAAGGAGCTCGACACAGAAGTCATCACCGAGGAAGCGATCCGTGCGCTAACAGGCCTTCCGGAGGGAGGTATTTTCCAGATTGATAACCCAACCTCGGAGCAACTCATCCGATATTTCGGTGAGTACTCTGTAGCCGGCAAAGGCTATCGAACGCAGGGCGGCGAAGATCCGCTATTCAGGGAGATAGCTCGAGTGCTCCATGAGTACGGCCACGTGTACCCCGGACCCCCTGTCATGCCAAAAAATCGGGCAGGGATGATCATAGCCACCTATGAAGGGATCAAGGTGGACTGGCCGGTGTTGATTGCAGACGGTTTGTGCGCGGCAATCGACATGGTACGAGGAAAGGACGGCAAGGAGGGCCGGAAGCTGTGGCATGCCATAGCTCAGTGGATAACATTGCTCGTGCCGCCGGTCGAGACCGTTCAGCCAAAGAAGCGGCCAAGATTATCGGAAGGAAGCACCTCGAAGCCCGCGTCCAAACGACAGCAGCTGCTGGCGAAAGGGAAGAAACGGCTCCCAGAACCGGAGGAGGTGTCACCGGTCCTTCCCGTTAAGATAACCATACGGCGACCGGGACAGAAGGAACCGGAACCCTTGACGGCACAGAAGCATGCCGTTACCCAGGAAGAGGAAACGGAGGAGCCAGAGGAGCACCTCCAACGACGGTCAAGAAGTAGCACCGCCGGGACAGCGGGGGAGCGTTCGGACCCGCGAAAGGAAGAAACACCCCCAACTCAACCTGAGCAAACCACAAGGGAGGAACCGGAACCGGTTCGTATAGAACCGGCCTTGTCGACTTCTATACCAGAAGTCATTCCAACGGCTCCGGAGACGGCGAGAACCGGAACTCAACAGCCGGCGAGCCCAGCCAGCACACACAGCGGCCAAGGAGTAGAACCAGAATGGCAGATACAGGCACTCAGGCCAGACAATTCCACAGTGAATGAGCCGACCCGACTAGTTCAGCAGCAAGGCACCAGTAGCATGTGGCTACGGTGGGTAGGCGAGCAGATCGCCGGAGTGGTCGAGTACATAGAGGCGGAGGAGAGAGCGCACCACGAACGGTTGCTCGTCACAACCGTAGATCTAGAGACGGCCCGGTCCAGAATCCGGAGCCTTGAACAAGACTTGGACAGGGTCACAAGGGAAATGGCTCAATTGGCTTTGACAACACAAGTCCAAGCACCGGTGACTCCGGGCAATGTACAGAATAAAGCGTCAGATCAACTTGTACATAGCAATCAGACCCCGGCAACGGAAACCGTTCCGGAGAGAAATGCGGCACAAACCCAAGAGCTTGCGGATTTAAAGGATGAGCTAGCTGCCCAAGAAGCGCTGAGGAGCCGCGAAAGAGAGTTGAAGACGGCAGCGGAGGCAGAACTCAAAAAGACTGCTGAGAATCTACGCCGGGCCGAGGAGAACTTACGAAAAGGCCACCAAGCGTACGACCGGCTCAAGGAGGAAAAGGAGAAAATGCTGCAAGAGAAGGACAGGCTCCGGAGAAACGCCGAAACAGAAATAGAGCGCCTGAAAGAGGAACTCCGGCAGCTAAAGGACCGGGAGGACCGGAACCATCGCCAGATCAACGGCAAGCTCAAACAAAAAACGGAGGAATTTGAGCACTTGCACCGGGAGTATAAACGGTTGCAAACGGAGCACAAGGAATAGACGGATGAGCTCCGGCAAGTAGTTGATCGGACCGCAACGGCATACGCTAATGAACAAGCGGAAACCAGAAGACGGTTGGAAGAGGCGGAGAAGGTTCGGACAGAGCTCCTCAGGCAACAACAGGCGGAAAAAGAAAGAGCGGCGGAGGTACTGCAGAGGCTGCAAACAACATATCAAGGGCAGCTGACGCGCTACAGAGAGCAGGCGGAGGATACGGCTAATCTCATCAAGCAGTTGAAGGAGGAACGACAAGTTGTGGAAAGTAGAGCGCAAATGGGAGCAAGTCGTATCCAGGATATCATGCGGGCCTGGTTGAACCAGACCAAGAGCTTGATTGACAACGGTTCCGTCAAATGGTGGACCAAGTGGGCCACGAATGCGGCGGAACTCCAATTGCTCCGGGCCGACGTAGAGAACCGGCGGAAGGAGGGAGATGATTGCTATATGCTGACTTCCGAAGACTTCACCGGCATAAGAGATGAGCTGGCCGAAGACTTTCAAGCCTTGGCAGAGGACCAACTAGGGCAAGTCCGGCAACTTGTAGCTCAGCTGGACGACGACAGGCTGGAGGCGCAGATCCAGTTTGAAAGCTACGAGAGGTCCCGGATCCGGGAAGAGAAAGCACGAGAACCGGTTACGGTCAACCTCAGTGATGAGGAACCGTTACTGGAAGGAGACCGGACCGGAAGCAGTCAGACGGAGATGCCGGAGTCAGAGAAACAAACGGAGCAGCCGCCTATAGAGCAGTCGGAGCAGCCGCCTATAGAGCAGTCGGAGCAGCCTCAGTCCCAACCGCAACCACAGCAGCAGCAGCAAGCACAGCCGCAGCAACCACAACCGGAAGAACAAGTGGAAACTCTGGAACAAAGTATTTTGGACAATTTGGGTGAACAATGAAGGGGCCGAGAAGGGTTCGACGTACAAGGTACTGTCCCACGGGCGTGCCATGTGTTACCGGCCGGCAAGGAGTCCAAAATACGGAGTGAAGGAGTTAATTAAGTATGGTTGTAAATGAGCATAGTGTGGACGGACGGACTGGAAACGGTATGCCGTTCCAGATCCGGACGGATCCCGAATAGGTGCGATAGGCACCGTTTTGTACTACGGGCCGGAAACCTATTTAAAGGCCCGGACCCCATTGTAATCGCAGCGGATAATTAATAGAGTATATGGTGTTTATACTTCTGTGTTGATGTCCGTTCTGTACTTACTGTTATATCTTACGCGTGTAATTAACAAAAGCGATCTAATCGTGTAACCTACGTAAGTCGGTGTAATCGTTGAGTCATAATCCTATGCCGTAATCACCCTTTGGTGAAGTGTCTCCGTGACACCTTGTGTTAGGCCTTGTCCGGTCAGAGAATAACAATCGGCTCTGGGTTCTGGAGAGCCAAAAATTGATCCATAGTAACGATGTAGTTTTCAATGAAGACTTGTTGAGTGAGCAAGCTCAACATGGGCCAGATTGGTTGAACAAGCCAAGAGCCAGCTGGATTCGAGAGCCGGATCGGAGAGATGGACCCATGTGCGAACCGGTAGGCCATTAGAGGTCTACGCTCCTAGTCTACTAGGTAGTTTTGTTCCTAGGAGTTAGAGTTAGTAGCTCAGTACTTCAACCAGTTCTTTTAAGGACTTGTATAAAAAGTTCTCTTAAGCATATTTGTATGTACAGAGTGGTGTGAGTTATTTTTGAAGATAGTTGTGTTCTGCTCTCTCTATCTTGCTATTGTAGGTTAGGGTTAGGGATGAGGATCATTGCGGTGTAGTGATAATAATGAAGATGGAAATGGTGATGGCATTGAGAATCTTTGTGGGGTGGGGGGTGGTGCCTAGAATGGCTCCACCCTCGTCCCAAGGGGGTTCAATGTAAGAGATTGAGAGAGAAGAGAAAAGGTGCCAAGAGAGAGCGATTGAGAGAGAACTTATTCCATGTTTCATTCCTTCCCCATAAAGGGGTTAAGTAGTTACAAGAGGAGGTAGATACATAGGGGTGCAAACCCCCTTGGCCATTCACACTAATCACTCACTCACACCTCTTCTTATCTGTCCACCGTGTTGAGAGACAAGCTCAACATGGGCCGAATCATTTGAAGAAGTCGACAGCCGAATCGGTTGGAGACCGATCCACTAGGCCCGAATCGACTGAAGAAGGCGGGGGCCGAGAGCCGAGTCGGTAGGATTCCGAAAGGCCGCTGAGGGCCTCTATTCCTATTATAGTAAATAGGAATATTATAGGTAGAATTAGTGTTAGGCTCATTTATGAGTATTCACGTACTCATGGTACTTGTGTCAGCCCACGCGTTAGGGTCTTGTATAAAAAGTGTTGAATGAGCATAGTGTATGTATAGAGTATTCATTATTTTGAATAGAAGTTGTTGTCCGCTCTCTGTCTCTCCCGCATATTCTTTGTGTGTATTCAAGGTTTCCATTAAACCTTCACTTTTGATTTTTTGCTATTATCCGGCAAAGCCAGTTCTGTTTACGCTTCTACACGTAAACATTTTCATGGTATCAGAGCACGAGGGTTAGAACATCCTTTGTTGCTGACAAGAACATTCGAACACAGAGCCAAGGAAACATAAGAGAAATGGACAGAGGAATGGGAAGCTCGATTCCGACCGAAAAGCTCGATAGGAGAAACTACGCATCTTGGTCGTACAAGATGCACTAGTACTTGCTCGGGCACAGTTACTGGAGTTATGTCGAAGGAGCTAATGATGCAGCACCCGAATCGACACACAGAGATTTCCTGGCATGGGAGCAGGCAGTGAGGAGAGTTCTATACTGCTTCACATCCTGTGTGAGTGACTAGCTTTTGAGCTACATTTGGGATGCCAAGACACCGAAGGATGCTTGGGGAAATCTAAAGAAGATCTCCGCCGCGATCACCACAGCTAGAAATTTTCAACTCAGACAGGAGTTGAGCAATGCTTGACAGAGAGATATATCGGTGGTTGACTACATCTTTGAATCCATCGCCTTCATCAACGTGAATGTCGAAGAGGATGAAATGGTGTAGGTCTACCTCTGAGGGCTGGCATCAAAGTTTGGAGCATTCCAAACAATGCTTTGCATGAGGGAGAATACGCCTTCATTTTTTGAGCTTCAATCGATGTTGCTTGTAGAAGAAAACCACTCGGGTGCGTCTACGAGTATGCAGATTGACAGCAAGATGTTGTACATGGAGGCCGAGAGGCCCCATGGTCATGATGACGAGGCGGGTCGGCACGCAATGGGAACGACCGACAACAGTAGAACTCGGGGCATAATCGAAATGCCGACAACAGTTCCAGACCCTCCATGAGTAGGGGGAGTCAAGGTGGTGCTGAAGGTTGGCAAGGAAAGGCCGTGACGGACTGTTGGTATTGTGTCCGGAAGGGCCACTGAGAGAGTGAGTGCTGGAAAACACGAGCCCACAATCACCAAGAAATATCTTACATGTGCCCACAATCACCAAGAACTTGGTGTTGATCGGACAAATTGTAGACTAGGGTATGCAAGTTTGATTTACTCATCTTGAGTGCTTCAAATGAAGAAGCAAGCCAGATAATCGCGCAAGGGCACCGAGAAGGAGGATGTTCATCCTTGAAATGAATGACGTAGGCACCACTATGTTCGCAAAGGGGCAGAAAATCAAATTGGATATCGACTTGTGGCACAAGCGGTTTGGTGTGGAAATTGCATGGAATGTACAAAATCGAGTGTGGTTCTTCACACACAATATGAAACAATAATAGTGAGGGTACTATTTTATATTAGTTTAATATCTTGGTACGAAAAGATGGATGTCTTCAAGAGCTTCCGAATGCCTTTTACTACATATGAAACAGATAACTTAGTGTCAAGTTATTTGAGTGTGAAGTTTGAGAAGAAGAAGAGGAAAACAAAATTGTGAGATATCCCACATAGGTAGGACAATATCAGGATTCAAGAGTATATAAGTAGAGCCATATCTCTTTATATTTCATCTGTGTGTTTGGAGCACAAAAAGGTTGGGTTGTATAACTTGGATAAATGGATGCGGCCAAGTTCTTCAAATTCGTTCTAAACGGATGGATGGCGACGGTACCGAACCCGGACTGGATGACAGATCGGTTGGATAGGTTGATTGCGTCGCATGGTGTCTTGAAGATTTTCGATGTGAAATGAACAAAATCGTCTATTGGTTCCATCGGTTCATTGGAGGTTGACTGAAGATGTAATATGCAGTTAAACATTTTTAAATACAAGGCTTTTTAAAAATTTGTGTTTATGGGGTGTAAGTAAGAATTTGAACCTTGCACCTCCTAGATAAGAGCCACATGACTTACCACTAAGCTAAGTCATGACTTTAGGGTTATACTTTTATCATTGTACTTTTCATATGTAAAATTTCATACATGAGAGCTTGAATGAGTGACATGGCAAACATGCATTACGTGCATGTCTTGCACCCTCACATGCATCATATGTATGAGGGCATCTATAAAAGAATGGAGGAATCAAGCAAGAAGAGACTAATGAAGAAATTGGGAAGAAATTAATAAAAAAAAGTAAAAATCAACTTATCCAAATGGTGATGTACCTTGTCTCTAAAATATAAAGTCAAGTTTTCAATCTTTATCTCAATCTCTCTCTCTCCATATTAATCTCTCCCAATCTATCTTAAATACTTTCTCGCTAAAGCCAGTACAAACTTCGAATCCTTCCGGTCCATGACCTCGGCGGTTCCGCCTCACGATCCGCACATAGTGACGGATTTTCACGACAACGCTATCGCGAAGTTTCGCGGGCATGTGTTACTTCGGCAGGACCACGTGGGTCTTGGACTAGGGAGCACTCAAGGGATAGAGAAGACCCGAGGTTTGCTTTACGAAAATACTACTTCCCAACCCCTTCCCGAGCAAGGGCTCGTTGCCCTTTTTTTTGTGAGGTCAGTGGCTTTCGTTGATCACGACTCGTTGACTTTTCGAGATCACCGCACGAGCCAAGTGATCAAACATATTATAGATCTAGGTACTAAAGTAAGCTTAAGATAAGGATAAAGAAATGAAAGATAGAAAGGAGAAAGAGAAAGAAGGGTGCTGATCCACCCGACCACCCCCGAGCGAAGGGATCGAGACGGACTCGAGCCTCGATCGGCATCCCATACCACTGCCGTGGCGTCGAGTCGTACCTGGTGCTGGCGCGCTCGCTACAAGAGTTGACCCACCACACGAGCAGAGTCTCGATGTAGTCAAAAGATGATCAAATGAGGGTAGCTAGGCCTCTTATTTATAGCGATACCCAAGGCCCCCAGGCAAGTTCACACTTGACCTAATGGGTTGTCTCAATCCCGAGGATTAAAAGTAATCCTCCCCTTCTTTACACTCTCGTTTAACCCTCACACTTATCCACGTGTATAGAATACTACGGTAAATTCTTACCACGGGATATTATATGGTCATGCCCGTAACATACTCCCCCTCTTTAAAACATTGCACTCTTGCAATGGAAAGTTAGGGAAGTTAGTTCTAAGAGTATTTTCGCGTTCCCATGTGGCATCTTTTATTGATTTATCCATCCATTTTATTTTAAATTCTCGGATTTCTTTAGTACGTAATTTTTTTGTTTTAACATCGAGAATTCTTTCTGGTACGTGTGGTTTAAAAGATAATTCTTCAGAAGTAACCAGAATTTCAGTCGTAACTGTATTGTCGCCAGAACCTAGAAGTTCTTTTAGACGACTCACATGAAAGACTGGATGAATTCCGACACCATCGGGAAGAGCGAGATGATAGGCTGATGACCCAATGCGTTTGAGGACTGTAAAAGGTCCACAAAATCATGGGGCTAACTTAGCGCACTTACCCGTAGACAATGTCTTAGAATTGTGAGGTACACGTAAAAATACCTTCTGTCCAAGGTTGAATACACGAGGTTGCCTATGATGATTGGCATAAAAACGCGCTCTATCTTGAGCTGTTTTTATATTATCTCGTGCAATATGCAACATATCTTGCATATCCCGAAGAAAGTTTTGCGTACTTCGCAACTCATCATGATGTATATTAACATCAATCGGGGCTCGTGGCTGAAAACCATACATCAACATAAAAGGACTATATCCCGTCAACGTATGCTTGGAGCTGTTATAAGCAAACTCCAAAATTGGGAGATAACGTTCCCATTTTGTTGGTTTTGCACCAACGTATGCTCGAAGCATGTCCTCAATAATTTGATTTACTCATTCTGTCTGTCCATCGGATTGAGGATGATTCGTGGAGCTCATGCTCAACGTAGTTTCTAACTTCTTAAAGACTTGTGTCCAGAAGTCACTAGTAAACTTTGGATCTCGATCACTCACGATATCCATCGGTAACCCATAAAAACGAAACAATTCGTCAACGAATTGGTAAGCCAATTCAGGAGCTGTTACCGTGCTTTTAGTAGCAATAAATCTGGCCATTTTAGTTAGTCGATCAACGACAACCCAGATGGCATCATGACCTTTTTGGGTGCGAGGAAGGCTAACAATAAAATCCATGGATATCACGTTCGCGTTCACAAGTGGAAGGATTGCGCATTCCACTTGTAGAATCTTCTTAAAACGAAGAAAATACACCCTCTCTACAATAATTGGATGCACTAGTATCACATGTTCCTCAACTTGATAAGAATTTGCAAATATAAAAATACATGATAGATCTACGAGTGGAGATCATTAGAAATCATGCAAGTTTAGACATGTTGATAAGTTAATGTATCTAAATAAAGTTCAACTATGGCTCAATATGGCACTATTGTGCGACAAGGGAAACACTAACTTAAAGACTTATATTAATTAGGTAGGTTTTACAAAAATATGAGGTGTACTTGTATCCATACTAATAAAATGAGATATAATTTATACTTTGACCCATTCGTGCATGTATGTAATTGTGGAAAATGTAGGATAGTGCACATTAGGATAAGTGATTGGAATAACTAACTTATTAAAGTATTCAATACTTATATTAAAAGTTGATCTAATCTATTCCTCAGTTTGTTCATATGGGATCAAACCATATGTGTATATAATTGTGCACAATGTAAGGCAGTGAACTTTAGGATAAGGTCGTGGAAATAAGAAACCTATTAGGCTTTCATACCTGTATTTAAAATTGATCTACTCTATTGCTTAGGTGATTCACACAAGATCAAACTCCGAACGATAACGCAACTGGAACCATTATCAACACACTACACAATCTAAGCAGCAATGGAATAGAAACATAATAGTTTTAACAATATAAGACAAAGATCCATAATAACAACATGGACAGTCATGGCAATAATTATAGGGCCATGTTCTGTTAAGGTTAGCTTGGACCAAAATCAGCCTCCATTTAATCTAGTTCATGTTTCTCCATAAGTTTGGTAGTCAGCTATGCACGCGGTGAAACCAATATCATAAATCTACTAATCAAGTATATAAAAATAAAATTGAAACATATAGATGATTATAAAGAATAGAATCAACTAGGTAAAACCCAAAATTTGTATTAATAATGTGAGATCTTAACAAATCGTCAGTGTCATATTCTTTATAGAGTCTATTACATAGCAATCAATTCATCAACGTCATTTTCTTCATCATCTTGTGTTGAACTGTCTTCGGCTATACGTGCATTGGTTTCCCCTGTTAGCCGAGCCAACGAAATATCTTCTATAAGCTCATCATCAAGCTCTATAAGCTCATCATCAAGCTCTATTAGCTCCCCCGGTTCGCCGGCTAACGGAGGAATAGGCTCTCGCGAAGCAGGTTGAAACCTTTCTGTATTGGCGAGGTTCTTTGCACCGACCTCCTCATCCTGGTCTGGGCACTCCCACAAAGCCTTAATCCGCATATTAATAAATATAACTTGGTCCTCGTCCTTCTCCAATGCAACTGTATTTCTAAACAGCTTCAATGCACATGCTGACGTAGTTCCTATGATGTAAGTAACAAGAAGATTTAGTTGTCAAACGAAAAAAAGTGATTGGTTATCTCAAGATCGTTACCCTAGTTCGAGGAATACCTGTGCCAGAAAAGAGATCTAATATCCAGTCTCCTTCGACAGAAAACATCTCGATCAAGCGCATCATAAGTCGTTGAGGTTTTTGGTATGGGTTGACAAGTCCCCGTTCTGTCGTGGTGACATGTCGCAATTTCCGAGTTACTGTTGGATATACCAACAGATTTGAACCTCCCACTTCATTAGAATGCTCTTTGATTCTCTGTTTTTTAATTTCATCGAAGTAGCCAACCGTTATGTATTCAATGGCATTAACGAACCGAAAAGTTGGCCCTCTATTTACATTGGTCTTGATCCTATAAAAAATAATTCATCGAGTTAAGAATAGATTCAACAACCTTAAGAATTGCAATATAATGAAAGACACCTATAAATAATCCTTACCATGCAAGGTTCTCGATGCCATGGCAACGAGATCTCAAAGCTTGAGCTACCGAGTACCCTTGGTCCATACTATGAAAGACAACTATTCGCCACAAGGATGCGGTCGTTAGCTCAGCGAAATCCTTGACCATCTTCTCCAATTGTTTAAACCTAAACGGTTCATCGTCGTATGATGACCCAGCCATTCGAAATCCGTAAGGAATATCCGCAATCATTAGCGTATATTCCTTCTTTGGCACCTTCTAGATCAAGTCGATGACATCACCGCAAACCACATTGTAGTAAAGATCTCTCGTAATATCTTTTTTGTGGCTAAATTTTTTAAACGAGCCATCTTCCTCCATTTCGTACGCCTTGACTAAGCGACGATCCTTTTCTTTTCTGGCTCGCTCGAGATGTGCAAGGAACGATGTAGGGAAATCGTGTATATCCTTAACTTCTCCTTGTTTCTTGCCTCGACACGGTTTCTAATAGAAGCAATAGGACATCAGGTATTATTATACAAGCTCTACATATGATGAAAGGGTAATGAAAAAACATCAATACTAACCCAATCCTTGAATGCAATAAAATACTCTGATAACGCCTTATACGAAGACGTTAGAGGATAATCCTCGGTCACTTGTTCCCAAGTTATACATCCAAGTTGTTTCATCATTACTTCTTGGATCTTCATGTACACCTTATGACTGTAAAATTCGAAATCAAGATTAGAACTTTGAATTACACCAGATAGACTACAATTTCAGTATTTGAAAGACTTACGTATTGAACTCAGTGACCATTTCTTCAAGGCTTAAATCTTTCGCCACAACCCTTGACAAAACCGACACAAGAAGCTGCTCGTCCTTAATACCTTGCATCGCTCTCCATAGAGACAGCTTCATGTCGTCTGCCGCTTCTTCAATTGTCAAGTCAATTTTCTTGGCGGCTTGTGACTTTAATTCTAGTTGAGGGTCAACCCTACATTTCTTTTGTCGTTGACCCTTTACCTCCTTATTCTCCCACATTGAGAATATTTGATCTTGGAGGTCCCATACTTCTCCATCTCTAAACGCCAATTGAAACCAAGATTCATACTTTCGAAGACCATCGGACCTAACATTATCATCTACCACAATGCCGACTTCATGCAGACATTGACGTCGAAGGCCTGGATGTAACTTCACACCAAACTTTTGTTTCACATCTAAATACTCGTGGTGGAAGAACCGTATACGCTCAATAGACGACATTTTCTGCCTATAGTCATTATCATTATTATGGTCCCATGCCAACAGCTTAGCCTCTTCGGTTGTGAGCCCAACATAAATTTTGCACTCGGCATACTTGAAGAAGAAAGTGGTTGGATGTTCTCTCACAAGTTGCCGACGTGCCTCTGCTGAATGCGATCCACCAATGACAAAATAATTATATTGATCATGCTTTCTGATATCAAAATCTTCAATGGTTTCACATTCTTCAGGATCCACCATAACAATAAAAGGCACCACTATGGCATGAGGATTAATTTTCATTTTTTTCTTGAGATTTTGAACATGCATGCGATGAGGCTCTCTAATCTCAAGTGGTCTTCGACCTGTTTTTTCATCAATAGGGGGCCGATGGATGTGTGTTATAGGCAAATTAAATACTTGCCCTTTCCTGACCAGCTTCCGTTGCATTAACTCTCTCCTTATTTTATTCTGCTCGGATGACAAGACACCCGAGGCCAGCTCGGCTCCTGGCGTCCCCTTATTATCCTCTTCTTCATTTTCACTTGTCGAATCCGTATCCGACATTTTCGTTGTCTTCTTCTTGGCTGGTCTTGACTGGACTTTGGATACCTTTTTAGTGGCCTTCAAGTGGGAGGGCTCTTCATCTCTTAGACTTACATGGCCTTGTATATAAGGCCTCAAGGTAACAATCAGGTTTTGTGAGTTATCAAGTGCTTTTTTGAACACTTCAGGCCCACAAGATTCCTTTACTAAAAGGTCTTCTGAAAGGAACACTTTGCGTACCCCCTTGGAGCACTCTATCATTACCAGTATGTTGGCCGAATCTGCATCTTCGTAGTCAAATCGTAGAATTCGGCCATACATAAATGGAGTTTCTTTTCCTAGCTGCCCCTCACCCTTCTTCTTTGCTGTATACAATACGACTTTTTTCTTTGAGTCGACATATTGCATACACCATTCCTTGTCCGTTAGATCTCGGTCAGGAAGGTCGTCGCCTCCAGTAGCGGCGACAAGTTTCTTTTGGCTTACATCACTATGTGGCTGAGATTTTGACTCTTCGTTAAAGAGAAGCTTTTTTCCTCTCTTCATGGTCTCCGGAGTTACCTTGGTCTGGGCTTCGATTGGAGAACCTTGTATGCGAAGCTTAATTTTTTTCACGGGTCGGTCTGACAGGTTCTCAAACGACCTATTTAAGAAAGTATATGCAAAAACATAAGTTAGACAGTCACGTAGATTGAAGTTGTTATTATAATGAAGAACAGTTTCCAGGAGCAGTAACATATTCAAAAATCTATTATAGGCAGGGCTATTCAACCTAGAAAATATATATCGTAATAAGTAAAACGGGTTATATATTCTTTTAAATAGTAGGTATGACTTATATAGATTCTAAACCTATATTGAGGAGAATTTGCCATAGTGAAGGCAATTTGTAGATCATTTTCTACTATTTTAAGCTAAAGTAGGTCATAAAACACCTATAATTAGAGCATGTATTTGTTTAAAAGTAAGTAAAGTCAACATAAAAAAGACTGATTTTGCCAGACAATTTGATATCATTTCCACCCCGTAAACGATTTTTCTCTCTCAAAGGCTACACTTTAAACACGAACTCGATACGCCGTATCGAGTTCGTGTTTAAAACCTACACTTTAAACACGAACTCGATACGGCGTATCGAGTTCGTGTTTAAAATTCAAACTTTAAACACGAACTCGATACGGCGTATCGAGTTCGTGTTTAAAACCTACACTTTAAACACGAACTCGATACGGCGTATCGAGTTCGTGTTTAAAACCTATACTTTAAACACGAACTCGATACGTCGTATCGAGTTCGTGTTAAAAACCTACACTTTAAACATGAACTCGACCTTCTGTCGTATCGAGTTCATGTATACAATACAAATATTTATACACGAACTCGATACGCCGTATCGAGTTCGTGTATAAATATTTGTATTGTATACATGAACTCGATACGCCGTATCGAGTTCTTGAGAAACGAAACATATTTACAAAAATGTCCACAGTGTCAGAGGCCTACCTGGACTCCTCGCGCTCGATTCTCTTGGAAGACATGGTTGATCGTGTTGAAGTGGAGGCGGAGATCGCGCTTTCGTGCTTTGTGCTCTGAGTGCTTTGTGTGCTCTGTGTGCTCTCTGCGTTCTGTGTGCTCTGTACGCTCTGTACGCTCTGGTGAGTGAAATATGATGAGGTCTTCCTATTTATAGGGATTGAACCCATGATTAAAGTAACCATAGTCACCTTAACCAATGTTGGTAACTTTGAGGATAGTTAGTTTGTAACCATAGTCACATTAACTATAGTAACTTATGATTGTATTAATGATTACAAAGTCAAACTAACATATTGATCAATCTTTTATACTCATAACAACCTACAATCACTTCAAAGGTTATGAAGGAGACAATGATAGAGGTTCATGAATGTACCAATGATTGATTACTAAAAGCAACAATTTTTATGACTCTCAAATGTTATGTATTAAAGATGTGGGCATGAATTAACCAATGATTGATAAGTCTAATATTTAAAATGGTGAGCATTAAAGAACCAATGAGTGAGACGTTCTATATCAAAATGGGTGTCATTAATTAGCCAATGATTTTAACATTAATCCAACATATTCAAGGCTTGTTAATGATTAGTTTTATATTTTACTTGATTTAACATCATTTAGATCTAGTTTATATAATGATTGATAATCTAAGTTAAATTACTTTATTAAAAATAATTTTTAGATGTATTGTATTAATAGAATATTACATAATATAGACATTCTATTGATTTGGCTTTTGTTTAGAGAGAAGTTTATGTTTAGGGAGGAGTATATGGTTAGAGAGGAGTATAAGTTAGAGAGCCCTATCTAGACCTTAAGCCATGAGTGAAGATTCACCGTTCTCGATTGAAGAATATTGTTTGTCATCAGACCCATCGTTTTCTACTGAAGAGTATTGTTTGTCAACAGAGTCACCATATTCGATTGAAGAATATTGTCTTTCGACCGACTCACCATATTCTATCGAAGAATATTGTCTGAGCTCATCTACAGGGAATGTAAATAATGACACATGTGAAGAGTTCTCTATTGAAGAATACGATATTAATAAAGATACCGAGAATGAAGGAAGTGCCCAGGAAACATTGAATAACATTGGCGATGGTCAGAACAGAGAATTAGACTGTAACAAGGTTACACCAACCTCTATGCAGGAAGAGAAATCTGGGAGCCCTATGCATATTAGAAGAATCCCACGAAGAATTCGTCTGGCGAGATTTAGCTTAGTGACATCAGATAAACAGATTGGATTTGATGTCAACAAAATATGTTGTGCCCGTGGTTGTATGTCTATGATTGGAAAATCAAAGTTGCGAGAATTAAGGCGATACTATTTTTCGATGACCGGTGATGAGCAAGACACTTACCTTGGATCACATATGCAACTAGTATCTGACAAATGTACGGGGATCAAAGTATCATTCGAGTATTATATCTTCCATGCGCAACAGATATGTAGAGTTGCATTCAAAATTGTGTTATGTGTTAGTAACATGCGGCTACATAGAGTACAACAACGTCTACTTAGCGGGGATCAGATGCTCAATTGTAAAGAGGTTCCAAGTATGAAAGGTGCAATTGGAAGACTAGCTATTGGCTGGATGAAAACTTACTTTCAGTTAAATTGTGAAGTAATGCCCACTACAGGTAGGATGCATCTTTCTGATAATTATACCCGTCGGGAAGTTTATGATGTCTATCGATCTGAAATGCTGGGCTCACGTAATAAGTCTATCACCTATAGCCAATTCACAAGATTATGGAGAGCTCGGTTTTCAAATGTTATTATTCCTCGTAAAGTACGTATGGGTTATTGCTCCATTTGTGCAAATCTTAAAAGTTTGGCTAAAGGTGCAAAGACATCAATGGAAAAGGATACGAGTAAAAAGTTACTACAAGAGCATCGTGAGGCACAATCCTTAGAACGAAGGAAGGCGATGCATCATAGAGAGAAGTGTTTGAAGAGGCCTGAACAATACATGTGCTTAATGATAGATGGCATGGACCAGAAGAAGACATGCTTGCCGCATATGCGGAGGCTCCCCAAAGATGTCAATGATGAGTGCCTTGTTCAAATGCACTTGGTGGGATGCTTGGCTTATAATAGGTCTGTTCGACCTCACGTCTTCATTACTTACCCCAATGTTCACAATGACCCTAACCTAACAGTTACAGTGATTCACCGAGTTTTGATGTCTTGGGGACAACCTTTCCCCCCTGTTCTATACATTCAATTGGACAATACTGCTAGAGAGAACAAAAATTCAACTGTATTTGGCTATCTAAGTATGTTGGTCAACCTAGAATTGTTTAGGAAAGTGAAAGTCAATTTCCTTTTGGTTGGCCACACACATGACCATATAGATCAGATGTTTAGCACATTCTCCAGACAGTTGTCTCGGCATGATGCTTTCACTTTACCTAAACTATTTGATGTCATTTGTGATGCATATACACCACGCCCAAAAGTGTTACACTGGAAGGAGGTATATGACTTTAAGAGATATATATTAGATGGGGGTGGTGGGAATGTTAAAGTGCTTGCTCAGTTAAACAATATAAGTTTCAATCACATTTTTTTGATAAAGAAAAATGGAATAAGTGGTTCTACACTTTTGTATGCTAAACAATATTCATCTTCTACAACATGGGAACCTGAAGGTGGTTGCCAGTTATTACTTTGTATGCCGAGTACAATTGTCCATGGAGCTAAGCAAATGCCAATTGAGAAGAAAGGACAGTTGCAGAGCGACTTGGTATTAGAACAAAAACGGTCATGGCTCCAAGCCTTAGAAGAAAAAAGAAAACATATTGAGGCCGCCAAGAAATATGCCGCACAACAAGACACGTCATGGTGGGATGTATTTTATAGTGATCAGAAAGAAATTATAGACAATTGTGTATCTGTTGATAATTGGAATTTGGAAACGCCATTCACATGGTCGCTGCAACATGATCGCGTAAATAGAAGTCCGGAGCGACTAGTAAATGCGATTAATGACAGCTTGGTCCATCCACAACAAAGAGACATTTATGTGGGACCAAGGATGACCAAAGCAGCCGAAGCTAGATGGCAAGGAAATTTGCAAGAGCTCACCGCGGGGATGTTGATTGCAACGCCGGCTGATGAGAACTCACATGGCCACCAATTTTGGGTTGGTAAAATTCTAGAAGTGCTAATGCATGAAATAGAAAACACGATCAAGTCTATAAATGTTCATTGGTACAACACTAGAAGTGCAAATGCTTTTACAGGTAAGTATACATTGGAGATGATTGAATGCCAAACAAGAAGGGGAGGTAGGAAGAGGAAGCGAAACATTCGTAACACCTCGACCCTTGATATCTCTGATGTGGGTATCATCGTGTACGACTTCACACTTACAAAAGCCGGACGATTAAGGAAGTCAACAATAGATATAATAAAAGAAAAATTACCAGGTCTACAAGGTGGCTCGAGTCAAAGGCAAACGAGATCTGCTACATATAATCTAGAGTCAAACCATTTGGTTTATGACGAAGATAATGCACTGATTGGTACATCCGAGGATGATGAGGAGGAATCGTCATTGTATATTAGTTATAGTAGTGATTCTCCGTAAAGGAGTGATCATGAATGTATATTTGGCTATTAAGTGTAACTACATTCCGCTTGTAACAAATCGAGTAATATAAAATCATGTGTTTTGAATTCTTATGATTTCCCAAAAATCGTTTCTTATAAAATAACATTGGTTGTAAAGTTTGTGATATAAATTGAGAATGTATGTTTTTGAAATTCGTCTTTTTTTAGTTACTTCTAAATCACGAAAATAGTGGATTTTTAACCTTTTTCATAGTATGTTTGAACTTGTATGATACTGGTATCAATGTGTTTTGTAAAATCATTGAAAAACCCCTAAAATTTCCCTTATCCTTCCATTTATGCGCGATCCTTCCACTTGTGAACGCGAACGTGTTGGATATACTTTCCCACTTATTATTGGGAATGTCCAAGGGATGTAAAAGTCCCGCGGCTTTAAGTCGCTCGGCTTTGTTAACCTGACACTGGTGACATTTAGTCACATAGCTATGTATGTCAGGACGCATCTTAGGCCAATAAAATTGAGTGGAGATGAGAACGAGTGTACGATGTATTCCAGGGTGCCTTGCTGAGGGTGCATCATGGCATTCAAAAAGAATCCTCTTTTTGACCTCGGGTAAATCTGGAACACAAACCTTCCCATTACGGTAGAGCAAACCGTTAGCAATGTGGAAGTATTCCTTCGAGGATGTGGTGGTGTCTGTTCCAGACTCAACTCTTGCCCAGTATTTTGCGAAATAACTGTCATCAGGATACTTTCCTCGAAGGTGATCATAAAGATCTGATGATATTGCAGTGAAGCTAAGCATGTTAACTTCACGGATGCGACTTAGTGCATCAGCGACAATGTTCATGGAACCTTTACGATATCGTATGGAAAAATCAAAGTCCTGGATGAGTTCAGCCCATCGTGCCTTACGACCTTTCAGGTCTTGTTGGTCACAAAAATATTTCAAGGACTCGTGGTCCGTAGTTACCACAAAGTGATTTCCATAAAGATAATGGCGCCATGTTTTGAGCGCATGTATAACTGCAAATAATTCCTTTTCTTGAACGGTATACCGACATTGAGCAGAATCAAGTTTCTTACTCTCGAATGCTATTGGTTTACCATCTTGATACAAGACAACACCTATAGCATAATTGCTTGCATCGGTTTCAACCTCAAAAGGTTTTGAAGGATCGGGTAAAAGAAGTGAAGGAGCCTTGCAAACCAGGTCCTTGAGTTCCTTAAAGGCAAGGTCTAGTGTAGCATTCCACACAATAGGTTTTGTAGACTTACGCGTTTGACCTTTTAAAAGATCAGTAAACGGCGTCGTCAATTGGGAGTAATTACGAAGAGACTTTCGCAAAAACCCCACAAAACCAAGGAAGGATCGAACTTCTCGAATATTCCGAAGAGTGGGCCAAAGCTTGATTTTCTCAATGCGAGAAGGATCAATTTCAACTCCTCGTTCGGTTATGAGATGTCCTAGATAAGTAATTGATTTCTTGAAGAACTCACATTTTGAGATCTTCGCATAAAACTGTTTGTCACGCAATGTTTGTAAAACAAAGCGGACATGTCTAGCATGTTCTTGTAATGTACGGCTATAAACTAAAATATCATCCAAGAAAAAAACGACAAATTTTCCAAGTTGTTCTCGGAAAATGTCATTCATTTCTTGTTGAAAAGTAGCCGGAGCATTGGTCAAACCAAAAGGCATAACCAAAAACTCGTAATGGCCATAGCGCGTACGAAATGTCGTTTTAGGAACATCGTCCTCACTTATTCGTATTTGATGGTAGCCAGTAAGGAGATCAAGTTTCGTAAAATACCGAGCTCCTTGGAGACGCTCAATTAGATCGTCAGCCCGGGGCAATGGATACGAATTCTTGATCGTCACTTTATTCAAGCGTCGGTAATTAATACACATACGCCATGTGCCCTCTTTCTTTTTAACCAAGAGAACTGGTGCACCCCATGGAGATTTACTATAACGTATATAACCCATTCGTAAATAGTCCTTTAGTTGCTTAGATACCTCATCTTCTTCGGATCGACTTAAGCGATACGGAGGTATACTTATTGGTGCAACACCAGGTACAATATGTATACGATGGTCTATATTACGTTTAGGAGGTAACCCATCAGGTAGTTCACTTGGAAAAATATCATGAAAATCATTTAAGATTTCATCAAGTTGTTGTTGTTCAAAATATGTTAATTGAATCGGGACATTATCGATATTGTAAACGTGAATGTCCGGATCAAGTACACAATAAAATAACGTAGAACAAGACAACTCAGATATTGATGGACACAAGGAAACAATCGAGAGGGATTGTTTTTTTACACATTGAATAAAATGCGTACAATCATTTAGTACAAAAGAAATGGAATGACAAACCCAATCAATAAATAAAGAAGAGTTTTTATTAAAAAACCAGGGATAACCCAGTATTACATCGGTGGTACAAAGATTCATTACATGGAAGTCTACTTCCTCTATATAAGTATCAATAGAAATTCCTAATGAATGAATCGCCCCGTTGATGTATTGTACTCTTCCATCAGCCAAGTGCACCGTGTAGGTGTGATCACTTACGGTGGGTTGGATTCCCCATATCTTAACCAAACGATCATTCACAAAATTGTGTGAGCTTCCCGAATCAAATAAAAATTGTACGGGAGATCCATTGATATACCCGTTTGCACGTAGTAAATCATTGGGACCCAATACATAGTGAGGGAAAGAACATTGACAATTACTTAAATGATGTGTATAGACCTGAAGGACATTAGGAATCTGACCTTTATGGTCTGCAGCTTTAGCTTTGTTGTCGTGCTCTTTCCGTTGGAGCTTTCGACATTGATCTTTTGTATGACCCTTCTTTTTGCAGAATACACAAAAAGGATGTTGTCGCTTACAATCGCGATCCAGGAATTCGTTGGGTGTCTTGCGTTTCCCAACGAATTGCGACTGCTTAGTCCCGGGCGCTTCGTTGGGTTTGTTATGGTCCTTCTTCGAAGTGCGTTGATAGCGAAGAACTATTTCAACGGCCTCTTCGAAGGATTTTGGATCCTTATCGTGCACTATCCAGTGATAGTCCGAACTAGGGATGCCATTGACAAAACAAGCTATCAACCAATTGTCCCCTTCTAGACCCGATTTTTGGATTTGGGTTCTAGCATGGTGAACATAGTCTTCTAGCGAGGAAAATTTCTTGCTAGAGAGGTTCATTAAAGGTTGTGCTGCCTTGGTTCGAGAGGGAGGTTGCAGAAATTGGCCCTTAAAAACCGTGACAAAATCTGTCCAGGTATCGGGCAATTTCCCCATAGTACGGAGCCCATGCCACCAGGCGGCGGCCTTACCCCCGAGTTCTCGGCCGACATATGCAATCTTCGTACTATCTGGCGTGGGATAGAGCTCAAAATGAGACTCCCATCGTCCTAGGCATGTGCAGATTGCTTCTTCGGTTCTTTCCTTTTTGTCTCCCGTAAATGGCTTAACGACAAATGATGGTTCACCTTGTCGCTCATCAGGTCTATTAGTCTCACGTTATAGACTAATGACACGTGCCTCGAGAGCACTTTGAGATTGCCGAAGTTCGGTCATCTGTTGAGCGGTGAAACTAAGGTATTGGGTTATTTGTGCCAAATACATCTCAGTGGACATTTGTCCAGGAGGATTCCCTTGAGTTCCTTCCGCTTGAGCGGATGACATCGGGTCGTTAATTTGAGCCATTAAAGATTATTTCTGGAAAAGAAATAGGATAAGGTCAGAGAGATAGTCATAACATCATGTCGTGATGTAAACATATCATGGGCGAGCATTAATCGATATCATTATCTCACGTCAATACCCCTCTAGACGTATGAGATGAGGTTCAAGATCAGGTTACTATGGTAACACAAAGGTGTTTTAAAAACCATGGGGGTGACAAATAAATGTCTTTCCCTGATCTCTATATCGATTTTTTCATGGTGGCTCTTCTCGAATGCTTAATGTTTGATGCGTATAAGAGATATGCGAGGCAATTGATCATATATGTTTTTTTAAAAGAACATATATGTCAAGGGTCCTTATTTCGCCCTCATTTACCAAAACTTATGTTGGTTCGTTACCTAACCTCAAGTCTCGTAATTACGATGGCATACGCCAAAGTGCAACCTAATGGTCAAAACAAATGAGCCCTCGTTTCGTAGTAGGCTCACGTGGGCCATCACATGGTCACGTCATTACGAATGCCTCTCGTAAGAACGAGCTCATGGTGGCATCGTATCCATGTAAAGAGGGAGGGATGTTGGATACGTGCGTCATTGGAGCGACCTCACTTGAAGTGGGTCAAGCCCTACGTACTCAACATCATTTTGGCTATTGGCGTTTCTTTACGTACCGAAATCGAGGTCGTCAACGGGGTTATCAACAATAAAAAAATGTTGAAAAAGGGATGGTGACAACGCCATTCTCACAAAAATGTGAGGACGGCCACCAACATCCTTTTCCCGACCATGACAACTTTCGACATAATCACGTAATAACGAATATACACATATGTTTACTTATCACATATAT
This sequence comes from Azolla caroliniana, assembly GCF_043228905.1. Classification (NCBI taxonomy): domain Eukaryota; kingdom Viridiplantae; phylum Streptophyta; class Polypodiopsida; order Salviniales; family Salviniaceae; genus Azolla; species Azolla caroliniana. The sequence continues at coordinate 2,528,336 of NW_028230457.1, read as the reverse complement.
ACGATCAAATACGTATATATGTGACCACATATGCCTATATTAAACATATCGTTATAGTAAATAGCCACAAATGATGTGATCGAGATACGTAATCGAGGTATATACCTCTACGCACACGAAACATCCAAAAAGAAGAGATCATTGTAATACGCAATGGAGGTATTGACCTCTTACGCATACGAGACCAAATGCATATCGTTTACAACAAATCATGGTATTAAACTCATACGCAAACGTAACATATGTTCGTGAACGTAATACGTAATTGAGGTATTAACCTCGTATGCATACGACACTCATCACATATTATTAATATGTCAAACAAGGTATTGACCTCGTGCACATACGTAAACGTTTTAGATAATCAATTAAAGACCACTACAACATCATTGACTTAATGAAAAAAATTACATATAAACTAAACACATGATTAGATGGGAGAAGAGAAAATAGAAAGAAAAATTATGGAAAGAGTTACCGAAGTTCTTTATTGATCGTTGTCTGGATCAAGGACAACCGCACAACGATCGATCAGCATCAATCAAAAGACAAATGAAAAACAAAGAAACATTAGTACAAAAATCTGATACCAAATATTATAGATCTAGGTACTAAAGTAAGCTTAAGATAAGGATAAAGAAATGAAAGATAGAAAGGAGAAAGAGAAAGAAGGGTGCCGATCCACCCGACCACCCCCGAGCGAAGGAATCGAGACGGACTCGAGCCTCGATCGGCGTCCCATACCACCGCTGTGGCGTCGAGTCGTACCTGGTGCTGGCGCGCTCGCTACAAGAGTTGACCACCACACGAGCAGAGTCTCGATGTAGTCAAAAGATATATTATAGATCTAGGTACTAAAGTAAGCTTAAGATAAGGATAAAGAAATGAAAGATAGAAAGGAGAAAGAGAAAGAAGGGTGCCGATCATCCCGACCACCCCCGAGCGAAGGGATCGAGACGGACTCGAGCCTCGATCGGCGTCCCATACTACCGCCGTGGCGTCGAGTCGTACCTGGTGCTGGCGCGCTCGCTACAAGAGTTGACCCACCACACGAGCAGAGTCTCGATGTAGTCAAAAGATGATCAAATGAGGGTAGCTAGGCCTCTTATTTATAGCGATACCCAAGGCCCCCAGGCAAGTTCACACTTGACCTAATGGGTTGTCTCAATCCCGAGGATTAAAAGTAATCCTCCCCTTCTTTACACTCTCGTTTAACCCTCACACTTATCCACGTGTATAGAATACTATGGTAAATTCTTACCACGGGATATTATATGGTCATGCCCGTAACATACTCCCCCTCTTTAAAACATTGCACTCTTGCAATGGAAAGTTAGGGAAGTTAGTTCTAAGAGTATTTTCGCGTTCCCATGTGGCATCTTTTATTGATTTATCCATCCATTTTATTTTAAATTCTCGGATTTCTTTAGTACGTAATTTTTTTGTTTTAACATCGAGAATTCTTTCTGGTACATGTGGTTTAGAAGATAATTCTTCAGAAGTAACCAGAGTTTCAGTAAAGATTATTTCTGGAAAAGAAATAGGATAAGGTTAGAGAGATAGTCATAACATCATGTCAGAGAGATAGGATAAGGGACCTTATTTCGCCCTCATTTACCAAAACTATATTGGTACGTTACCTAACCTCAAGTCTCGTAATTATGATGGCATACGCCAAAGTGCAACCTAATGGTCAAGCCAAAGGAGCCCTTGTTTCGTAGTAGGCTCACGTGGGCCATCACATGGTCACGTCATTACGAATGCCTCTCGTAAGAATGAGCTCATGGTGGCATCGTATCCATGTAACGAGGGAGGGATGTTGGATACGTGCGTCATTGGAGCGACCTCACTTGAAGTGGGTCAAGCCCTACGTACTCAACATCATTTTGGCTAATGGCGTTTCTTTACGTAACGAAATCGAGGTCGTCAATGGGGTTATCAACAATAAAAAAATGTTGAAAAAGGGATGGTGACAACGCCATTCTCACAAAAATGTGAGGACGGCCACCAACATCCTTTTCCCGACCATGACAACTTTCGACATAATCACGTAATAACGAATATACACATATGTTTACTTTTCACATATATACGATCAAATACGTATATATGTGACCACATATGCCTATAATAAACATATCGTTAGATTAAATAGCCACAAATGATGTGATCGAGATATGTAATCGAGGTATATACCTCTACGCACACGAAACATCCACAAATAAGAGATCATCGTAATACGCAATGGAGGTATTGACCTCTTACGCATACGAGACCAAACGCATATCGTTTACAACAAATCAAGGTATTAAACTCATACGCAAACGTAACATATGTTCGTGAACGTAATACGTAATTGAGGTATTAACCTCGTACGCATACGACACTCATCACATATTATTAATATGTCAAACGAGGTATTGACCTCGTGCACATATGTAAACGTTTTAGATAATCAATTAAAGACCACTACAACATCATTGACTTAATGAAAAAAATTACATATAAACTAAACACATGATTAGATGGGAGAAGAGAGAATAGAAAGAAAAATTCTGGAAAGAGTTACCGAAGTTCTTTATTGATCGTTGTCTGGATCAAGGCCAACCGCACAACGATCGATCAGCATCAATCAAAAGACAAATGAAAAACAAAGAAACATTAGTACAAAAATCTGATACCAAATATTATAGATCTAGGTACTAAAGTAAGCTTAAGATAAGGATAAAGAAATGAAAGATAGAAAGGAGAAAGAGAAAGAAGGGTGCCGATCCACCCGACCACCCCCGAGCGAAGGGATCGAGACGGACTCGAGCCTCGATCGGCGTCCCATACCACCGCCGTGGCGTCGAGTCGTACCTGGTGCTGGCGCGCTCGCTACAAGAGTTGACCCACCACACGAGCAGAGTCTCGATGTAGTCAAAAGATGATCAAATGAGGGTAGCTAGGCCTCTTATTTATAGCGATACCCAAGGCCCCCAGGCAAGTTCACACTTGACCTAATGGGTTGTCTCAATCCCGAGGATTAAAAGTAATCCTCCCCTTCTTTACACTCTCGTTTAACCCTCACACTTATCCACGTGTATAGAATACTACGGTAAATTCTTACCACGGGATATTATATGGTCATGCCCGTAACAAAACAGGTACAAGCAAAGATGAGCGCACAAGATGAACGCACAAGGGGACGATAACACAAACACGAATGCCCGTATGTCTTTATGAGGAGGAGAGGTGCATGGGCAATGTAGGAGGAAGACACAAAACACATACACAAATGCTCGTATGACTTTATGAGGAGGAGAGGTGCATGGGCAAGCCCGAACGCTCCCTCATCACAAGACGGCCGAACATACAAGGAAGTCACAAACACACACACAAATGATGGTACGTCTTTATGAGAAGAGGTACATGGGAATGCCCAAAACGCTCCCTCGTCACAAGACGACTGAACATACAAGGAAGACACAAACACACACACAAAATGGTCGTACGCCTTTATGAGGAGGAGAGGTGCACGGGCAAGCCCGAATGCTCCCTCGTCACAAGACGACCGAACGTACAAGGAAGACACAAACACACGCACAAATGCTCGTACGTCTTTATGAGGAGGAGAGGTGCATGGGCACGCCCGGAATGCTCCCTCCTCACAAGACGACCGAACGTACAAGGAGGTCACAAATACATGCACAAAATGCTCGTACGCCTTTATGAGGAGGAGAGGTGCATGGGCAAGCCCGAACGCTCCCTCATCACAAGACGGCCGAACGTACAAGGAAGACACAAACACACGCACAAATGCTCGTACGCCTTTATGAGGAGGAGAGGTGCATGGGCAAGCCCGAACGCTCCCTCATCACAAGACGGCCGAACGTACAAGGAAGACACAAACACACGCACAAATGCTCGTACACCTTTATGAGGAGGAGAGGTGCATGGGCACGCCCGAAACGCTCCCTCGTCACAAGATGATTGAACGTACAAGGAAGACACAAACACACGCACAAAATGCTCGTACGCCTTTATGAGGAAGAGAGGTGCATGGGCACGCCCGAAACGCTCTCTCGTCACAAGACGACCGAACGTACAAGGAAGACACAAGCACACACCCAAATGTGTGTATGCCTTTATGAGGAGGAGAGGTGCATGGGCACGCCCGAAATGCTCCCTCGTCACAATATGGCCGAATGTACAAGTGGACGAGAACAAAGAAAGAAAGAAAGAAAGAAAGAAACACGAATGATATTGGCCAAAGAAATAAATACGTGTTCGATTCCAACGCAATAGGGTTTGATTACAATGGCAACTTCTAGTTAACCACAAGCTCAATCAAAACATAAATACTAAATGCCCTTAAAGACAAGAGCAAATTCGAACACGGCGAAGACGAACACATGAGCACCACCAAAATGCCAACCCCAACGAACCACGACCACCGGAACGGCGAGCACACGGGCTCACAACGACGAACGGGGCGAAGCAACATCATACCAACGAAGCTTGGGCTCATGAGCACTTCGAGTGCCAACGCGAAGAAGACGAGCACCTGGTGATGAGGGGATGAAGGGGTATGAGATGAAGAGAAGTGGTGAAGAAGAAGATGAGGGGAGCTCTGAAGGAAAAATGACGATAGTCTCCTCCTCCCAAAAGAGCCCTCCTCGACCTCCTTTTATAGGAAAAAAAGAAGGGGGGTCGCCAATTTTGTCTTCAATGCAAAAGGAATAAAATTCCTTAAATCACGCTGCATTGTAAGACTAGATTTGAACCGTTGTCATGAAGTACAGAAGCTTCATTAAATGTCTACAATAAGATAAATACGTAACTAAAATAACATTTGATAATGTTTTATATATAAAGATAATATTAACAACACATATGATAATATTATATATATGTAAAGAAAAATAATATATATATATATATAGATAAATATATTATATTACACGAACAAGAGAGGACTTGAACCAATAACCCCACCCTATGACTTTCAAATCTTACCATTTACTCTATACTAATAATATATATAAAATAAAGGATTTGCTTCATGATATAAAAACGACATTACATGTTGTATTCAATAATATTTGAGAGACTCAAACCCACAACCTCATATACCAAATCAACACACCTACCATTAGGCTAGGTCCTTTGTTTTTAAAATTGTATTTTCATTTTTATTCTTATGCCATATATTTTTTCATACATGAAAGCTCAAATGAGCGAGATGCCTATCATACATCACATGTAATGCATGAACGCCAAATGGCGATCATGCATTTTATGCACTACATGCATGACTTGTACCCCTCCAATGCATCATATACATGGGGGCACCTATTTAAATAGTGAAAGAGAAGATCAAAGGAGGAGAGGTGAGATATCAATCAAATATATATTACATAAGAGATCCCATAAAATAGAAAAAGAAAGGAAGAAGTTCAACATAAAGGTGGAGCTCTAGCTTGGCGATCGTGGTGGTCAACTCTCAACAAGAGGGAGGCGGTTCGGGCCTTATCTTCACCAAAATATTGAAGTGAAGATTGTTGTGGCCTACTATCAAGATAGAGAAGAGTGATTATCTTGTGAGACCAAGTTCGAAGGATCAACAACGCTTACAACCACTTTTGTAACTCTTTCATCAAATAATTATAAATCTCTTTTATTCCTTCAAATATCATTCAATATCCTATCTTGTCATATCTTGTTGATCTCTATTTACTCTATCTCTACTCTTTCGTCTCTTCCGTCCATAATCCCAGTGATTCCTTCCTCACTTTCATGATATCTTTTGTCTACGCAACGCTATGCTTCTAGGCAAGCCACGCAACGACACCGTGCACCTCGAGCTAGAAGTCAATGTGACTATACACTAGCCCATTAAGTCTCTCTTATATGATATATAATTCTATCTCTACAAATTCATAGCCTGTCTCCCCTCTACTTTTTATCTCTCCTCTCTCTTACTTTTACACGAGCTTCTATACATCCTTTCCACCCTTTCTTTTCCCTTTGTTAATCCTTAGGCCAGACAATGGCCTAACACAGGGTGTCTACAGAAGACACTTCACCAAAGGGGTGTTACGGCAAGATAACTTAAGACACAACGATTAATCAGACTTAATTGGTTCCTTAAACAATACGGCATTAACTTAATACACGCGTAAGATATAACAATTAATATAGAACGGTAATCAGTACATGAAGATAAAACAAGAAGCTTATATTAATTCTCCCTTAAAGTTCTACATTGTAACCGGGCCTTTATATAGGTCACCGGTGCTGAGTACAAAACGGTGCCAACTGGCACCTGTTCGGAACCGGTCCGGATCCGGATCGGCATACTGATTCCAGTCCGTCCGTTCACGTCCCACTATTCTACTTAATTAAAATAGATTCTGAATAACAATCCCTTTCACATTTTGGTTTTTAACTCCTTTGCCGACCGGGTAACACATGGCACACCTGTGGGACAGTACCTTGTACGTCGAATCCCACTATCCGGCCCTTAGCCTTCGTCCAAGATATCTAGAATACTTTGCTCTAGGGTATCCAATGGTTCTTCGGAAATTTGTTGTTGTTGCTGTTGTGGCTGTTGTTGTTGTGGCTCCGACTCCTCCGACTGTTGCTCCTTAGATGGCGTCTGTTCGGCTCCCGATACCGACGGTTGTGGCGGTGATTCCTCCATTAGCTGCTTTGCCGGATTTGACTGCGGTAGACTCGCTCCAGCCTTGTCTCTGTCCGGTCCTTGCTCTGGCGATGGCTCCTCATCGTTGAGGTTGACAGTCGCCGCCTGCTTTGTTTCTCCTTTTCGTAGTCTGGTTTGCTCATAGCTTTCAAACTGGATTTGAGCCTCTAGTCAATCATCGTCCAACTGTGCTACCAATTGCCGGACCACTGCTGACTATTCCTCCCCCAGAGTTACAAAATCTTCTGCTAACTCATCTCTTACGACGGTGAAGTCCTCTTTTGTTAGCATGTAGCAGTCGTCGCCATCCTTTTGCCGGTTTTCCGCGTTCGCCCTTAGCAACTGGAGCTTGGCTGTGTGCTTTGCCCATTTGTCCCACCATTGCGCGGAGCTTTCATCAATCAAGCGTTTGGTATTGTTCCTCCATGCCTGGACAATGAACTGGATTCGTTCCAATCCCATCTTTGATTTGTCCTCCTCGGCTTGCCGTTCTTCCTTCAATTGCTTGATCAGCGCCACCGTGTCCGCCTCCTGCTCCCGGTAATGTGACAATTGGTGTTGGTAGGTGTTCCGCAACCTCTGCAATACCATTGTCGCTCTTTCCTTCTCTTCATTATGCTGTTTATGGAGCTCCATATGTTCTTGCGTGGCTTCCTCCAGTAGCGTGGTTCTTTCAGCCCGTTCCTCCGCTAGTGCCGTCTCTGCTCGATGCACCTCTTGCCGGAGCTCTACCATCTTCTCCTGCTGTTTCTTATGCTCCGTATCCAGGTGCTTTTAGTCCCGGTGCAGGTGCTCGAAATCATCGGTCTTCTGCTTCAACTTCTGGTTGAGTTGCCGGCGAGCGCGGTCTTCCCGATCGTTCTGTTGACGGAGTTCTTCTTTAAGTCTTTCGATCTCTGTTTCCGCCATCCGTCGCAACTTCTCCTTTTCTTGTAGCGCCTTCTCTTTCTCCTCCTTGAGCCGGTCATATGCCTGATGTCCTTTCCATAGATTCTCTTCTGCCCGACGGAGGTTCTCAACAGTCTTTCTTTGCTCTTCTTCTGCCGCTTTCTTGAAGTCCCGCTCTCGGGTGCGTAATGCTTCTTGTGCGGCCAGTTCATCTTTCAATTCAACAAGCTCTTTTGCTTGCGCCGCCACTATCTCCGGGATTGGTTCCGTCTCCGGGGTCTTATTCGTATGTACAGGTGCCAGTGTGTCTTTATAATGTACATCTACCGGAGGCACCGATGCTTGGAACTGTGGCCCGGTTAAGGCCAGTTTGGCCAATTCTTCTGTGGCCAGGTCCAAGTCTTCTTCTAGGCTCCGGATCCTTGACTGGGCCGTCTCTAGTTCTCCGGTTGTGACGAGCAACCGGTCCATCTGCGCTTTCTCTTTCGCCTCTATGTAGTGTACCACTCTAGCAATCTGTTCTCCAATCCATCGGAGCCATTGGCTGCCAGTGCCCTGTTGTTGCGTTTGCCCAGAGGGTTGGATGTTGGTGTCATTGGCCAGTGGTCGGTTTTGTCCTCTTGCGTCGAGCTGCAACTCTGCTTCTGGTTGGTGACCACTTTGCCATTTTGGTTCCGGCTCCATTGGCCGCTCCGCCTCTGATGCTCTTGACCTGCCGGTGGGGTAGGCAATTGTACTTATGGCGCTTGCGTTTCAGGTCTTCCCGTATCCTGACCAGCTGGTATAGTTTTTTGTGCAGGGAGCTCTGTGACTGGTTCTATCTGAACCGGTTCCGGTTCCATCCTTGGTGTGGGATGCTCAGTGCGGGGTAGAGGCGTTCCATCCTTCCTTGGGTCTGAACGCTCCCCGGCCTGTTCGGAGGTGCTTGCCTTCTGGCGCCGTTGGAGGTGCTCTAACGGTTCCTCCTCCGCTTCCTCATCCTGAGTCCCGATGTTGATTTTTGCTGCCAAGGGGTCCGGCTCTTGTTGAACCAGTCCGTGTAGTCTGATCTTGATTGGCCGTGCCGGTGGCTCCTCTTGCATTTCCGCATGCCGCTTCCTATTAGTGCGCTCCTTCACCGCCTGGTCCGTGTCGGCCGCCTTCCCTTTGGTTGCCTTAGGGGCCAACAGCTACTGCCGTTTCGAGGCCGTTTTCGGGGTGCCTTCGGTTGTTCTTGCCCACTTCGTGGTCTTGACAGGCTCGATAGGTGGTGCCAATAGGGTGAGCTATTGCATCACTGCCGTCCATATCTTCCGACCCTCCTTGCCTCTTACAGAGTCGATGGCCACATAGAGGCCATCCGCAATCACTACCGGCCAGTCCACCTTCACGCCTTCATATGTTGCTACGATTAAACCGGCTTGAATCTGAGGCATGCACGGGGGTCGAGGGTATACATGTCCAAATTCATGGAGCACACGAGCAGTCTCTCGAAATAGTGGATCTTCGCCGCCCTGTGTCCGGTAGGCCTTGCGGGCCAGAGAATATTCCCCAAAATATTTTTGAAGCTGCTCCGGGGTAGGGTTGTCGGTAGTGAAGATGCCCCCCTCTAGAAGGCCAATCAAAGCATGGATGGCCTCCTCCGTGATCAGTTCCGTGTCGATCTCCTTTACTATCTTTTCCGCCTCCCAGTGCGGTGGAGCCTCCATGATTGTGAGGAAACCTTCTAACCCGTGTTGCCTTAGCTACTTCTTGGCCGCTTCAGAGAGTGCTTGGTAGTCCATGGCTTCTTTGAGGTCGGTGAGCGCTCGTGAGGGGTGTGTTTGAGGAGGCTCTGCGTGTGTGGGCTTGCGTCTGATGATCTTCAATCGCCTATGCTCGTTTGTGCTCCTCTGTTCGCGAAATGTGAAGGCTTCCACGCGGTGGAAGTTTTCTTGTTGCATGTTGGCGCCTTTTTTCTGACTCGCACGGTGCACGTCGTGTAGGGTAAAAGCATGCGAGTGGAAACACTATTATAGCTAATTAGCTACTAAAATGGCCATAGCTAATTAGCTATTTGTTTAGCTAGTCTTTCTTGTGGGAAAATCAAATATTTGAAAAACTAATTTATGAAAAAACTCAAATATTTGAACTTCTGTTTCAGACGTAGTGGAACTTGGGGAATATCACCATCATCTAAGGTCGACTTCAATGTCATCAATTTCCTGTTTAGCCTAAGTCTGATTTTGAACGCAGATGGAGTACTCAGAGCACGAACGCAGACGTAGCTCCCGCAACAGCAAAAAATCGACATTGCAGATTGAGAGCTACAACACAGAACCCGCTCGATCATCGTCCAGGTATGTTTCAGTTACAGAAACCCCAAACATTTGTTTTTTCTTTTTGACTACTGTCTGAACTTTGGTGCCGATTCATATTTCCCCAAAATCGAATAGGGCGAAGTCCTTGGAGTCCCATACAAGGATGTCTCGCAAATCGGGGAGTAGCAACAGGTGTGTTTATATTACTTTTTTTGTGTTTAATCCTGTCTTTAGTGATTAGGGTTTGTGATTGAAATTTCTGATTAGGGTTTGTGATTGAAATTTCTGATTAGGGTTTTTGATTATAAACTTCTGATTAGAATTTCTGAATAGGGTTTCTGGTTACAAATTTTGATTACAAATTAGAATTTCTGAATAGGGTTTTTGTTTATAAATTTCTGCTTAGGATTTCTGATTAGGGTTTGTGATTGAAATTTTTTATTAGGGTTTCTGATTGAAATTTCTGATTAGGGTTTTTGATTATAAATTTCTGATTAGAATTTCTGAATAAGGTTTCTGGTTACAAACTTCTGATTACAGATTTTGATTAGGGTTTCTGATTTCAAACTTCTGATTACAGATTTTGATTAGGTTAAGTTAAATATTTTGCACCATTTTTGTTGTTGTTGATTGGGGTTTTTGATTCTCACATATTCTGATTTTGCACTATTTCTGATTTCTGAAATGATATTTCAGATGGCTCGTTCCTCCGTATACGAGAGTGCTAAACTTCGCAAAATTTTGCAAGACAAAGGAGGACTTCCACAACACCTATGGTCTGTCACTCGAGGGTGTTGACCCTGCTGTCCTAAGTGATAAATTGATCAGTGATATAGACTGGATGACAGTATATACAGTGCCTAGAGTCAAAGGCAAGGTCAAGCTGAAGCATGTACGAGCCGACTTGTACGATGACTGCATGAGACTGCACCAGAAAGTTCATCAGGAGATCCCAGTCAACAATGAGTTGTCAGTTTCATTTGCTAGAGCATTTGCATATGAGTACTGCAAAACAGCGAAGGAATCTAGAGACCCTGAAATGTATAGGGTAGCTTGGGCAGTCTATGGTGAGGCATCGGTAAAAAGATGCCGAAAGATGGGGACCTTGGCACAAAAAATAGACAGATTTTGGAGCATGGCAGTTGTTGATGCAACTGCCGACTCCCAGCAAGACCGGGGGCATACACCACACCAACACCCAAGGAAAGCCAATGTCGATGATACAGGTGAGACATTGGTTAGCTATATGCTAAAAAATGTCCATGAAGCCTGTGAGACATTGGCATTTTTTAAGACTGATTTAGAGAAAGCCACAATGGCTTCTGCAATGGAGAGCAAAGTTACTTCTGCTGTTACAACAATTAGAAATAAGATTCAGGTAACTATTGTTTTGCTGGTATGTGATTGTGTTATAAATAACGGGTAAAATGTGCTAATCAAGCATTATCTGGAATAGGTTGCGCAACAGGAGCTTGAATTAGAGGGGCCACTGGATCCCCAGCGTAAAATAGAACTGCAAATAGAGATCCAGGTTCTTTCAATGAACCTGGACCTTCTAGGTGTAAATACTGTTGCAGATTACAATTTGGATAAGCTTCAAGTAAGTTAACGATTCCTGAGCAAAGTTGGTGTATCTTTCAACAACAAGAATAATTAATCGGTAAATTTCTCTGTTGCGTTGAAGGAACAATACATTCATCAAGAACAGCTAGTTAGCTGCCTTAAGAAGAAGCTACATTTTGTGGAGGGAATGGTAAGGACCAGACAGGATTTGGACCTGAACATTCTTGCTCCCTTACCAAATGAAGTAGAACCAGAAAATGATTTATTGACAGTTCAAGCACGTTGCATCGCTTGCGGGTTAGGTGTGGAGGACAAAACTGCGTCTTTGTTGGTTCACCTACAACCATGCAACCACACATACCATCTGCTTTGTTTTCAACATGCTTGTCGAATTGCTGCATTCTGTTTGGGAGATTGCAGTACAACTCTACCAAATGAGTGGAGAAAACAAACAGGTATACCATACTGTAGCTAATAAGCTTAGTCTTTTCTAATTAGCTATCCTACTAGCTAATTAGCTACTGGCAGCTAATGAGCTACTAGCTAATTAGCTATCCTAGTAGCTAATTAGCTATAGTACTAGCTAATTAGCTAGTACCATAGTTGTGTAAAAAAGCTAAATAGCTATCCTACTAGCTAATTAGCCACTGGCAACTAATTAGCTATCCTAGTAACTAATTAGCTACTGCCATAGTTGTGTAAAGTAGCTAATAAGCTATCCTAGTAGCTAGTTAGCTATGGTACTAGCTAATTAGCTAGTACCATAGTTGTGTAAAAAGGCTAATTAGCTATCCTACTAGCAAATTAGCTACTGGCAACTAATTAGCTATCCTACTAGCTAATTAGCTATCCTACTAGCTAATTAGCTATCATAGTAGCTAATTAGCTACTGACATAGTTGTGTAAAGTAGCTAATAAGCTATCCTAGTAGCTAGTTAGCTATGGTACTAGCTAATTAGCTAGTACCATAGTTGTGTAAAAAAGCTAATTAGCTATCCTACTAGCTAATTAGCTACTGGCAACTAATTAGCTATCCTACTAGCTAATTAGCTATCCTACTAGCTAATTAGCTATCATAGTAGCTAATTAGCTACTGACATAGTTGTGTAAAGTAGCTAATAAGCTATCCTAGTAGCTAATTAGCTACTGGCAGCTAATTAGCTATCCTAGTAGCTAATTAGCTACTGGCAGCTAATTAGCTGTCCTAGTAGCTAATAAGCTATCCTAGCTACTACATAGTTGAGAAAGTAGCTAATTAGCTTTCATTGTAGCTAATTAGCTATCCTAGCTACCACCATAGTTAATAAAGTAGCTAATTAGCTATCCTAGCTACTACCATAGTTAGTAAAGTAGCTAATTAGCTATCCTAGCTACTACCATAGTTGAGTAAAGTAGCTAATTAGCTACCATAGTAGCTAATTAGCTATCCTAGCTACTACTATAGTTGTGTAAAGTAGCTAATAAGCTACCCTACTAGCTAATTAGCTATCCTAGTAGGTAATTAGCTATGGTACTAGCTAATTAGCTAGTACTATAGTTGTGTAAAAAAGCTAATTAGGTATCCTACTAGCTAATTAGCCACTGGCAACTAATTAGCTATCCTAGTAACTAATTAGCTACTGCCATAGTTGTGTAAAGTAGCTAATAAGCTATCCTAGTAGCTAATTAGCTACTAGCAGCTAATTTGCTATCCTAGTAGCTAATTAGCTACTAGCAGCTAATTAGCTATCCTAGTAGCTAATTAGCTATCCTACTAGCTAATTAGCTACTACCATAGTTGAGTAAAGTAGCTAATTAGCTATCCTACTAGCTAATTAGCTACTACCATAGTTGAGTAAAGTACCTAATTAGCTATCCTACTAGCTAATTAGCTACTGGCAACTAATTAGCTATCCTAGTAGCTAATTAGCTGCTGGCAACTAATTAGCTATCCTACTAGCGAATTAGCTATCCTAGCGAATTAGCTATCCTAGTAGCTACTGCCATAGTTGTGTAAAGTAGCTAATAAGCTATCCTAGTAGCTAATTAGCTACTGGCAGCTAATTAGCTATCCTAGTAGCTAATTAGCTACTGGCAGCTAATTAGTTGTCCTAGTAGCTAATAAGCTATCCTAACTACTACCATAGTTGAGTAAAGTACCTAATTAGCTATCCTAACTACTACCATAGTTGAGTAAAGTACCTAATTAGCTATCATACTAGCTAATTAGCTATCGTACTAGCTAATTAGCTATCCTAGCTTCTACCATAGTTTAGTAAAGTAGCTAATTAGCTATCCTAAATAACTGTCATGTTATTGTAGAATCTTGTGGATTAAGGACGGCACATGATGTGTCTGGTGCTGATGATGCTGCAACAGATGAGGATACTACTGCCAATGTGGCTGAAAGTAAGAGTCCTGCTATCACATCTCCTTCAGATCAGCTGCACCCTATTCTTTTGGAACAGTGTACTGAATTAGGCAACGATGTGAAATGCCATGAAATAGTGGAAACAACATGTAAAACTGAGGTTCACAACAACAGTGTTTATGAACACTTGATGCAACATTTCTTCGAGTCTCAAGACCTTGATTCCACCCCACCGAGCCCAACTACTGAAAATGTCCAAACAGATCCCTCTGTACTTGAAAAGCTAGTTCAAGAAACGGCTGATGTGCAATTAGCTGCTGAGGCGATGGGAAGGTTGTCGGAGGAGGACACACTTGCGCATTGGGTCCTAGAAGCAAGGCTAAATGGGGAACCAACCAGAAAAAGGCTGAAGAAGGGGCCACGATCGGGAACAAGACCAGTTACTCGGTCAAGGGGCCCAGACGTAGTGGAGCGAAATACTGTTTAGTTGGATATGATTGTTAGCTTAGGGATTTTGCTAGGGTTTTATGAAGTTTTACTATCCTGTTGGACAAGTAAAACCTCAGATTGGTTGTTGCCTGATCCACATTATGTAATGGAACTCTATGATGTTTTTCCAAGATAATTTGAAGAGTGTTGTTCTATGACTGAAACTCTTTGATGTTCAGGATATTGTTTTGTGAGACTAGTAGTTACTTTGTGAGTGTGAATATGTTGGTGTTTTCTGATGTTGCAGAGTCTAAAGGGTTTGATTCTATTGCTCGTAAGGCCAATGGCAGTGTGGATACTGTTGATGTTGCGGCATGTTTAAAGGGCCCCATCTTGAAAGTAGATGTAGCAACTGACACAAGTGATCTGGTCACACAAGTTGATCAAGCATGTAGCACGGATGACTTGGTGTTGCAGGTAGATGCAGCATGTAGCACGGATGACTTGGTGTTGCAGGTAGATGCAGCATGTAGCACGGATGACTTGGTGTTGCAGGTAGATGCAGCATGTGATACCAGTGGATTGATATCGAGCAGAACAGTAGCTACATGCACTGAGGTAATCCAAGGATTGATAACTAAGTCGACAAAACAAGAGCACCAGAATGTGAAGCTAGGCCCAACACAGTCGACTAGGGGTTTAAAGAGGAAAAGGACACCAGTTGTGTCAGCCGAACCTGAGCTGATTGAGATTGATCGTATCCTACCAGAAAATGGTGTAACAGCGGCTTAGTTTCAGGAATGGAAACCTAAACCACTAGAAGTCGAGCGAAGAGCCTTGATCTTGGAGCTGGATAAAGTCTTGATGAGTGTGAGATATATGCAGCCAAGGAGGGACGCAAATCAGTTTCTAGAGTGGGCTGCGGAGTACTTCGATTTGTTTATTTGGAGTGAAAAACCAAAATCAGATGTGTGGAAGTGTTTGGCAAGATTCTTCCCAAAATGGCGAAGTCGTTTTAAAGGTCAATGGGCACGAGAAAATTGTGAGCAGATGGAAGCTGCAAGATTCAAGAGGCTTTCTGATTTTTGGGCTACTTGGCCTGAATATAATGCTGACAATACATTGATTTTGGATACAGAACATTTCCGACACTACTTCAATATTCGGAGATGCTGTCTCATTCTACCCGAGGAAATGCCTGAACAGTACCTGGTGCCAACAGTGAGCTGCCAACTAGGTGCATGGTTGTGGACTCCATACCGAGCTCAATATGCGGATAATATATGTAGACTCGTTCCACTGACTAGCAAGAGCTTAGCTGTTTATAGGAGATTTGTAGACATTTCCAATGGTAATTTATAAATATGTAAAGAGATGACATTATTCAATGAAGAATTTAATTACTTGTTCCCACTGTACTTATCTACTGTGTAATTTGAGGAATATGTTGCAGATTGTTGATTTCATTCTATTGATGACTATTTAGCTATTGACAGCTAATTAGCTGTATTTGTACAGCTAATTAGCTGCATTTGTACAGCTAATTAGCTACTGATGACTATTTCGCTATAACTTATAACTTAAAACTTAACAAAAAAGACATGATTTTATTGAGAAAGAAGCACAGAAAGCAGACTGTATACAAGAAATTGATTCCAAACGAATTTATTGATCTGTTTTCGCGAAATACATGTTTGTTTTACAAGAGAACATGGTAAGTGCTACTTGTAGCTACAAATTCCATGGCATACTATTGTAAATACATTTGTACAGCTAATTAGCTGCATTTGTACAGCTAATTAGCTACTGATGACTATTTCGCTATAACTTATAACTTAAAACTTAACAAAAAAGACATGATTTTATTGAGAAAGAAGCACAGAAAGCAGACTGTATACAAGAAATTGATTCCAAACGAATTTATTGATCTGTTTTCGCGAAATACATGTTTGTTTTACAAGAGAACATGGTAAGTGCTACTTGTAGCTACAAATTCCATGGCATACTATTGTAAATACATTCATACACATTAGCACCAACAGTGTATAAACCGGAGCAGCTATTGTATTCTGACATTGGGACGTTGATGCATCTGACCAAATGAGAGTACATATACGCCGCTGGTTTGTCTTCTAATAGCCTGTACACATATTCGTAGTCATCTAGTTTTGCATAAAAAATGCCTTCGATGTAGAATGTCCCGGCAGATACAAAATTTCCCCATGCATCTACAATATTCTGCCTTGCACACTGTTTACTAACCGTGCACTTTAATATATAGAAATCAGCACCCTCTGAATTGCCTTCTTCAGCATTTACAGCGAAGTTATCCCCAACGTTCAGGACATCACTCAAAGTATCTCCAAGTCCCTCATATGTGAAGTCAGCATTCTGCCCTGTTTCTCCATCAACTGCTTCCTTATCATTCAGAGTGTGATACTCCCAATTCTGAATGTATGCTTTGTTTAGACAATATCTCCAATTTCCCTGCACACAATGGAAGCAAAAACAAGTCAATTCTCTAACCGCAATACAATGACCATCCAACCTGGAATAACCGCGAACAGCATGCAGAGATCGCAATTCGGGAATTCCTTGGCACTCCCAGGTCTTCTCCCTATTTACTTCATCTATCTTCACATCCCAAAATTCACATTTGATATCTCGAACCTGCGAGGAATAAACACCTGTGGCACTCGTCGACATATTTGTTCTTAAAAATTCAACTACATGTGATGCACAATTCATGTGCACACCATCTGTCTTTAGTTGTTCATGGGTAAGTGCCCGCTTTATAACAGCCCCTGCACCATCATGTTCACCTTTACCATGGCCAGACCCAAAAAAATTCCATCTCATCTCCAAACCTGTTATAGCAGGATACCTCCCCACAAAATAAAATGGACGTCGAGCCTTGAATTGTGACGCAGCTTCGTCAGACCAGACCCAATGTTGAGTAAGCTCCAAACGTTGAGCTAATAACCACTGCCAATGTAACTTAAAACAGTGTTGGACGAACAAGGTATCATGCTTCTTATCATCGGAAATAAAGAAATGAATTACTTTTTTAACATCACCTGAAACTCGAAAATATGTTATGTGCACAAAAATGGTTACCTAAACTGAACACCAATGCATAGATTGAATTTCATTCTGCTGCTTGAAAGTATAATTCTCTGCGAAATCTACTACTGAGACTACTACATCATTTGGGAAATCAGATATGCAAGTCTTAAACTGATGGGCCTGCCATGAATAAATGAAGTTGTGTTTAATGAACTTTCCTAGAGATACTACAAACAGAGACACCAAATCCCTTGGTTTAAGCATCTTCCGAACTAGATCCTTTCTTTTACACACCTTTCCTTCGAAATTGGTGTTCACTGACTCAAATAACTTCACAGAGATCAATATTTCACTACTCAATTCATTTGGACACCACCTAAATCTAGTAGGGCCACAATCTTGACATAAACCCATGACACATTTATGAATATGGAAGATAGTGTCAGATTCTCTCGGACACAATATTGAATCTAATAAATAACTCATGGAAGAGATAACGTGCTCAGATGATTTACACTCCTCTTGCGGGCTTGATCGACAGATTTGGCACCCACATGTGCAAACTGTATTAGTTAGGGATGCGCTATGGTGACGTAGTAGATTAACAGAGTCCTTCAGAAAACCCATCTGTACATGGTAAATGCAACAACATGTGTATCGATCCTTTAAGCGTCTCACAAAGTGTGGCTTAAGAGACTCGAATGTTCGTAGTTGAACTTTGATAGTTGGATGCATTCGTTTGAACCTAATAAATAAATCGACCTGCGTAATAAAGGGGAATTAGTTATTCTCGTAACTAGCTAACTATCCTAGTAGCTAATTAGCTATTCTAGTAGCTAGTTAGCTATTCTAGTAGCTAGTTAGCTATTCTAGTAGCTAATTAGCTATCATGGTAGCTAATTAGTTGTCCTAGTAGCTAATTAGCTATCATGGTAGTTAATTAGCTGTCGTAGTAGCTAATTAGCTATCATGGTAGCTAATTAGCTATTCTAGTAGCTAATTAGCTATCATGGTAGCTAATTAGCTGTCGTAGTAGCTAATTAGCTACCATGATAGCTAATTAGCTACTACGACAGCTAATTAGCTATCATGGTAGCTAATTAGCTATTCTAGTAGCTAATTAGCTATTCTAGTAGCTAATTAGCTATCCTAGTAGCTAATTAGCTATTCTAGTAGCTAATTAGCTATCATGGTAGCTAATTAGCTATCATGGTAGCTAATTAGCTGTCGTAGTAGCTAATTAGCTATCATGGTAGCTAATTAGCTGTCGTAGTAGCTAATTAGCTATCATGGTAGCTAATTAGCTATTCTAGTAGCTAATTAGCTATTCTAGTAGCTAATTAGCTATCATGGTAGCTAATTAGCTGTCGTAGTAGCTAATTAGCTATCATGGTAGCTAATTAGTTGTCCTAGTAGCTAATTAGTTGTCCTAGTAGCTAATTAGCTATCATGGTGGCTAATTAGCTTGTCTACTAGCTAATTAGCTATCATGGTGGCTAATTAGCTTTCCTAGTAACTAATTAGCTATCATGGTAGCTAATTAGCTGGTCTAGTAGCTAATTAGCTATCGTGGTAGCTAATTAGCTGGTCTAGTAGCTAATTAGCTATAATGGTGGCTGATTAGCTTTCCTAGTAACTAATTAGCTATCATGGTAGCTAATTAGCTGGTATAGTAGCTAATTAGCTATCATGGTAGCTAATTAGCTGGTATAGTAGCTAATTAGCTATCATGGTAGCTAATTAGCTATGACGGTGGCTAATTAGCTGTCCTAGTAACTAATTAGCTATCATGGTAGCTAATTAGCTGGTCTAGTAGCTAATTAGCTATAATGGTGGCTAATTAGCTATCCTAACTAATTAGCTATCATGGTAGTAGCTATTGAGAGTAGCCAGTTACCTATGTAGTAGCTATCATAGTAGCTAATTAGCTATCATGGTAGCTAATTAGCTTTCCTAGTAGCTAATTAGCTGGTAATAACGAAATAGCTAACTAGCTACCATGATAGCTAACTAGCTAGCAGTACAGCTAATTATCTGGTAGTACCTAAATTAGCTATTGAGAATAGCTAATTAGCTATCATGGTAGTAACTATTGAGAGTAGCTAGTTACCTATGTAGTAGCGATCCTAGTAGCTAACTGAGGTAAATGTAACTGATAAGCTAATTAGCTTTTCTGCTAACTGAGCTAATTAACTTTCCGAGTAGAGTCAAAACAAATGTTGAGATAAATGTAAATACCTGAGGTACATCAAGAAGATGAATGGGATGCTCCTCGTATTGATTTCTTCCAACACGTTTCCTGCATAAATCCTTTTTATTGGGTGAAACCCTACTCTCATTAGTCCAAAACATTGTGATTACATCCTTGATTTCAAATGTTATGGGTGTCATTGGCTTACATCTTGTAGTTAGCTTTAGTAGACTAGTTCCTTCACCCGAGGAAATTATACGGTTCATTGTATTGTACACTGTTTTTCTACTAACACCAATTACCTTAGATAGCTCACTGATGTTTATATCGTCAACATCACTATTAAGTAACATCATTAGACTAGACCTTTTTAAGACAAGATCATCTTCTGACCTGCTCATGGATACGAAACTATTACGAAGATTATTTACTAAAATAGATGATATGTTTGCATTAAGACCATCACAATCAACTAAGTCCTTTATCGATGGATCATTACATATTCCATAAAGTACTACCTTCTTTTCTTCATTGCTGATGTGCTTGGTTTGAACATTGAAATAGTCTACAACCTTTCTCTCTATGATGGTAGTCGCATTACTTACATTCTCAGCTAAACTATCCTTACCTTTACTGAGTGTGGCTTTCGTATCCTTCAACAATTGACGATGTTTCCTTTTTTTTTCTGCCCAATAGTTTCGTATGGCTTGTTGTGTCCTGATAACATCATCCCTATCCTTATGATCATTGAGGGGTAATTCTAAACACCCTTCTTCCCCTTCCATTTGGCTAGACATGTTAAAACCCTAAATTTCCAGAAAAAAAAACAAGTATTAAAGATGGCTATGGGCAACAACAATACACAAAAATATTCCACACAATACACAAGATTAGACACAACAATACACAAGATAATCAATAGACAGAAAAGTTATTGCAATCCAAGACCGAACAGTAGAGGATTTCACTCTGTTGGATCCAACAGTTGAGGAGACGATCCAAGACCGACCAATGGCAACAACTGAGTGTAGAATGTTGCCGTTGGATGAGTGAACTCCGTCAAATCGAAATGTGGAAGCAATCCGGGACTGGACAGTAGTGGCAACTGAGTATAGAATGATGGCAATGGAGGAGAGAACCCCGTCAGATTGAACAGTTACCGATGATGCTTGAAACGCACATAGAAGGCACTTGAGAATAGAGTGGCATAGAGAAGAGAACCCCGTCAGATTGAATAGTTACCAATGATGCTTGAAACGCACAGTAGCGGCCCCTGAGTGAGAGTGGAAAAGAGAAGAGAACCCCGTCAGATTGAACAGTTACCAATGATGCTTGAAACGCACAGTAGCGGCCCCTGAGTGAGAGTGGAAAAGAGAAGAGAACCCCGTCAGATTGAATAGCTCTTTGATTATGCTTGGAACGCACAGTAGCAACCCCTAAGTGTAGAGTGGCAAAGAGAAGAGAACCCCGTCAGATTGAACAGCTCTTTGATGATGCTTGGAACGCACAGCAGCGGCCCCTGAGTGTAGAGTGGCACAGAGAAGAGAACCCCCTCAGATTGAACAGCTCTTTGATGATGCTTGGAACGCACAGTAATGGCCCCTGAGTGTAGAGTGGCACAGAGAAGAGAACCCCCTCAGATTGAACAGCTCTTTGATGATGCTTGGAACGCACAGTAGCAGCCCCTCAGTGTAGAGTGGCACAGAGAAGAGAACCCCGTCAGATTGAACAGCTCTTTGATGATGCTTGGAATGCACAGTAGTGGCCCCTGAGTGTAGAGTGTCACAGAGAAGAGAACCCCGTCAGATTGAGCAGCTCTTTGATGATGCTTGGAACGCACAGTAGCAGCCCCTCAGTGTAGAGTGGCGGCAGGTGGACTCGATAGGGTTTAGCAACAGTGGTAGCAACTAACCCACAGTACTCAACTAGAGATGGCCTACGTGATGTGGCAAAGGATCATGCATAATGGACCTAGGAATTCGATATATAATTTATGGTACACATTTATGGTGCACACATCAATTTATGTTGCACATTTATGGCACTCATTTACATATGTAATTAAAACACTCTAGTATTTTCAATGGTAGTTTTTTGCATACTTAATTTATTAATGATGGCTTTTTACTAAAATGACTATTTATCAATGGTAGCTTTTTGCATAGCTAATTAGCTATGTCAAGGACATAGCTAATTGTTTCCACTCGCATGCTTTCACCCTGTACTAAAATAGAATGACGTGCCATGTGGAGGCGGTTTAATATCCTATTAATAGCCCACTACGTACCTTTTCAAAGTGCCTGTTCACTCCTTGTTCTTGCATGTGTCCGTTCACCCCTCGCCCTTGCATGATTTACTTTCATTTTTATTTTTATTTATTTATTTATAATAAAAATGGTTTGGTTAATTCGCATCTGGTCCCACTAGACCCCTATCCGGATTGTGGGACTTGCCAGCCGCTAAACTGCTTGCCGTCGCGTCGTTCTTGTCGTTTGCGGGCTCGTGCTCCCTCTTACCAGCTTCACGCTTACCGATTGCTAAAGGTGGTGCCATCTCTTCCGACTTACCAGTGTCCGGTTCTGTGTCGCCTTTACTTGTTCAAATGGGTTTCTTGGCATGGGTCCATTGTATGGTTTGAGTCGGAACCCATTGACCCATTGACCCAGAACCTCGCCGGCGAGTGTCCCTAACTGGTAGGAACCATTGAACTCACGCGTAATCCAGTATGGTCCGGTCCACTAAAACCGTAGCTTCCCCGACATCTTACCCATCCTGGTCTGGAATACTAGTATTGGCTTACCGATTCCGAACATCTTTTCGTTCCCTTTTCGGTGACGATCCACGAACGCTTTCCTTCGCCGCTGCTCAAGTTCTAGGTGCATGATGCTGGCTAGCCGGTGTTCTTCCAATTCGCACAACGCAGCTAACTGGATCGCTTCCGATTCCTTCTCATTTAGGCATTCCCGAATCTGTATTCGTAAACTCGGTACCTGGAATTCGACCGGCATCACTGCTTCCAATCTGAATGCTAGGCGAAACGGTGTTGTACGGATACTTGTCTTATATGCCGTTTGATAGGCCCAGAGTGCACTGTGTAGCTTTATATCCCAATCCGTCCGGTTCTCATTGACGATTTTTCAAAGGATGTTCTGTAGTGTTTTATTTGCTGATTCAGCTAATCCGTTGGCTTGCGGATAATAGGGAGTGCTCCGTTTGTGCACCACCGCATAGAATGTCGTCAAACTTTCCACTACTTGCCCTAAAAACTGCCCACCTTGGTTACTTATTAGCTCTATCGGACATCCATACTGGCACCAAATGTTTTCATATAAAAATTTTGCCGTGGATGCCGCGGTGTTGTCGCGTAGTGCTTTGGCTTCCACCCATTTTGTGCAATAATCCGTAGCGACAATCACGTACCGGTTGCCGGTTCTCATTGTCGGTGGTTTGAATGGACCGACAAAATCCAACCCCCATTTCTGAAATGGTTCTAACAGTAGCACGGGCTGGTGAGGCATTCTGGCTTGTTCGGTTGGTTGGCCCATTCGCTGACATAGGTTGCATTCTTTAGCATACCTGACTGCATCCTTCAATGTTGTCGGTCACCATCGTCCACTATGCCATATTTTCCTTGCAGTTGCGTCTCCGGCATAATGTCCTCCAGCCACGCCGCAGTGTGCTTCGCGCAATATTATTTCCTTTTCGTCGTTGTGCACTGCACGCCACCATATGCCATCTGCGCCTTTGTGGTACAGTGTGTCCTGTAATAGAAAGAAGTGTTGGCTTTGAACCGCTAAGTGTTTCCTTTTGTCTTTGTTCATTTCCTTCGGAGGTAAGCCGGTGCTCAAAAATTAGTGCATGTTGGTGAGCCACTTGTCTTCCTCTGCGACCGTACCATCTATTGTCTTTTCTACTGTAACTCTAAACAACTTTGCATCCGGAAAGTCGTCTAGGATGCCGTCACCGGTTTCGCCGGAATCTAACCGGCTCAAATAGTCTGCTACCGCATGTTGTATGTCGGGTCGGTGGAATATCTCGAACTCAAATTCTTGTAATAGTAACGTCCACTGGGCCAGCTTACCGGTGAGTGATGCTTTGGACACCAAGTAGAGGAGCGCCGAATGATCTACGTGAAAGGAAAATTTCCTTCCTAACAGATAGTGTCTAAACTTGGTGACATTGTAGATCATACCCAAGGCCTCCCTTTCCGTTGTGGAATAATTATGTTCTGCTTGGGACAACTTCCGGCTGGCATAATACACTGGCCGGTACCATTTCGGTTCTATAAGTTGCATAAGCGCGCTCCCGATTGCGATGTCGGACGCGTCAACCAACACATGGACCTCTTTAGACCAATCCGGAGATTGCACCACCGGCGCTTGTGACAATGGTACTTTTAGTGCCCGATAAGCCTGGTCTTTTGTGTCCATCCATCGGAACTGTCTCCGATGTACCGCGGCATGCAATGGTGTAGCCAGGTCTGCCAGATACCGGAGCATTCGGCTATGCCACCGAATTTGTCCTAAGAATCGGCTTAGTGCCTTTGCCGTGGCTGGTGCCGGTGCCTCCAGGATTGCTTTTACTTTGTCCGGATCCACTGCAATATCGTCCTTGCTCACTATGTGGCCCACTAACGCTCCGCCGGTTACTCTGAACACGCATTTTGCCGGGTTAAGGCTTAGCCGGTAAACCCTACATTTCTCCAAACATAGTCTGAGGTGTTGAAGGTGATCCCCTTCCCAGCTATAAACAATGAAGTCGTCCAAGAACACCTACATGAATGCCGGAATGAATTCTCCGAAAATCTCCATGATGATCCGTTGGAAGGTTGCCGGCACCGTTTTCAGTCCGAACATCATAACTACAGCAACAAAGACTCCCCATTCGGTGACAAAAGCAGTTTTGTACTAGTCGGGGTGCATCCGGATCTGATTATAGCCACTGAACCCGTCCAGGAAACTGTACACCTCATGACCGGTGACCGCATCCAAGACTCCATCCGTGAATGGGAGTGGGAAGGCGTCCGTTACCGTAGCCGCATTTAATTTCCGGTAGTCGACGCAAACTCTTATCTTACTGTTCTTTTTTGGTACTACGACTATCAGACTGAGCCATGTGGCTTTCTTTACCAGTTGGATGAAGCCAACCCTTAGTAACTTGTCGATTTCTTCTTTGACTTTTGCTGCGTAATTCGGGTTCATCCGGTAACGCCGTTGTGCTACCGGTTTGGCGTCTTGACTCAGATGTATCTGGTGTTGATACAACTGAGGATCGAGTCCCCGCATGTGCTCATAGGACCAGGCGAACACATTGCGAATTTTTTTTAGGAGTGTGATCATTGTCGTTTTGTTTTCCGGGGTCATTTCCTTGGCGATGTGAACCGGGCTTGCGTCCTCTGTGGTACCTAGGTTTACCTCTTCTAGTTGGGATGCTTTTACGTGCTGCGACACCGCCATTTCCCTTTCTAGTGCCTGCTGTGCTTGCCGTAACTCCCGGATCGCTTCTTTATTTGGTTCCTCGTCTGTCCCGTCCGGATGCAGCATGTACGGTGATACTGCTTCGGCTACATCAATCTCGAACAAAGGTATGATCTTCGGATTTTCCTGTAAGTATTGATCGACCTCTTCATCCTCCAATCCTTCCAGCATGTTGACACATTCCGCATATAGCAACGTCAATTCCTTGCCGGTACCAGACCGTGGTTGAGTCGGTACTCGTACTTTCGCTTTTCCACGTCGGAACGTCATTATATTCTTCCTACAGTTTTGCTTGATGTGTGTTGTTTTTAACCAAGGGCGTCCCAACAATAGTGGGTAAGCTCCCTAAGCTTGTAGCTGGAGAACTACTACGGAAATGCAAAATGTGTAACCCTCGATGGTCACTTCTAGATCACGTATTAATCCGGTCGGCCGTACTGAACTTGAGTCCGCCATCCGAAGCCAAAACGGGCATGTTCCCAGTCATGGATTCCTAGAGTGTTACACGTTCGGAGGCTGATCACGTTCACGCCGGATCCTCCATCGATAATCGTGTCGGGTAGCTCTGTTCCTCTCACGATGGCTGTGATTGCCGGACTACTCGTGTCTACCACTGCCGGTCCTTCCTCCGGATTTGAAAAGAATGCAGGAGCCGGTGGCGTGTCGGCTGCCGTCCTTCTTGTCTTCAGTCCTTCTGTGAAGCGTGGTACCAGTTGCAATAGTTGGCCTAACGGCAACGTTATTTGGCATTCTTGCAACGCCTGCCATGTTGGGTTTTCGGGCTACCCCGGGCCGGTGAGCTCTTCGGCATTCTCCTTTTGTTGTTCGAACTCTACCGCATTCCGCTCGTTTGCCTTCTTCACCCATTCGGTTGCCTGCTTCCAGATGGCTTCTTGAGTTTCCCACTCCGTGGCTTTGCCCTTTGATCTTGTAGTGACTTGTTGTATGTTCGCGACTTCCATGTCTACCATGTTCACAATTGGTCGTTTGTCGTAGCTCTTCGCCGGACATTGATTACTATAGTGGCCTTCTTGCTGGCAATAATAGCAGTACGGCTTTCGGGTGTTGTTGGATTCAGCGTGTGTGCTTGGTGGAGGTCATGTGGTAAGTGCTTGGTTTTGGTCCGGTTGGCTGCTTGGAGTGCCCTTTTCTGGTTCCCGTGGATGACCCCCCTTTTTGTTGAATTGACGTTTCTTATTGAAATTCTTTTTGTTACGGTAACCTTGTCGGGGCTGGTCGTCATACTTGCCATAATCGTCCTGTCATTGGTTGTAACCAGGGGAGTGATCCCGGTTCTATCTCTCATACCGTCCATTATAGTCCCGATATATATCCTGTCTGTCATACCGGTCATAAGCGTCTCTTCGATTGCTATACCGGACATCTTGTGCCGGCCGGTAGTGCTCCTCTTGCCGCCATCGTTCTTCTTCTTCTTCCCGGTTGCTTCATGGTTCAATTTGCCGAACCGGTGGCGCTTGCCGATTTAACAAGTTATACTCACACCGTTCCATTGTGTGGCTTCTGGAGTGGTGGAAACACATGATGCATTCCAACGCCGAATGTCCGGCATTCAAGCATGTCGTACATTGAATTGCTTGCCGTAAACGGAGGTCCTCATCTGTCGGTAGTGCACGCTAAAGTGCCCCATGGTTAGCCATGAACTTGAGTTTTCCATTTCCTGAACTCGATCGATCACTTGATCTATGCTGCTGGTGCGGAAATCAATGACGGTGCACACCGTTCGTAAGGGTTCCTGGAGTGCTGCTAAGAATTTGGCCTTTGTTTCTTCCTCCGGTGGTGTCTGGCTGAGTTGACTGTGGATCCGCTGGAACCGGATGACAAACTGTTGAATGTTCTCCGTTGGTTCCTGTCGGATACTATAAAATAAGCCTACCATTTCCCTTTGGTCCATCTCCTTGTGAAAGAAATGCAAAAATTTTCTCTTTAATGTTTCAAACGTGGGGATGGTGCTGGGATCTTATGTTCGGTGCCATCTGGCGGCAGGTCCCTCCAGGGTCATACCGAACTCTGCCCTTTTTGAGCATTCCTTTTCAACATTTAGGTGTTGGGACACATGGTTAGCCTCCCAAGTCTGCTGAAACGCATGGACGTGGACTTCCGCGTCCGGATCATCCCGGTAACTGGGATATTGGAATGACATGTCGTCGTCGAGTGTCGGTACGTGGGTTGGTGGTGTCGGTAGTCTTTCCTCCTCCTCTGTCGGCGTCGGAGGTCTGTCCCGCTCCTCTGTCGGTGTTGGAGGTCTCTCCTCCGTGACTTCCGGTGTCAGAGGTCTCTCGTCCTCGACTTCTGGTTCTGGTTCCGGAGTGTGCTCGACTTCTGGTGCCGGAGGTTCCAGCGTTATCAATTCTGGTTCCGGTGTCGGAAGGTATCCGACTCCTCGTCCTCTGGTCCGTCTAGGGTGTCGTTACTACTGCGGTAGTTTGTCTACGCGTTGTATTCCTCGTCCGAACCCGATTCAAATGCCGAAAATGCTTCGGATTCGCCTTCACCCGCTGCCAATGCCTGGAGAAGGGATTCCGCTTCCCAGAGGCTGCTCAAGCTACTTCCTTCGTTTGAGTAGTCGTTTTGTTGTAAACGAAGTGACTCCTTGGCCACTCTCCGGATCACTTTGGAAAATGAGCGATCCGCTTTGATTTTTTCTATCGCTTGCTGAAAGCCTCTCGCTTCCTCAGCCGTTCAGCAAGTCTCCTTGCTCGCTCCGTAACCGAGTCGGTCGTTGGTCGCGTCATCCATTCCCGTCGATGTTCGCTGCGATTGTGCAAGAATCGTGGTCGCCAAAAACTGTGTTAATCCTTAGGCCGGACAATGGCCTAACACAGGGTGTCTATAGAAGACAGTTCACCAAAGGGGTGTTACGGCGAGATAACTTAAGACACAACGATTAATCAGACTTAATTGGTTCCTTAAACAATACGGCATTAACTTAATACACGCGTAAGATATAACAATTAATACAGAACGGTAATCAATACGTGAAGATAAAACAAGAAGCTTATATTAATTCTCCGTTAAAGTTCTACATTGTAACCGGGCCTTTATATAGGTCACCGGTGTTGAGTACAAAACGGTGCCAACCGGCACCTGTTCGGAACCGGTCCGGATTCAAATCGACATACTGATTCCGGTCTGTCTATTCATGTCCCACTATTCTACTTAATTAAAATAGATTCCGAATAACAATCCCTTTCACATTCTGGTTTTTAACTCCCTTGCCGATCGGGTAACACCCTTTTCTTTTACATGTGCACAATTGATCGCCTTTGTGTGCACGCACATTGCACATGCACATTTTGACCCCCCCCCCCTACGCCGGTTTTTCCTACTCTCGAGCATGCCACATCACGACAACACGAATTCTCTTGCAAATACACGATGCAACAGAACGACATGGCTGAAAGGAAGAATCACACGATACAAGAGAAAGCAGCCAGGGCAATGCTCGAGGAGAAGCATTTGCCAAAGTTTTATTGGGCCGAAGCTGTCAGGACAACTGTATACCTACAGAATCAAACTTCTGCAAATGGAGGAGTGTCACCACATGAGCTGTATTTCGGGAAGAAGCCGAATTTGGCACACGAAGAATCACACGATAGAGAAAGCAGCGAGGGCAATGCTCAAGGAGAAGCATTTGCCGAAGTTTTATTGGGCCGAAGCTATCAGGACAATTGTATACCTGTAGAATCGAACTTCTGCAAATGGAGGAGTGTCGCCACATGAGCTGTATTTCGGTAGAAGCTGAATTTGGCACACTTGAGGGTTTTTGGTAGCATTGCATATGTGCATGTGCCGAAGGAGAAGCAGAGGAAGCTAGATGTGAAAGTCAAGAAATGTATCTTGGTTAGCTACTCGGATGAGCAGAAGGGTGATAACTGTTATAACCCCCAAACAAAAGAGGTTTGAGTAAGCCGCGATATCGTTTTCACAAGTTGGCTTCATGGTACTTGCCTTCACCTCATACCACCATCCAATCTATTCCGAATTTGGAGGATGAGGGCAGTGAGGTCGAGTTGCTCCTAGATGAGGAAGCAATCAGAGCTCTGGAGGAGAGCCCGATCTCATTTTGACTAAGTGGGCCGAATGAGGGACTAAGTCGGAAGGACCAGTTGGAAGATGAGACTCAACTGTGCAATCCCCAGGCCAAGAGGAGACGATTTACGTGCAAAGAGAAGGGGAAGATGAAAATGCTAGAGAATGGCAGCGCGGCCAAAATATTGGATTGAATCAAATCAGATGCGGCTAGACAAGGAGGGACCTCCGGAAACAAGGTCGAAATCGGCCAAGAGGGCCATGAAATCGGTGAATCAATAGTTGCAACGATCTACCTGCCATAAGAACCCCATAATTCGATACGGGTACAATGAGTATATGGCGCATCATTATGCATATATGGTGAAGATGGCAGACTTGCATGAGCTGGAGAGCTACGTAGAAGCGGCTAAGGATCCGAATTGGTAGAAGGCCATGGAGGAAGAGATGCACACACTCATGCAAAACGAGACTTGGGACCTGGTTGACACACCCAAGGGTGTGAAGCTGATCAGATGCATGTGGGTGTACAAATTTAAGTACAATACCGACAAATCGGTCAACTGATATAAGGCCCAATTGTTGGCAAAAGGCTACGTGCAGACACACGACGTTGATTACAATGAGACCTTCGCCTCGGTCGTGAAGATGACAATTGTCCGTGTATTGCTAGCGGTAGCAGTGGCAAAGGGGTGGCATTTACATCAGATGAATGTGAAGAATGTGTTCCTGCAAGGCGATCTTGAGGACCAAGTGTACATGGTACAACCCCCCGGATTTCTATCCAAAGGAAACACCTCGATAGTTTTCCGATTGAAGAAGCCGTTGTACGGACTGAAGTAAGCACCGCGTGCTTAGAATGTTAAAATGACACAACGATTGCGTAAGATGGGGTTTGCTCCATTGAAAACAGATTCTTCATTGTTCGTTTGGTAGAGTCAGATCAAACTGATTAGCATTCTCTTATATGTCGATGATCTAGTCATCTCTGGTGCCGACCTAAGAGAAATCGGTCGAGTAAAGTCTCAGCTTGCGGCGTCATTCAAAATGAAGGATCTAGGGGACCTTCATTACTGATCCATACCCCCGAAGGCATATTGATAAGCCAACGCCACTATATGCTGAATATGCTCTTCAAGTACGGGATGGCGGATTGCAAATTGGTCTCAACCCCTCTTGACAGAAACGTGAAGCTTCGCCGAGATTCGGGAAAGCCATGCAACCTGAGACGGTTTCGACAAGTAGTCGGAAGCCTTATTTATTTGACAATCACTCAGCTAGACCTCAGTTATCCAGTCGGCTTCATTAGTCAATTCATGTCATAGCCAAAGGTTGAACACCTTCAGTGCACGCAAAGGATATTGCGATATGTCAGTGGCACTAAGGACATGGAGTTGCTATATCGGACAGGAGTAGTCGAGGAGTTAGTTAGCTACACGGATGCGGATTGGGCTAGAAATGTCGGCGATCTCAGGTCAACATTTGGGTTCACGTTTTCACTAGGAAATGTCGTGATTGCTTGGAGTAGCAAAAAGTAGTCAACAGTGGCACTTGTTAAGAGTCTATTACTAATCAATAGACCAAAGTAAATTAAAAGAAGGAAAATAGATTGGATAAAAGAACCTGTTCTACCCGACCACCCCCGAGCTATGATCTAGACATAGCCAACCTACCACCGACGTCCCATACCGCTGGATATTAGGATGACTAATACCCTGGAAGAGATAAACACGACCGTTGAGACGAAAGCCTAGCCCGCACCACCAGTGTCTAAGACAGTAACCTTCTGACGTAATGTCCTTATGAGGGTAGCTAAGCCTCATATTTATACCTTTTCCTAGGCCCCTTGAATAGATGTGCCTTTCTAAAAAGCTCTCCATTCATTGGTTGTCCAAATCATGATAGTGCATGCACCTATCATTCCTTCTATCCAATCATTAGTCCCCTTTTAAACATTAGTGAACATACCCTTCACTAATGTAAATATTAGTGACCTACCCTCACCAACATTATGTGTACATAACATACTCCGCTACTTCAAAAGATTGCACTCTTGCAATATAAAGTGAGGAAATTGTGCCTTAAGAGTATGCTCGCATTCCCATGTGGCATCATCAATAGGTTTATCCATCCATTTGATCTTGAATAGCCGAATCTCTTTAGAACGTAAATGTTTAGTACGAGAATCAAGAATTCGTTCAGGAACATGAGGTTTGTAAGTAAAATCTTCTAATGTTACAAGATCTTGGATTGTGATGGTGTTATCACCAGAGCCTAAAAATGGTTTTAGATGACTGACGTGAAAAATAGGATGAATACCAACGTTACGGGGTAAGGCAAGGTGATAAGCAGATGACCCAACCCGCTTAAGGATTTCAAATGGGTCACAATATCGTGGGGCTAACTTAGCGCACTTGCCCGTAGACAATGACGTAGAGTCAGTAGGGACACGCAAAAAAACTTTTTGACCAATAGTAAATGCACGAGGACGTCTATCCTGATCAGAATAAAATCGAGCATGATCTTGAGCCGTCTTGACATTCTCTTTGGCAATATGAAACATTTGGTTCATGTGTTGCAAAAAATTGCGTGTACTGTCTAATGTATCACGATGAATCGTGACATCAACTAGGGCACGTGATTGAAAACCATACATCAACATAAAAGGACTATATCCAATGGATGTATGTTTAGAGATATTATAGGCAAATTCTAAGATAGGAAGGTATTGCTCCCACTTAGAAGGGGTTTTTGCTACATAAGCTCGAAGCATGTACTCAATAATTTGATTAACTCATTCAGTTTGTCCATCAGACTGAGGATGATCTACGGAACTCATGCTCAACGTAGTTTCTAGTTTCTTAAAGACTTGAGTCCAAAAGTCACTAGGAAACTTGGAATCTTGATCACTAACAATATCCATCGGTAATCCATAAAAATGAAATAACTCATCAACAAATTGATAAGCTAATTGTTGAGCGGTTACCGTGGTTTTGGTAGGAATAAATGTAGCCAATTTTTTTAGTTTGTCAACGACAACCCAAATAGCATCATGACCCCTCTGTGTACGAGGTAAACTAACAATAAAATGCATCGAGATACTTCCCATTTGTTGTTGGGAATATCTAAGGGATGTAAAAGACCATCAGCTTTAAGTCGTTCCGACTTATTAATCTGACATTGTAAGCATTGAGTTACGTATTTACGCACTTCAGAGTTCATCTTAGGCCAGAAAAAAGTACTCGAGATGAGAACGAGTGTGCGTTGTATTCCAGGATGACCCGCGGATGGTGCATCACGACATTCATGAAGAATTTTCTGTTTTACGTTTGGTAAATCTGGAACACAAACCTTTCAACTACGGTAGAGCAAACCGTTTGTAATGTGAAAGGTCGCCTTCAAGGGTAGGGTGCTAGTAACAACATCTAAACCAGATTCAACTTTCGTCTAGGATTTTGAGAAATAACTGTCATCAAGGTATTTCCCTCGAAGGTGATTCAAAAGATCAGATTTTATTTCCGTGAAGCTAAGCATGTTAACTTCTTTAATGCGACTAAGAGCATCCGTAAGAGTATTTATAGAACCCTTGTGATACCGTATGGAAAAATCAAAATCTTGCATAAGGTCAACCCAACGGCCTTTATGACCAACAAGATCTGGCTGGTCACAAAAATACTTCAATGATTGATGGTTTGTTGTAACCAGAAATTTATTTCCAGAGAGATAGTGCCTTCATGTTTTAAGTGCATGTATTACTACAAACAACTCTTTCTCTTGAACCGAATACCGAGATTGAGCAACATCAAGCTTCTTACTTTCAAAAGCAATAGGGTGATCGCCTTGATAAAGAACGACACCAATAACATAATCAAGCATCGGTTTTGATTGAGAAAGGCTTAGAAGGGTCCGGTAATAGAAGAGTGGGAGCCTGACACACATGCTCTTTGAGTGTCTCAAATGATTTGTCAAGTTGTTCATTCCATGCAATCGGTTTAACAGACTTACGTGGATGACCTTTTAAAAGGTCAATTAATGGCGTAGTCAATTTGGAATAGTTACGAATTGATTTTTGTAAAAATCCAACAAACCCTAAGAATGATCACAGTTCACGAATATTACGAAGAATGGGCCAAAGTTTAACCTTTTCAATACGAGAATGTTCAATTTCAACACCATTTTCCGTAATTAAATGACCTAGGTACACAATAGATTTTTGGAAAAAATCATATTTCGAATATTTTGCATAGAAAGAGTTGTCACGCAACTTTTGCAAAACAAATCGAACATGTTGAACATGATCTTGCAAAGTATGGCTATATATCAAAATATCATCCAACAAGACGACAACAAAATCACCGAGTTGATCTTGGAAAACGTCATTCATCACTTGTTGGAATGTGGCTGGAGCATTGGTCAACCCGAAAGGCATGACTAAAACTCATAATGACCATAGCATGTACGAAAAGTGGTTTTAGGAATATCATCCTCGGCAATGCGAATATGATGATAACTTGTTCGTAAGTCAATTTTCGTAAAATATCGGGACCATGCAAACGATCAATCAAATCATCAACACGAGGTAACAGATATGCATTTTTAATTGTCATTTTATTCAAACGGCGATAATTGATACACATTCTCCATGAACCTTCCTTCTTCTTAACTAATAGAATTGGCGCACCCCAAGCTGATTTACTATACCTAATGTGGCTCATACTCAAGTATTCCTTAAGTTGTTTAGCAATCTCACCTTCTTCTAATCGACTAAGTCGGTAAGGTGGAATGCTGGCCAGAGCAACACCAGGTATGAGTTCAATTTGATGGTCCACATTACGTTTTTGTGGTAAAGTAATTGGCAATTCGTTAGGAAACACATCTTGAAAATCGTCTAAAATAGAGTCGAGTAATCGTTGTTCATAATGTGGTAATTGTGTGGCGTCAATATTAAAATAATAAAATTGAAGCACAATATCAATTACACACGAATAAATTAATGAACTTTAATACTCACTTGAAGATTTAGAAGACACAAGTGAACACGAAGGAAGTTTAGAAAATTGAATAAAATGTTTAGAATTATTAAGTTCAAATGTGATTGAGTGATTAACCCAATCAATGGACAAAGAAGGATTTTTATTAAAAATCCAAGGGTATCCTAAAATGACATCTGCGGATTGTAGTTTCATAACATGAAAGTCAAGCTTCTCCAAATAGGTATCTATTTGAATTGCCCGTTGACAGACAATGCCACTGAAGGCTTCCATTTGCCATGTGAACTTGATAGATATGATCACTTGCATTTATATGGAGTTCCATTTGTTGCACCAAGTGATCATTAAGAAAATTGTGAGAACTACCAGAATCAAACAAGAAATGTGCTTGTGTTCCATTGATATACCCGACTGCTTGGAGTAAATCACTAGGTCCAAGTAAATATGAAGGAAAAGTGCATTCACATGAACTTAAGTGGTTGGTATGAACTTCAACAACATCAAAAGACTCACTTGTGTGACTCGTAGATTTGTCATGAGGAGGGGTGTTAATTGACTTCCTCTCAAGAGGATGACATGTATCCTTTGTGTGACCTCGCTTCTTACAATATGCACAGAAGAGGTTAGGTTTCTTGGAGTCGCGGTCAAGAGTGTCATTGGATTGCTTATGTTTCCTAATGAACTTGACATTTGGAGTTTTGGTGAACTCAAGTTTATTGTGGTCTTTCTTGGAAGTCCTATGGTACCGAAGTACAATGTTGACGACTTCCTCGAAAGTTGTGGGGTCCTTGTCATGGACAATCCTATGGTAATCCCCATTGGGAATACCATTCAAAAAGCAAGCAACAAACCATTTCTCACCCGTAAGTCCCGATTTTTGGATCTGGGTTCGAGCATGATGCACATAATCCTCGAGAGAGGTAAATGGCTTACTCGACAACGTGAGCAAGTGTTGTGCTTGTTCAGTTTGAGAAGGTGGCTGCAAAATCTGTTTCTTAAAAACATCAACAAAACCTTCCCAAGTTGTGGGTAAGTTCTTTGCAGTCCTTAGACCGCGCCACCAAGCAGCAGCTCGGCCACCTAACTCATGACTGACATAACCAAATTTTACAGCATCAGGCTTGGGGTGGAGCTCAAAGTGAGACTCCCAATGACCAAGCCAAGTGCTAATGGCCTCCTCGGTTCTTTCTTTCTTATCTCCCTTGAATGGCGTTACTACGGAAGAAGGTTCACCTTCTTTCTTGGACTCAATAGTCAATTCTTGGAATTTCTTTTCCAATGCCATATTGGCTTGCCTCATTTCGGCCAGTTGATTCAAGGTAGTAGTGAGCAATTGTTCAATAGTGATCTCAGCTTGTGTGCGAGATGTGGATTGGAGTTGAGAGGTCTCGCTCGGAGAGATTGCTCCAACAACGTTCAAAACTTGTTCCATGATGCAAGCTATGGTTATGCAATATAAATAAGGAGGTTCAGAAAATACACAAGCAAAATGAATGCTTGAAATTTTGATTGGAAGAACTTTACCAAGAAAGGATCTCACGTATTTACCCCTCTAGACATATGAGATGTGATTTGAGATCCGATAACTATGGTAACACTATGGTGTTTTAAAAACCATGGGGGCAAACATAGCTAAGATGTCTTTCTCGGATCTCTATCTTGAGTAATCATGGCGGCTCCTTGAAGCTCAATCATGGTTCCAACATCAATGTAATTTCCTAGTTAGCCTTATATTAATGCCAACCCAGCAT
The DNA here is from genome assembly GCF_043228905.1 of Azolla caroliniana. Classification (NCBI taxonomy): domain Eukaryota; kingdom Viridiplantae; phylum Streptophyta; class Polypodiopsida; order Salviniales; family Salviniaceae; genus Azolla; species Azolla caroliniana. The sequence continues at coordinate 2,492,616 of NW_028230457.1, read as the reverse complement.
GGATTGATATGGTCGAGAAAGTGTATTACGTGAAAAAGACAAGTGCACTCCCAAGTAATATTCTAGTCTTGCAAGTCACAAGAAAATGTGATGATAAAAATGATAAAAAAAGGCACTACCCATTACAGGCAAGTAGTGATGAAAACAAGGGTCAAAAAACCCATGTGCTACCTGTTGGGATTTCGGTCCCTCCGGATGGGATCTTGAGAACCGGATGTAGAGGACCCGGTGAGAACCGTATTTAGAAGACCGGGTGAGAAACGGATGATGAGGATCCGGTGAGAACCGGATGTAGAAGACCCGGTGAGAACCGGATGTAGAAGACATATTTGTAAATATGTTTTTTAGTAAGCTCATGGAGGCTATATTTGTAAATAGTCCTAAAGACATATTAGTATAAATATGACCTAGGGCAAACACTTATTAGAGTTGTTGTCATATTGTTGTATAGAGAGAGCGACAAAGAGAGAGTGTGAGATACAGAGAAATACTCTGTTGTAACCGCCTGTTGGTGAGGAAACAGAGCTTGAGGTTGTTGCCTCTGAGTCTCTGATTGTACCCCCTTCTCTCCATTGTGATAGTTCGGAGTTTGTGGGCTCCCGTGGTTTTTCCCATTCAAGGTTTCCCCCAAAAACATCATGTGTTCACTCTTGAGTTCCCATTTCTGTGTTCTCCATCCTCATTTTCTATGATTCTAGACTCGGTTGTGGCCGAGTAACATTCCACGATTCTCTTCAAACTGGTATCAGAGCGAACAACACAAGAAATGGAAGAATCGGTCGGTTGCATGTTCAAGCTCACCAACTCCAACTACTTAGTGTGGAAGTTGAAGATGAGGGACATGTTGGTGGTTAAAGATCTTTGGTTGCCGGTTCAGTTCGGGGACAAGAGACTGGATAAGATTGACGCCACATTGTGGGAGGTGATGCACATGAAGACGACGACATACATTCGGTGCTTTATCGACATGAGCCTATAGAACAACTTCAATGAAGAGAGCAAGGCTCATAAACTCTGGGAGAAGATCGACATCATGTTCCAGAACAAGAATGTCGTTAATCGGGTTTCAGTATTCCAAAAGCTAGTGAGGCTTTGGTACCAAGACGACTCCAGTATGGCGGAGCACAGGAATGCCTTCCAGGGATTGATACATCAGGCAACCTTGTTGGAAGTACCTCTTGGCAATGAGGTACTTGCTCTACTCCTGCTCGGCTCCCTCCCGGATAGCTGGGAGACGTTAGTTGTCATGTTGGGCAACGCTGGACCGGAAGGAAAACAACTATCCCTAGCAAGAGTCAAGTCGAGCTTGCTAGATGAGGAGGCGTGTCGGAAAGAAACGGAGGTGATCGCTGACGCCAAAGCCCTCCTTACCAAATCGGAATGCAGAAGACAAAGGAATCGGAGTCCCAGAACTGGGAAAAGTCGGGGACACGGTCAAAGTCAAGGGGGAGGCCCACTTGCTTCTATTGCGGCAAGCCGGGGCACTTCCAGTAGAGCTATGGGCATTTCCAGAAAGACAAGGGAAACGATAGTACCAATTCGAAGAAGTCACCGGACCGAAACGGTTCAGATTGGCGAGGCCCGGACCGGAAGGGAACGACGACGATCCCGACATGTGAAGAGGAACTAATGCTCATCACCGAGGAGAGTGAGTTGAACTTTGCCGGCGACGAGACAACATGGGTTGTCGATTCCGGAGCGTTGTTCCACCTTACCCCAGACCGGGAATGCTTCTCATCCTACACAGCCGGTGAACACGGTTGTGTCCGGATGGGGAATAAAGGTACATACCGAATTGTCGGCATAGGAGACGTGTGGTTGACAACACCAACTAGATGCAAGTTGCGGCTGAAGGATGTCCGACATGTTCCAGAGGTTCGAGTGAACGTAATATCAGCCGATCGGCTAGATGATGAAGGCTACACGAGTAGCATCCGGAACGGAGTCATGAAGTTCAACAATGGGAGCTGAATAGTGGCTCGGGCCTGGAAAGTCAACGCATTGTATCTGATGAATGCCCAGTTATGTTGGGCAAAAGAAATGAACGTTGCTTCCGACACTGCCGGTGAGCTGTGGCACAAAAGACTATGTCACATGAATGAGAAGGGGAAGAAGAGGCTTGCCGAAGACGTGCAACTTGAGAAGTGCACCGATTTCTCGGCTGACAAGCAAAACTGAACCTCCTTCTGGTCAAGACCACCGATGAGACGGAATGCACCACTAGAGCTGGTGCATATTGATGTGTGTCAAGTGGACACGAAGTCACATGCCGGATCACAATACTTCATGACGTTCATAGACAACCACATCCAGAAGTTGTGGGTCTCACCGTTGAAGACAAAGGATCAGGTGCTATCCGTCTTCAAGGAGCTCCACGTGAGAGTGGAAAGGGAAATTGGCCGGACCTGAAGGCGGTTCGAGCCGATAACGGAGGAGAATACCGGGGGCAGTTCGAAGAGTATTGCTAGTTGAAGGGAATCCGGCTTAAATTTACCATGTCGAAGACACCGGAATTGAACGGGCTGGCCGAAATGATGAACCGGACCATAATGGAGAGAGTCTGGAGCATGCTCACACATGCATATTCCTTGGATACGGCGATGATGAGTTCGGTTACCGGGTGTGGGATGTTGACAAGAAGGTGTTTCAGAGCCAGGACATAGTCTTCATGGAAGACAGGACCATTGCCGACTGGGAGTCGGAGAAGAAGATGATGAACTTCGGATCATCCAATGAAAACCGGTTTGAGGACACAAGGATATACCCGGTAATTGGATGACACTCGACGAACCAACTGGATACGAACAGGAAACCGAACCGACCGAAGAAGAAGAAGAAGACACCGGAAATGGACAAGATCCTGAATCGGACTCGGATGAGAAACAAACGGGGGGACCGGTAGTCAGAAACCAACGACAGAGATATCCTCTCCGAGAGAGAAGAGCCCCCCGGAGATTCTTGGATGTAGAGCATGTGTTTCTAACCGATGAGGGGGAGTTGTAAAGCTTCGAAGAAGCAAAGAGAGAAACGCACAGCCGCAAGTGGCTGAGTGCCATGTAGGATGAGATGGATTCCTTGCATGAGAACCGCACATATGAACTGATGGAGTTGCCGAAAGGGAAGAGAGCGCTCCGAAACAAGTGGGTGTACAAGCTGAAACCGGGAGACGCCAGGAATCCACCAAGGTATAAGGCCTGAATCGTGGTGAGGGGATTCTAGTAGTAGAAAGGAGTGGATTTCGACGAGATCTTTGCCCCGGTAGTAAAGATGACTTCCATCCGGATGGTGCTGAGCATAGCATCAAGCATGGACCTTGAGGTAGAGCAACTGGATGTCAAGACAACATTCCTCTATGGTGACCTTGAAGAGGAGATCTACCTGCAGCAACCAGAAGGACTCGTGAAGAAAGGGAAGGAGCACCTGGTATGCCGGCTGAAGAAGAGCTTATACAGACTGAAACAAGCTCCCTGACAATGTTACTGGAAGTTCGACTGCTTCATGACGGATCAAGGGTACCACAAGACGCAAGCCGATCACTGCGTGTTTGTGAAGAAATTTGATGGAGGAGATTCCCTGATATTACTCCTATACATGGATGATATGCTGATAGTCGGACGAGACCAAGTCAAAATACGGCTGCTGAAGAAGGCCCTGAACCGGACCTTCTCAATGAAAGACTTGGGTTCGGCACATCATCCGGGACCGGTCGAAGAAGCTATTGTGGCTGTCACAGGAAAAGTACGTGACGAAGGTGCTTCAGTGGTTCAACATGTCGGATGCGAAACCAGTTAGATTGACACTTCCAGAAAACTGCAAGCTATCCGGAAAACAGAGCCCGAGGACAAAGATAGAGAAGGCTGATATGATGAAGATACCATATGCCTCTACCGTCGGGAGCTTGATGTACGCAATGGTGTGTCCCCGCCCGGATATTGGATAGCACTAGAACGCAATCAAGTGGATACTCCGGTATTTGAAAGGCACCTCGAGCATGTGCCTCCGATTCGGCTCCGGTAAACCCTAACTCGCCAGATTCACGGATTCAGACATGTCGGCTGATGCGGATACCAGCCGGTCCACATCCGGTTATGTCATGACTTATGCAGGGGGAGTTGTTTCGTGGCAGTCGAGGCTGCAGAAGACGGTTGCGTTATCAACCACGGAAGCGGAGTACATGGCAGCTGTGGAAGCCGGCAAGGAAATAATCTAGATGAAGGACTTCATCCGTGAGCTAGGGATCTGACGGGAGGAATATCGGCTCTATTGCGACAGTCAGAGTGACATCCACCTTGCAAAGAACACAACCTACCATTCCCGGACGAAGCATATCCAATGGAGGTACCTTGTAAACATATCCAACGGAGGTACCTTGCAAACATTTATTAGAGTTGTTGTTGTTGTATTGTTGTATAGAGAGAGAGTCTGAGATACACAGAAATACTTTATTGTAACTGTCGGTTGGTGAAGAAACAGAGCTTGAGGTTGTTGCCTCTAAGTCTCTGATTGTACCCCCTTCTCTCCATAGTGATTGTTCGGAGTCTGTGGGGTCCCGTGGTTTTTCCCATTCAGGTTTTTCCATGAAAATATCATGTGTTCACTCTTGAGTTCCCATTTCTGTGTTCTCCATCCTCATTTTCTGTGATTCTAGACTCGGTAGTGGCCGAGTAATATTCCGTGATTCTCTTCACTACCTACTATAAAAACAATGTCACAAATAAATGGGAGGTGTGAGGTATGCAGATATACATCCCAATATGATGGTTGTAATTTGCACAATTATGACATAAGCCACAAATTGATACGCAAAGATGTGGTACTTAAATCCATGAAGAAACATCAATAGAGGAACTCATGTGGTTTTACTCGAGTTCTAAGGCTCGATAATATTAGTTAAACGTAGAAGATCTTTTGGAAAACATCGTTAAAAAAAAACGGCATGATGCCCACTCTATACGAGAAAAATAGTCTACATGGATGCGTTACATCATAGGTAAACGCATGTAAATACTTTATGCACGAAAAGGAAGGGGAAAAAGGAGAGCTAATTGTGGGCAAGTAAACAATAATTACGAGATAATCATATAAGTGAAATGACAATTTGTGGAATTAGAAATTAATTAGAATAATAAACAATTAGGTGTATGGAACATTAAGCATGCCTTAAGGTACGAAACCCTAGAGTAGTCGGCATGCACCTCCTCAAGACCACCACATCTCCCTACAATCGGCCAAGTGATGGCTCAATAAAGAATAAAGTGACATAGGTAAGCGACATGTACCTCGTCAAGGCCACAACATCCCATAGAATCGGCCAAGTGATGGCTCAATAGAGAGTAGACTGGCATAGATAGGCGACATACACCTCGTCATGGCCACAACATCCCATAGACTCGGCCAAGTGATGGCTCAATAGAGGGAAGAGTGGCATACTCAACATCATATGCAAAAGGGCCATGAGGTGAGCGTGTGCGATTAGTGCAAACACGCTCGACCCAATGCACAACAATAATAAATATTGTAAGAGAAGGCTCCAGAGAGGGGAGCATAGCAGATACATCGCAATATACAAATGGACCATGAATTGAGCATGTGAGATTAGTGCAAACACGCTCAACCCGATGCACAATAATAATTAAAATCGTATCGTGGTAGTAAGAAGAAAGAAAAGAATAGAAATGTAATACAAATTTGATTCGACCAACAA